>NC_068444.1:5802668-5805168 GCF_023373465.1 Oncorhynchus keta
TCAGCTTCCCTATCAAATCTAAAAATCTCAAATAGAAAACCGAAGAAAATTAACAATAATGACAAATGGTTTGATGAGGAATGCAAAAATCTAAGAAAGAAATTGAGAAACCTGTCCAACCAAAAACATAGAGACCCGGAAAACCTGAGTCTACGCCTTCACTATGGTGAATCACTAAAACAATACAGAAACACACTACGGAAAAAAGAAGGAACAGCATGTCAGAAATCAGCTCAATGCAATTGAAGAATCCATAGACTCTAACCACTTCTGGGAAAATTGGAAAACACTAAACAAACAACAACACGAAGAATTATCTATCCAAAATGGAGATGTCTGGGTAAACCACTTCTCCAATCTTTTTGGTTCTATAACAAAGAACAAAGAGCAAAACATATACATGATCAACTACAGATCTTAGAATCAACTATTAAAGACTACCAGAACCCACTGGATTCTCCAATTACATTGAATGAGTTACAGGACAAAATAAAAACCCTCCAACCCAAAAAGGCCTGTGGTGTCGATGGTATCCTCAATGAAATGATCAAATATACAGACAACAAATTCCAACTGGCTATACTAAAACTCTTTAACATCATACTTAGCTCTGGCATCTTCCCCAATATTTGGAACCAAGGACTGATCACCCCAATCCACAAAAGTGGAGACAAATTTGACCCCAATAACTACCGTGGAATATGTGTCAACAGTAACCTTGGGAAAATCCTCTGCATTATTATTAACAGCAGACTCGTACATTTCCTCAATGAAAACAATGTACTGAGCAAATGTCAAATTGGCTTTTTTACCAAATTACCGACAACAGACCATGTATTCACCCTGCACACCTTAATTGACAACCAAACAAACCAAAACAAAGGCAAAGTCTTCTCATGCTTTGTTGATTTCAAAAGCCTTCGACTCAATTTGGCATGAGGGTCTGCTATACAAACTGATGGAAAGTGGTGTTGGGGGTAAAACATACGACATTATAAAATCCATGTACACAAACAACAAGTGTGCGGTTAAAATTGGCAAAAACACACACATTTCTTCACACAGGGTCGTGGGGTTAGACAGGGATGCAGCTTAAGCCCCACCCTCTTCAACATATATATCAACGAACTGGCGCGGGCACTAGAAAAGTCTGCAGCACCCGGCCTCCCCTGTGTCAAATGTCTGTGTGTTTGCTGATGATCTGGTGCTTCTGTCACCAACCAAGGAGGGCCTACAGCAGCACCTAGATCTTATGCACAGATTCTGTCAGACCTGGGCCCTGACAGTAAATCTCAGTAAGACCAAAATAATGGTGTTCCAAAAAGGTCGAGTCACCAGGACCACAAATACAAATTCCATCTCGACACTGTGCCCTAGAGCACACAAAAAACTATACATACCTTGGCCTAAACATCAGCGCCACAGGTAACTTCCACAAAGGTGTGAACGATCTGAGAGACAAGGCAAGAAGGGCATTCTATGCCATCAAAAGAAACATAAATTTCAACATACCAATTAGGATTTGGCTAAAAATACTTGAATCAGTCATAGAGCCCATTGCCCTTTATGGTTGTGAGGTCTGGGGTCCGCTCACCAACCAAGACTTCACAAAATGGGACAAACACCAAATTGAGACTCTGCACGCAGAATTCTGCAAAAATATCCTCCGTGTACAACGTAAAACACCAAATAATGCATGCAGAGCAGAATTAGGCCGATACACTAATTATCAAAATCCAGAAAAGAGCCATTAAATTCTACAACCACCTAAAAGGAAGCGATTCACAAACCTTCCATAACAAAGCCATCACAAACAGAGAGATGAACCTGGAGAAGAGTCCCCTAAGCAAACTGGTCCTGGGGCTCTGTTCACAAACACAAACACACCCTACAGAGCCCCAGGACAACAGCACAATTAGACCCAACCAAATCATGAGAAAACAAAAAGATAATTACTTAACACATTGGAAAGAATTAACAAAAAAACAGAGCAAACTAGAATGCTATTTGGCCCTACACAGAGAGTACACAGCAGAATACCTGACCACTGTGACTGACCCAAAATTAAGGAAAGCTTTGACTATGTACAGACTCAGTGAGCATAGCCTTGCTATTGAGAAAGGCCGCCGTAGGCAGACATGGCTCTCAAGAGAAGACAGGCTATGTGCTCACTGCCCACAAAATGAGGTGGAAACTGAGCTGCACTTCCTAACCTCCTGCCCAATGTATGACCATATTAGAGAGACATATTTCCCCCAGATCACACAGATCCACAAAGAATTCGAAAACATATCCAATTTTGAAAAACTCCCATACCTACTGGGTGAAATTCCACAGTGTGCCATCACAGCAGCAAGATTTGTGACCTGTTGCCACGAGAAAAGGGCAACCAGTGAAGAACAAACACCATTGTAAATACAACCCATATTTATGCTTATTTATTTTATCTTGTGTCCTTTAATTATTTGTACATTGTGTATATATATATATATATATAATA
>NC_068444.1:5807668-5880168 GCF_023373465.1 Oncorhynchus keta
GGACAGGAAGAAATGGGGATTAAACCCCCAACTGCTGGGCCAGTAAGATGAGAAATTGTTTTGAAATTGTACCCACTCAACCACACAGCCACATACGAGGAACTTGGCAGAAGACAAATGTTTAGATTAAAAAGGTAAAAAGAACATTTCAAACATTGTGCTGTCGTGCTGTTCAGAATTGCCCCCGTCTGAGGCATGGAGGTGGAGAGAGGGGCATTCGTGCCAGGTGTGCCCTCTGGCAAACTATGGGCGAAGTTTGCAGGTACCTCACCTGTATTCAGGGTCCTTCACAGACCCAGACAGGTGAGACCAAACACTCAGATGAAACTCTCTAAAACAATCCAAGAAAGTATGTGTCCATGAATAACCTGACTAGAAAATGTTATCACCTTGAAGAAGGAAACGGAAAAGGACACTAACACTTCGGCAGCTGATGCCAATAGTCCAAGTCAAACCGCCATTTTGGTTCATTGATCAGTTCTCTTGATGCTACATGTAGTTGTGAGTTGACACGTCATCGGGGGGGGTACCATTCATTTCCAATAGTCCAAGTCAAACCGCCATTTTGGTTCATTGATCAGTTCTCTTGATGCTACATGTAGTTGTGAGTTGACACGTCATCGGGGGGGGTACCATTCATTTCCAATAGTCCGAGTCAAACCGCCATTTTGGTTCATTGATCAGTTCTCTTGATGCTACATGTAGTTGTGAGTTGACACGTCATCGGGCGGCACCATTCATTTCCATCTCATATTTCATTGGATCCAATTCACAATAGATAAGCTGTTATTAAGTATTTACCTCCTATGTGATCCGATCTGAAACACAGTAGAACAGTAGAACAGATGATTCATGTTTTCCATGGACGTTAGAATACTGTGTGTAAAGTTCGTCGTCTTCCTCGGATGAGGAGTAAGAAATGTCGGACCAATGCTTTTATTTAAATGAACACTGAAATAACAAAAATAACCAACGTGAAACAAATGAACATCGACACAGTCCTGTCTGGTAAACACAGACACTGTACAGAAAACAATCACCCACGAAACACAGGTGGGAAAAGGCGACCTAAGTATGATTCTCAATCAGAGACGACTAACGACACCTTCCTCTACCAGGCCAAACGCAAAATACAACATAGAAAAACCAACATAGACTGCCCACCCCAACTCACGCCCTGACCATACTAAAACCAACATAGACTGCCCACCCCAACTCACGCCCTGACCATACTAAAACCAACATAGACTGCCCACCCCAACTCACGCCCTGACCATACTAAAACCAACATAGACTGCCCACCCCAACTCACGCCCTGACCATACTAAAACCAACATAGGCTAATCCATATATCATAACCGTTAGAATGAATAGGTCTATTCTGAATATTAGTAAAAAAGTCAGTGTTTAACAGTGAACAGTCTAAAATTTATTTATTTTTTACCACTGTTAAGTAGGTCTACTGTAGTAAAAAATCAGTGTGTAGTCTACCACTGTTAAGTAGGTCTACTGTAGTAAAAAATCAGTGTGTAGTCTACCACTGTTAAGTAGGTCTACTGTAGTAAAAAATCAGTGTGTAGTCTACCACTGTTAAGTAGGTCTACTGTAGTAAAAAATCAGTGTGTAGTCTACCACTGTTAAGTAGGTCTACTGTAGTAAAAAATCAGAGTAAACAATGCTTCAGAATTCGCAGGTAGCGCAGCATAGTCTGTTTAGGTTTGGTACAAAAGTAAACTCAAAACATTACTGAATTCAAAATGATCTGTTTTACAGGTCAACGACAATGTGCTTTTGTTTTTGTCTTTTAGACATGTTTTAGATATAGTAAATGTCACTGCAAAACAGACCATTCTACTAACCCCTCCAAAAAGAAATTTGATCAAGTTGGCCCAATTCAAATACTTCCAAAGTAAACAGCAGTGGCCACCAACCAATCTCCTAGTCGACCACCAAAACATTAACGATAAACGTCAAAAACGTAACGATAAACCCTTTTGCGTTCAAATTTTTCTATCCGTTTTGTGCTGTTGGTGGCAGGTGCGCTTGATTCAGCAGCTCTAGCGCCACGAAGACAAAGTGTTCCCGATGTTGAACCATTTCATGTGTCTGAAGTTAGAACTCTGCCTACCCAGAGACCAAATCAAGTGTATCTATAGGCCGACCGCTGGCCAATCAGATAGCTCTGATCAACGTGTCTGCACAGTTTCCTCGAGCAATAGACTAAAATAGACTAGTTTACAATTGGCTCATTCATCCCCCTCCTCTCCCCTGTAACTATTCCCCAGGTCGTTGTTGTAAATGAGAACGTTTTCTCAGTTAATTTACCTGGTAAATAACAGATAAATACAAATAAAAATATATAAACAATTTTAAAAAATAACCCTGGAACACACAGCAAAGGTGATACCGTGAGATATACAATATTTTATTTATTTAACTAGGCAAGTCAGTTAAGAACAAACTCTTATTTTCAATGACAGCCTACAAACAGTGGGTTAACTGACTGTTCAGAGGCAGAACGACAGATTTGTACCTTGTCAGCTCAGGGGTTTGAACTTGCAACCTTCCAGTTACTAGTCCACCACTAGGCTACCCTGCCAACCCAGAACCATGGCTAGAGACCTCCACCTCTGGCCTGCTCGCCTCCCTACCACTGAGGAAGTACAGTTCCCGCTCAGCCCAGTCAAAACTGTTCGCTGCTCTGGCCCCCCAATGGTGGAACAAACTCCCTCACGACGCCAGGACAGCGGAGTCAATCACCACCTTCCGGAGACACCTGAAACCCCACCTCTTTAAGGAATACCTAGGATAGGATAAATTAATCCTTCTCACCCCACTAGGCCCCTTAAAAGATTTAGATGCACCCTATTGTAAAGTGGCTGTTCCACTGGATGTCATAACCACTAGGTGAATGCACCAATTTGTACACTCTAACCACTAGGCTCACGCTGCCGCCTCTACACTCTAACCACTAGTCGCCGCCTCTGGACTAAACCACTAGAGCTGCCTCCTCTACACTCTAACCACTAGGCTAAATGACTTAAATGTAAATGTAGAGAGACGCTCAACGAATACAACAAAGAGCTGCTGTTTATGCGTAAGTTCATGTTTACATTTTCATTTATAAAAGTTTACGTTTATATTTATACACCTGTATAAGACATTAAATGGGCGTCAGTCCCTCACCAAGCACCTCTATGTACAAGGTGTTCTCTACTGTCTCTGCCTGACAGTCAGGAAATACAGTAGCTGCCCTGTATAACACCACCCAGCCGTAACTAATGCACTGATTGCCCTGCCATGGACCTATCTAAGTCATTCAGAGGCCCTGCAGGTCAACTCCAGGGAGAGTTGCAGACCTGGATTCAAACACATGATCAGTTTATTCTTTAAACAGGGGCAGACGGGGTCAGGGTCAGGTCAGGCAGAGGTCGGTGATACAGAGTAGAGGCAAAGATACAGGTCGGTAGGGTCAGGGCAGACAGGGGGGAACAGCAGACGGGGTCAGGGTCAGGTCAGGCAGAGGTCGGTGATACAGAGTAGAGGCAAAGATACAGGTCGGTAGGGTCAGGGCAGACAGGGGGGAACAGCAGACGGGGTCAGGGTCAGGGCAGGCAGGGGGGAACAGCAGACGGGGTCAGGGTCAGGTCAGGCAGGGGGGAACAGCAGACGGGGTCAGGGTCAGGGCAGGCAGGGGGGAACAGCAGGCAAAGGGGTCAGGGTCAGGGCAGACAGGGGGAACAGCAGGCGGGGTCAGGGTCAGGTCAGGCAGGGGGAACAGCAGATGGGGTCAGGGTCAGGGCAGGCAGGGGGAACAGCAGACGGGGTCAGGGTCAGGGCAGGCAGGGGGGAACAGCAGACGGGGTCAGGGTCAGGGCAGGCAGGGGGAACAGCAGACGGGGTCAGGGTCAGGTCAGGCAGGGTCAGATACAGGGTAGAGGCAAAGATACAGGTCGGTAGGGTCAGGGCAGACAGGGGGGAACAGCAGACGGGGTCAGGGTCAGGTCAGGCAGAGGTCGGTGATACAGAGTAGAGGCAAAGGTACAGGTCGGCAGGGTCAGGGCAGGCAGGGGGGAACAGCAGACGGGGTCAGGGTCAGGTCAGGCAGAGGTCGGTGATACAGAGTAGAGGCAAAGGTACAGGTTGGCAGGGTCAGGGCAGACAGGGGGGAACAGCAGACGGGGTCAGGGTCAGGTCAGGCAGAGGTCGGTGATACAGAGTAGAGGCAAAGGTACAGGTCGGTAGGGTCAGGGCAGGCAGGGGGGAACAGCAGGCGGGGTCAGGGTCAGGGCAGGCAGAGGTCAGGGCAGATACAGACGTAGAGGCAAAGATACAGGTCGGGGTAGGGTCAGGGCAGACAGGGGGAACAGCAGACGGGGTCAGGGTCAGGTCAGGCAGAGGTCGGTGATACAGAGTAGAGGCAAAGATACAGGTCGGTAGGGTCAGGGCAGACAGGGGGGAACAGCAGACGGGGTCAGGGTCAGGTCAGGCAGAGGTCGGTGATACAGAGTAGAGGCAAAGATACAGGTCGGTAGGGTCAGGGCAGGCAGGGGGGAACAGCAGGCGGGGTCAGGGTCAGGGCAGGCAGAGGTCGGTGATACAGAGTAGAGGCAAAGGTACAGGTCGGCAGGGTCAGGGCAGGCAGGGGGGAACAGCAGACGGGGTCAGGGTCAGGTCAGGCAGAGGTCGGTGATACAGAGTAGAGGCAAAGGTACAGGTCGGCAGGGTCAGGGCAGACAGGGGGGAACAGCAGACGGGGTCAGGGTCAGGTCAGGCAGAGGTCGGTGATACAGAGTAGAGGCAAAGATACAGGTCGGTAGGGTCAGGGCAGACAGGGGGGAACAGCAGACGGGGTCAGGGTCAGGTCAGGCAGAGGTCGGTGATACAGAGTAGAGGCAAAGGTACAGGTCGGTAGGGTCAGGGCAGGCAGGGGGGAACAGCAGACGGGGTCAGGGTCAGGTCAGGCAGAGGTCGGTGATACAGAGTAGAGGCAAAGATACAGGTCGGTAGGGTCAGGGCAGGCAGGGGGGAACAGCAGGCGGGGTCAGGGTCAGGTCAGGCAGAGGTCGGTGATACAGAGTAGAGGCAAAGATACAGGTCGGTAGGGTCAGGGCAGACAGGGGGGAACAGCAGACGGGGTCAGGGTCAGGTCAGGCAGAGGTCGGTGATACAGAGTAGAGGCAAAGATACAGGTCGGTAGGGTCAGGGCAGACAGGGGGGAACAGCAGACGGGGTCAGGGTCAGGTCAGGCAGAGGTCGGTGATACAGAGTAGAGGCAAAGGTACAGGTCGGTAGGGTCAGGGCAGGCAGGGGGGAACAGCAGACGGGGTCAGGGTCAGGTCAGGCAGAGGTCGGTGATACAGAGTAGAGGCAAAGATACAGGTCGGTAGGGTCAGGGCAGACAGGGGGGAACAGCAGGCGGGATAGGGTCAGGTCAGGCAGAGGTCGGTGATACAGAGTAGAGGCAAAGGTACAGGTCGGCAGGGTCAGGGCAGACAGGGGGGAACAGCAGATGGGGTCAGGGTCAGGTCAGGCAGAGGTCGGTGATACAGAGTAGAGGCAAAGGTACAGGTCGGTAGGGTCAGGGCAGGCAGGGGGGAACAGCAGGCGGGGTCAGGGTCAGGGCAGGCAGAGGTCGGTGATACAGAGTAGAGGCAAAGGTACAGGTCGGCAGGGTCAGGGCAGGCAGGAAAGGTCAAAACCGGGGAACTAGAAAACAGGGACTATAACAAAGCCAGGAACAAGGGAAAACGCAGGTAGGTTTGAATGAACAAAACGAACTGGCACAGACAGACAGACATTATCTGTCTGGGGATAATGGGGGAGATGGCTGACACATGGAAGGGGTGGAGACAAACACAAGGACAGGTGAAACAGACCAGGGTGTGACACACATTGATTGTTTGCTCTAGACTGCCTGGAGGGCAGGGTTTGCTATTTTGCAACTATCCTATTAGTCCAAGGAATAATATAATAATATTATATGCCATTTAGCAGACGCTTTTATCCCATTCTACATATGGGTGGTCCCGGGAATAGAACCCACTACCCTGGCGTTACAAGTGCCATGCTCTACCAACTGAGCTACAGAAGGAAGCTCAATCAAGAACCGATAAAGGTTTTGAAATGAGCTTTTCCGAATAGTGTGTGAACCCAGGCCTGGCTCCAGCCCAGTCGCAGGGCAGGACATTCGGTCCTAGGTGTTACCAGGGGGCAGGATGTTCAGTCCTAGGTGTTACCACAGGGCGTTCAGTCCTAGGTGTTACCTCAGGACGTTCAGTCCTAGGTGTTACCACAGGACGTTCAGTCCTAGGTGTTACCACAGGACGTTCAGTCCTAGGTGTTACCACAGGGCGTTCAGTCCTAGGTGTTACCACAGGGCGTTCAGTCCTAGGTGTTACCACAGGGTGTTCAGTCCTAGGTGTTACCAGGGGGCAGGATGTTCGGTCCTAGGTGTTACCTCAGGGCGTTCAGTCCTAGGTGTTACCACAGGACGTCAGTCCTAGGTGTTACCACAGGGCGTTCAGTCCTAGGTGTTACCACAGGACGTTCAGTCCTAGGTGTTACCTCAGGACGTTCATACCTAGGTGTTACCTCAGGACGTTCAGTCCTAGGTGTTACCACAGGGCATTCAGTCCTAGGTGTTACCACAGGGCGTTCAGTCCTAGGTGTTACCACAGGACGTTCAGTCCTAGGTGTTACCACAGGGCATTCAGTCCTAGGTGTTACCACAGGGCGTTCAGTCCTAGGTGTTACCACAGGACGTTCAGTCCTAGGTGTTACCACAGGGTGTTCAGTCCTAGGTGTTACCACAGGGCGTTCAGTCCTAGGTGTTACCACAGGATGTTCAGTCCTAGGTGTTACCACAGGGCGTTCAGTCCTAGGTGTTACCTCAGGGTGTTCAGTCCTAGGTGTTACCACAGGGCAGGGTGTTCAGTCCTAGGTGTTACCTCAGGACGTTCAGTCCTAGGTGTTACCTCAGGACGTTCAGTCCTAGGTGTTACCTCAGGGCAGGGCGTTCAGTCCTAGGTGTTACCACAGGGCGTTCAGTCCTAGGTGTTACCACAGGATGTTCAGTCCTAGGTGTTACCACAGGGTGTTCAGTCCTAGATGTTACCACAGGGCAGGGCGTTCAGTCCTAGGTGTTACCACAGGGCGTTCAGTCCTAGGTGTTACCACAGGGTGTTCAGTCCTAGGTGTTACCACAGGGCGTTCAGTCCTAGGTGTTACCTCAGGGCGTTCAGTCCTAGGTGTTACCTCAGGACGTTCAGTCCTAGGTGTTACCTCAGGGCGTTCAGTCCTAGGTGTTACCTCAGGACGTTCAGTCCTAGGTGTTACCACAGGGCGTTCAGTCCTAGGTGTTACCTCAGGGCAGGGTGTTCAGTCCTAGGTGTTACCACAGGGCGTTCAGTCCTAGGTGTTACCTCAGGGCAGGGTGTTCAGTCCTAGGTGTTACCACAGGGCGTTCAGTCCTAGGTGTTACCACAGGATGTTCAGTCCTAGGTGTTACCATAGGGTGTTCAGTCCTAGATGTTACCACAGGGCAGGGCGTTC
This sequence comes from Oncorhynchus keta, assembly GCF_023373465.1. Taxonomy (NCBI): domain Eukaryota; kingdom Metazoa; phylum Chordata; class Actinopteri; order Salmoniformes; family Salmonidae; genus Oncorhynchus; species Oncorhynchus keta. Next base: position 5,815,223 of record NC_068444.1, read on the forward strand.
AGTCCTAGGTGTTACCTCAGGACGTTCAGTCCTAGGTGTTACCACAGGGTGTTCAGTCCTAGGTGTTACCTCAGGCGTTCAGTCCTAGGTGTTACCACAGGGCGTTCAGTCCTAGGTGTTACCACAGGGCGTTCAGTCCTAGGTGTTACCACAGGGCGTTCAGTCCTAGGTGTTACCACAGGGCGTTCAGTCCTAGGTGTTACCACAGGGTGTTCAGTCCTAGGTGTTACCAGGGGGCAGGATGTTCAGTCCTAGGTGTTACCACAGGGCGTTCAGTCCTAGGTGTTACCACAGGGCGTTCAGTCCTAGGTGTTACCACAGGGCAGGGCGTTCAGTCCTAGGTGTTACCACAGGACGTTCAGTCCTAGATGTTACCACAGGGCGTTCGGTCCTAGGTGTTACCACAGGGCGTTCAGTCCTAGGTGTTACCACAGGGCGTTCAGTCCTAGGTGTTACCTTAGGGTGTTCAGTCCTAGGTGTTACCTCAGGGCGTTCAGTCCTAGGTGTTACCTCAGGACGTTCAGTCCTAGGTGTTATCTCAGGGCGTTCAGTCCTAGGTGTTACCTCAGGACGTTCAGTCCTAGGTGTTACCACAGGGCGTTCAGTCCTAGGTGTTACCTCAGGGCAGGGTGTTCAGTCCTAGGTGTTACCACAGGGCGTTCAGTCCTAGGTGTTACCTCAGGGCAGGGTGTTCAGTCCTAAGTGTTACCACAGGGCGTTCAGTCCTAGGTGTTACCTCAGGACGTTCAGTCCTAGGTGTTACCACAGGACGTTCAGTCCTAGGTGTTACCACAGGACGTTCAGTCCTAGGTGTTACCACAGGGCGTTCAGTCCTAGGTGTTACCACAGGGCGTTCAGTCCTAGGTGTTACCTCAGGGCGTTCAGTCCTAGGTGTTACCACAGGACGTTCAGTCCTAGGTGTCACCACAGGACAGGACGTTCAGTCCTAGGTGTTAATATTACCTGCTAACCTGGATTACTTTCAGCTAAATATGCAGGTTTAAAAATATATACTTCTGTGTATTGATTTTAAGAAAGGCATTGATGTTTATGGTTAGGTACACGTTGGAGCAACGACAGTCCTTTTTCGTGAATGCTCACGGCATGGATTATATGTAACGCAGGACACGCTAGATAAACTAGTAATATCATCAACCATGTGAAGTTAACTAGTGATTATGATTGATTGTTTATAAGATAAGTTTAATGCTAGCTAGCAATTTTCCTTGGCTTCTTACTGCATTCGCGTAAGAGGCGGGCTCCTCATGAGGCAGGTGGTTAGAGTCTTAGACTAGTGAACCGTAAGGTTGGTATATTGAATCCCCGAGCTGACAAGGTAAAAATCTGTCGTTCTGCCCCTGAACAAGGGAATTAACCCACCGTTCATAGGCCGTCATTGAAAATAAGAATATGTTCTTAACTGGGGGTTTGAACTTCCAACCTTCCGGTTACTAGTCCAACGCTCTAAACCACTAGGCTACCCTGCCGCCCCTGTGGTTTGTGTTTCCCAATAAGTAATGTTTTGTTTTATTTTGATTGTATTGTAATTTGTTTTATTCTGATTGATTGGATGTTCTGGTCCTGAGGCTTCAGTGTGTTAGTAGAACAGGTTAGTGAACTCAGCCCCAGGACCAGCTGGATGAGGGGACTGAGGCTTCAGTGTGTTAGTAGAACAGGTTTGTGAACTCAGCCCCAGGACCAGCTGGATGAGGGGACTGAGGCTTCAGTGTGTTAGTAGAACAGGTTAGTGAACTCAGCCCCAGGACCAGCTGGATGAGGGGACTGAGGCTTCAGTGTGTTAGTAGAACAGGTTAGTGAACTCAGCCCCAGGACCAGCTGGATGAGGGGACCGAGGCTTCAGTGTGTTAGTAGAACAGGTTAGTGAACTCAGCCCCAGGACCAGCTGGATAAGGGGACTGAGGCTTCAGTGTGTTAGTAGAACAGGTTAGTGAACTCAGCCCCAGGACCAGCTGGATAAGGGGACTGAGGCTTCAGTGTGTTAGTAGAACAGGTTAGTGAACTCAGCCCCAGGACCAGCTGGATGAGGGGACTGAGGCTTCAGTGTGTTAGTAGAACAGGTTAGTGAACTCAGGACCAGCTGGATGAGGGGACTGAGGCTTCAGTGTGTTAGTAGAACAGGTTAGTGAACTCAGCCCCAGGACCAGCTGGATGAGGGGACTGAGGCTTCAGTGTGTTAGTAGAACAGGTTTGTGAACTCAGCCCCAGGACCAGCTGGATAAGGGGACTGAGGCTTCAGTGTGTTAGTAGAACAGGTTTGTGAACTCAGCCCCAGGACCAGCTGGATAAGGGGACTGAGGCTTCAGTGTGTTAGTAGAACAGGTTTGTGAACTCAGCCCCAGGACCAGCTGGATGGGGGACTATTTTCTTTGCTCAGCTCTTGGCATTGCAGGGCTTGGTAATGATATGAGAGGGGGTCACTGTATTTTAGATGTTTTTTGAGATTTTATTATTAGTGGATATTGGCCTAATTCTGCCCTGCATGCATTGTTTGTAGTTTTCCTCTGGACATGTAGGGTAATATAACAGAACTCTGCATGCAGGGTTTCAATGGGGTGTTTGTCTCATTGGGTGAAATCTTGTTTTGCAAGTGGACCCCAAACCTCGCTGCCATAAAGTGCAATTGGTTAAATGACACATTCAATTAGTTTTAGACTAATTTTAATAGGTATTTCAATTTGAATTTGTTTTTTAATGGCATAGAATGTCCTGCGTGCTTTCTCTCTCAGCTCATTCACTGCCTCATTAAGGTGTCCAGTTGAGCTTATTTTTAAACCCCAAAGTAATTGTAGTGTGTGCAGTACTCTATATATGTTGTACCAATTGAGAACTTTGGTCTAATTCTCTGAGATCTGGATCTTCTCTGGAAAATCCTTATTTTAGTATTTTTGGGGTTTACTGCCACAGTCCAGGTCTGGCAGTACTGCTCTAGCAGGTCCAGGCTCTGCTGTAGGCCATGTGCTGTGGGTGACAGAAGGCATAGGTCATCTGCCAAGAGTAGGCATTTAAGTTCTGAAGTGTGGAGATTAACACCAGGATTTTTCTAGAATAGTGGCCAATTCGTTAATTGCAAATATTGAAGAGTGCAGGGCTCAGATTACAACCCTGGCGAATGCCTCACCCCTGGTTAAATAATTATGTTATGTTCTTGCCAATCGTAATGCTGCAGGTATTGCCAGTACACAGTGTTTTAATTATGTGATATGTTTAACCCCCCGACACCACTTTCAATTACTTTGAAGAACAGTCCTGTAAGCCAAATATAATCAACTGCTTTTTGGAAGTCGATAAAGCAAGCATTTATTTTGGTATTATTTTGGTGGACATGTTTATCTATCAGGGTGTGTAGGGTGTAAATATGATCAGTCGTACCATGTTTTGGTATAATTCCAATTTAGAACTCTTACATTTATAATACTACAGAAAACATTCCCCAGGTTACTGTTCACACAAATGCCTCTGTAATTGTTAGGGTCAAATTTGTCTCCGTTCTTAAAGATTGGGGTTATGAGTCCTTGATTCCAGATGTCTGAGAAATAACCTACACTCAGGATCAAATTAAACCGTTTTAATATAGACAATTGAAATTGTACACTTTCTTATAGAGCTTCTGGTCAGTAATTGGGGTTTTTGATTGTCCTTTATAGCTTTTTCTATTCCAGTCAACTTCTCATGAATTTGGCGTTGTTCTGTGTTTGTGTCAATTTGAACGGTGTTGTAGAGTGTTTTAAGATGGGTTGTCCATATGTCACCATTTTGTATTTTGCTAATTCCTCTGGTTTTGATTTGTTTCGTTTTTTCCAATTTTGCCAGAAGATGTGTGTGTTTGTGGACTCCTCAATTAGTGTCAGCTGCTTGCTGTTGTCCTGTGCTTTTATGGTTCTGAGTGTTACGTTTATAGAGTTTTAAAGTCTCACAGTAATGAAGGTGTAATTCACCATTATTTGGGTCTCTGTGCTTTTGGTTGGAGGTGTTCTAAGTTTTTTCCTTATAATTTTACAATCTGCATCAAACCAGTTGTCATCTGTGGTCTTTTTTGTTTTGTTTTTTGTCGTTTTCCTGAATATATAGTTGATGTTTTGTACTGCTAGATGCCTTCTTCACTGTGAGTGAATGTGGTATCCAGAAAGTTATCTAAGAGTGTTTGGATATTTTTTAAGTTAATGGTTGCTTTCTGGTATTCTTCTGTGCTGTTTTGGGCCCATCTGTATGAATGTCTGATGTTGTACAGCTCACTGGGCTGTGAATGTGTGATGTTGTACAGCTCACTGGGCTGTGAATGTCTGATGTTGTACAGCTTACTGGGCTGTGAATGTCTGATGTTGTACAGCTCACTGGGCTGTGAATGTGTGATGTTGTACAGCTCACTGGGCTGTGAATGTCTGATGTTGTACAGCTCACTGGGCTGTGAATGTGTGATGTTGTACAGCTGACTGGGCTGTGAATGTGTGATGTTGTACAGCTGACTGGGCTGTGAATGTGTGATGTTGTACAGCTCACTGGGCTGTGAATGTCCGATGTTGTACAGCTCACTGGGCTGTGAATGTGTGATGTTGTACAGCTCACTGGGCTGTGAATGTGTGATGTTGTACAGCTGACTGGGCTGTGAATGTGTGATGTTGTACAGCTGACTGGGCTGTGAATGTGTGATGTTGTACAGCTCACTGGGCTGTGAATGTGTGATGTTGTACAGCTCACTGGGCTGTGAATGTGTGATGTTGTACAGCTTACTGGGCTATGAATGTGTGATGTTGTACAGCTTACTGGGCTGTGAATGTGTGATGTTGTACAGCTTACTGGGCTGTGAATGTGTGATGTTGTACAGCTTACTGGGCTGTGAATGTGTGATGTTGTACAGCTTACTGGGCTGTGAATGTGTGATGTTGTACAGCTGACTGGGCTGTGAATGTCTGATGTTGTACAGCTGACTGGGCTGTGAATGTCTGTTGTTGTACAGCTGACGGGGCTGTGAATCTCTGATGTTGTACAGCTTACTGGGCTGTGAATGTGTGATGTTGTACAGCTTACTGGGCTGTGAATGTGTGATGTTGTATAGCTTACTGGGCTGTGAATGTGTGATGTTGTACAGCTTACTGGGCTGTGAATGTCTGGTGTTGTACAGCTGACTGGGCTGTGAATGTCTGGTGTTGTACAGCTGACTGGGCTGTGAATGTCTGATGTTGTACAGCTGACTGGGCTGTGATGTTGTACAGCTGACTGGGCTGTGAATGTCTGATGTTGTACAGCTTACTGGGCTGTGAATGTCTGATGTTGTACAGCTCACTGGGCTGTGAATGTCTGATGTTGTACAGCTTACTGGGCTGTGATGTTGTACAGCTTACTGGACTGTGATGTTGTACAGCTGACTGGACTGTGATGTTGTACAGCTTACTGGGCTGTGAATGTCTGATGTTGTACAGCTGACTGGGCTGTGAATGTCTGGTGTTGTACAGCTGACTGGGCTGTGAATGTCTGATGTTGTACAGCTGACTGGGCTGTGAATGTCTGGTGTTGTACAGCTGACTGGGCTGTGAATGTGTGATGTTGTACAGCTGACTGGGCTGTGAATGTCTGATGTTGTACAGCTGACTGGGCTGTGATGTTGTACAGCTGACTGGGCTGTGAATGTCTGGTGTTGTACAGCTTACTGGGCTGTGAATGTGTGATGTTGTACAGCTTACTGGGCTGTGAATGTCTGATGTTGTACAGCTCACTGGGCTGTGAATGTCTGATGTTGTACAGCTTACTGGGCTGTGAATGTGTGATGGTGTACAGCTTACTGGGCTGTGAATGTCTGGTGTTGTACAGCTGACTGGGCTGTGAATGTCTGATGGTGTACAGCTTACTGGGCTGTGAATGTCTGGTGTTGTACAGCTGACTGGGCTGTGAATGTCTGATGTTGTACAGCTTACTGGGCTGTGAATGTGTGGTGTTGTACAGCTGACTGGGCTGTGAATGTGTGATGTTGTACAGCTCACTGGGCTGTGAATGTCTGATGTTGTACAGCTGACTGGGCTGTGAATGTCTGATGTTGTACAGCTGACTGGGCTGTGATGTTGTACAGCTGACTGGGCTGTGAATGTGTGATGTTGTACAGCTCACTGGGCTGTGAATGTCTGATGTTGTACAGCTCACTGGGCTGTGAATGTCTGATGTTGTACAGCTGACTGGGCTGTGAATGTCTGATGTTGTACAGCTGACTGGGCTGTGAATGTCTGATGTTGTACAGCTCACTGGGCTGTGAATGTCTGATGTTGTACAGCTCACTGGGCTGTGAATGTCTGATGTTGTACAGCTTACTGGGCTGTGAATGTCTGATGTTGTACAGCTGACTGGGCTGTGATGTTGTACAGCTGACTGGGCTGTGAATGTCTGATGTTGTACAGCTCACTGGGCTGTGAATGTCTGATGTTGTACAGCTGACTGGGCTGTGAATGTCTGATGTTGTACAGCTGACTGGGCTGTGAATGTCTGATGTTGTACAGCTCACTGGGCTGTGAATGTCTGATGTTGTACAGCTCACTGGGCTGTGAATGTCTGATGTTGTACAGCTTACTGGGCTGTGAATGTCTGATGTTGTACAGCTGACTGGGCTGTGATGTTGTACAGCTGACTGGGCTGTGAATGTCTGATGTTGTACAGCTCACTGGGCTGTGAATGTCTGATGTTGTACAGCTGACTGGCCTGTGAATGTCTGATGTTGTACAGCTGACTGGGCTGTGAATGTCTGATGTTGTACAGCTGACTGGGCTGTGAATGTGTGATGTTGTACAGCTCACTGGGCTGTGAATGTCTGATGTTGTACAGCTCACTGGGCTGTGAATGTGTGATGTTGTACAGCTGACTGGGCTGTGAATGTCTGGTGTTGTACAGCTGACTGGGCTGTGAATGTCTGATGTTGTACAGCTTACTGGGCTGTGAATGTCTGATGTTGTACAGCTGACTGGGCTGTGATGTTGTACAGCTGACTGGGCTGTGAATGTCTGATGTTGTACAGCTCACTGGGCTGTGAATGTCTGATGTTGTACAGCTGACTGGCCTGTGAATGTCTGATGTTGTACAGCTGACTGGGCTGTGAATGTCTGATGTTGTACAGCTCACTGGGCTGTGAATGTCTGATGTTGTACAGCTCACTGGGCTGTGATGTTGTACAGCTTACTGGGCTGTGATGTTGTACAGCTTACTGGGCTGTGAATGTCTGATGTTGTACAGCTGACTGGGCTGTGAATGTCTGATGTTGTACAGCTCACTGGGCTGTGAATGTCTGATGTTGTACAGCTCACTGGGCTGTGATGTTGTACAGCTTACTGGGCTGTGATGTTGTACAGCTTACTGGGCTGTGAATGTCTGATGTTGTACAGCTTACTGGGCTGTGAATGTCTGATGTTGTACAGCTCACTGGGCTGTGAATGTCTGATGTTGTACAGCTCACTGGGCTGTGAATGTCTGATGTTGTACAGCTGACTGGGCTGTGAATGTCTGATGTTGTACAGCTCACTGGGCTGTGAATGTCTGATGTTGTAAAGCTTACTGGGCTGTGAATGTCTGATGTTGTACAGCTCACTGGGCTGTGAATGTCTGATGTTGTACAGCTCACTGGGCTGTGAATGTCTGATGTTGTACAGCTTACTGGGCTGTGAATGTCTGATGTTGTACAGCTGACTGGGCAGTGAATGTCTGATGTTGTACAGCTCACCGGGCTGTGAATGTCTGATGTTGTACAGCTCACTGGGCTGTGAATGTCTGATGTTGTACAGCTGACTGGGCTGTGAATGTGTGATGTTGTACAGCTCACTGGGCTGTGAATGTCTGATGTTGTACAGCTCACTGGGCTGTGAATGTCTGATGTTGTACAGCTTACTGGGCTGTGAATGTCTGATGTTGTACAGCTGACTGGGCTGTGAATGTGTGATGTTGTACAGCTTACTGGGCTGTGAATGTCTGATGTTGTACAGCTGACTGGGCTGTGAATGTGTGATGTTGTACAGCTCACTGGGCTGTGAATGTCTGATGTTGTACAGCTCACTGGGCTGTGAATGTCTGATGTTGTACAGCTTACTGGGCTGTGAATGTCTGATGTTGTACAGCTGACTGGGCTGTGAATGTGTGATGTTGTACAGCTTACTGGGCTGTGAATGTCTGATGTTGTACAGCTGACTGGGCTGTGAATGTGTGATGTTGTACAGCTTACTGGGCTGTGAATGTCTGATGTTGTACAGCTGACTGGGCTGTGAATGTCTGATGTTGTACAGCTGACTGGGCTGTAAATGTCTGGTTGTTTCCATGTCTGTTCTTTTGAGGAACATCGTAATTTGTCTGTGATCAGACAGAGGTGTTAGTGGCTTGACAGTGAATGAGCTGAGAGAGAAAGGGTCAATGTCTGAGATCATTTAGTCTACTGTACTGTGGCCAAGAGGTGAGCAGTAGGTGAATCTCCCCAAACAGACCCCCGTAACCTACCATTGACAAAGTACAGACCCAGGCTTCTACAGAGCTGCTGCTTCTGTTGTTGTTGATGGTGCTGTTGGCTCTATGGGGGAGACGAAGACAGTTAGAGACAGAATGGCCTGTAATGAAGCTGTCCCCTTGTGTGGTCTGTCCCTGTTGGTTCTATGGGGCAGATGAAGACAGTTAGGGGGGTCTCCTCTCAGTAATATGGGGATTCTGAGGGGGGGGAGATCTCCTCTGAGTAATATGGAGATTCTGAGGGGGGGAAGATCTCCTCTGAGTAATATGGGGATTCTGAGAGGGGGGAGATCTCCTCTGAGTAATATGGAGATTCTGAGGGGGGATCTCCTCTGAGTAATATGGAGATTCTGGGGGGAGATCTCCTCTGAGTAATATGGAGATTCTGAGGGGGGGGGAGATCTCCTCTGAGTAATATGGAGATTCTGAGAGGGGGAGATCTCCTCTGAGTAATATGGGGATTCTGAGGGGGAGATCTCCTCTGAGTAATATGGAGATTCTGAGGGGGGAGATCTCCTCTGAGTAATATGGGGATTCTGGGGGGGGTCTCCTCTGAGTAATATGGAGATTCTGAGGGGGGAGATCTCGTCTGAATAATATGGGGATTCTGGGGGATCTCGTCTGAATAATATGGATGAATAATAATAATATTTTAACCAAATGTGATATTTACCCATTTTGAGGGGATCAATAAGATTTTGTAGTTTGGATTTGTCCCTGCCTCTATTGACAGAGCTGTGTTTCTGTGACGGGACAGTGACCTCTCTGTAGCCTGTGGGGCAGTGACCTCTCTGTAGCCTGTGGGGCAGTGACCTCTCTGTAGCCTGTGGGGCAGTGACCTCTCTGTAGCCTGTGGGGCAGTGATGGCACAGTGACCTCTCTGTAGCCTGTGGGACAGTGACCTCTCTGTAGCCTGTGGGACAGTGACCTCTCTGTAGCCTGTGGGACAGTGACCTCTCTGTAGCCTGTGGGGCAGTGACCTCTCTGTAGCCTGTGGGGCAGTGACCTCTCTGTAGCCTGTGGGGCAGTGATGGCACAGTGACCTCTCTGTAGCCTGTGGGACAGTGACCTCTCTGTAGCCTGTGGGGCAGTGACCTCTCTGTAGCCTGTGGGACAGTGACCTCTCTGTAGCCTGTGGGACAGTGAGTGACAACATCAGCCTTACACCATGTCTCCTGCAGAATAATGACATCACCATCTTTAAGATGTTTGTTGAACTCCAGTGTTAAACGCTTCAGTCTGAAGGTTGATGAGTTTAGACCCTGAATGTTCCACATGCTGACTGATAGGTTGATGAGTTTAGGCCCTGAATGTTCCACATGCTGACTGATAGGTTGATGAGTTTAGGCCCTGAATGTTCCACATGCTGACTGATAGGTTGATGGGTTTAGGCCCTGAATGTTCCACATGCTGACTGATAGGTTGATGGGTTTAGGCCCTGAATGTTCCACATGCTGACTGATAGGTTGATGGGTTTAGACCCTGAATGTTCCACATGCTGACTGATAGGTTGATGGGTTTAGGCCCTGAATGTTCCACATGCTGACTGATAGGTTGATGAGTTTAGGTCCTGAATGTTCAACATGCTGACTGATAGGTTGATGAGTTTAGGCCCTGAATGTTCAACATGCTGACTGATAGGTTGATGGGTTTAGGCCCTGAATGTTCCACATGCTGACTGATAGGTTGATGAGTTTAGGTCCTGAATGTTCAACATGCTGACTGATAGGTTGATGAGTTTAGGCCCTGAATGTTCCACATGCTGACTGATAGGTTGATGAGTTTAGACCCTGAATGTTCCACATGCTGACTGATAGGTTGATGAGTTTAGGCCCTGAATGTTCCACATGCTAACTGATAGGTTGATGGGTTTAGGCCCTGAATGTTCCACATGCTGACTGATAGGTTGATGGGTTTAGGCCCTGAATGTTCCACATGCTGACTGATAGGTTGATGGGTTTAGGCCCTGAATGTTCCACATGCTGACTGATAGGTTGATGGGTTTAGGCCCTGAATGTTCCACATGCTGACTGATAGGTTGATGAGTTTAGGCCCTGAATGTTCCACATGCTGACTGATAGGTTGATGGGTTTAGGCCCTGAATGTTCCACATGCTGACTGATAGGTTGATGAGTTTAGGCCCTGAATGTTCACCATGCTGACTGATAGGTTGATGAGTTTAGGCCCTGAATGTTCACCATGCTGACTGATAGGTTGATGAGTTTAGGCCCTGAATGTTCCACATGCTAACTGATAGGTTGATGAGTTTAGGCCCTGAATGTTCCACATGCTGACTGATAGGGTTGATGAGTTTAGGCCCTGAATGTTCCACATGCTGACTGATAGGTTGATGAGTTTAGGCCCTGAATGTTCCACATGCTGACTGATAGGTTGATGAGTTTAGGCCCTGAATGTTCCACATGCTAACTGATAGGTTGATGAGTTTAGGCCCTGAATGTTCACCATGCTGACTGATAGGTTGATGAGTTTAGGCCCTGAATGTTCCACATGCTGACTGATAGGTTGATGAGTTTAGGCCCTGAATGTTCAACATGCTAACTGATAGGTTGATGAGTTTAGGCCCTGAATGTTCCACATGCTAACTGATAGGTTGATGAGTTTAGGCCCTGAATGTTCCACATGCTAACTGATAGGTTGATGAGTTTAGGCCCTGAATGTTCCACATGCTAACTGATAGGTTGATGAGTTTAGGCCCTGAATGTTCCACATGCTAACTGATAGGTTGATGAGTTTAGGCCCTGAATGTTCCACATGCTGACTGATAGGTTGATGAGTTTAGGCCCTGAATGTTCCACATGCTGACTGATAGGTTGATGAGTTTAGACCCTGAATGTTCCACATGCTGACTGATAGGTTGATGAGTTTAGGCCCTGAATGTTCCACATGCTGACTGATAGGTTGATGAGTTTAGGCCCTGAATGTTCCACATGCTGACTGATAGGTTGATGAGTTTAGGCCCTGAATGTTCCACATGCTGACTGATAGGTTGATGAGTTTAGACCCTGAATGTTCCACATGCTGACTGATAGGTTGATGAGTTTAGGCCCTGAATGTTCCACATGCTGACTGATAGGTTGATGAGTTTAGGCCCTGAATGTTCCACATGCTGACTGATAGGTTGATGAGTTTAGACCCTGAATGGTCAACATGCTGACTGATAGGTTGATGAGTTTAGGCCCTGAATGTTCCACATGCTGACTGATAGGTTGATGAGTTTAGGCCCTGAATGTTCCACATGCTGACTGATAGGTTGATGAGTTTAGGCCCTGAATGTTCCACATGCTGACTGATAGGTTGATGAGTTTAGGCCCTGAATGTTCCACATGCTAACTGATAGGTTGATGAGTTTAGGCCCTGAATGTTCGACATGCTAAATGATAGGTTGGATCTTTTAAGTTCAATACGCTTTGAAAAGGAAGCAAGGAGAGAGGACATACGGAATTGAGGAAAGACAAATTCAGAAAGAGACGTAAACGTAGGTTGTACTCTCACAAATCTGACATGGCAGAACTATACCACTAGGTGGTGATGATGTACAAGATCATGTTTCAGGGATGCAATGGAAGTTTGTCTGAGTCTGTGAGTCTGTGAGTCTGTGAGAGAGAGAGAGACAGAGAGAGAGAGAGAGAGAGAGAGAGAGAGAGAGAGAGAGAGAGAGAGAGAGAGAGAGAGAGAGAGAGAGAGAGAGAGAGAGACAGAGAGAGAGAGAGAAAACGAGAAAGAGAGATGTTTTTTGTCATATACACCAGATCGGTGCAGTGAAATGCGTTGTTTTACACGGTCAGCCATAGTAGTAGAGCGCCCCTGGAACTAATTAGGATTAAGTGCCTTGCTCAAGTCGCACGTCAACAGATTTTTCACCTTGTTGGCTCGGTATTCAAACCAGCTACCTTTCGGTCACTGGCCAAACACCCTAACCTAATGTGTGTGTGTGTGTGTGTGTGTGTGTGTGTGTGTGTGTGTGTGTGTGTGTGTGTGTGTGTGTGTGTGTGTGTGTGTGTGTGTGTGTGTGTGTGTGTGTGTGTGTGTGTGTGTGTGTGTGTGTGTGTGTTTAGATGTTTTATGTTATGTTATTATTTCAACCTAAAGGGCTTTAGTGTTCCTATAGAAATGTAAAAACATACAGAAAATCCATGAGGCATGTTGATCATGACTTTACATTAATCAGCATGTTGATCATGACTTTACATTAATCAGAATGTTGATCATGACTTTACATTAATCAGAATGTTGATCATGACTTTACATTAATCAGAATGTTGATCATGACTTTACACTAACCAGCATGTTGATCATGACTTTACACTAATCAGCATGTTGATCATGACTTTACATTAATCAGCATGTTGATCATGACTTTACATTAATCTGCATGTTGATCATGACTTTACACTAATCTGCATGTTGATCATGACTTTACACTAATCAGCATGTTGATCATGACTTTACACTAATCTGCATGTTGATCATGACTTTACACTAATCAGCATGTTGATCATGACTTTACACTAATCAGCATGTTGATCATGACTTTACACTAATCAGCATGTTGATCATGACTTTACACTAATCTGCATGTTGATCATGACTTTACACTAATCTGCATGTTGATCATGACTTTACACTAATCAGCATGTTGATCATGACTTTACACTAATCTGCATGTTGATCATGACTTTACATTAATCTGCATGTTGATCATGACTTTACATTAATCAGCATGTTGATCATGACTTTACACTAATCTGCATGTTGATCATGACTTTACACTAATCAGCATGTTGATCATGACTTTACACTAATCTGCATGTTGATCATGACTTTACACTAATCAGCATGTTGATCATGACTTTACACTAATCTGCATGTTGATCATGACTTTACACTAATCTGCATGTTGATCATGACTTTACACTAATCTGCATGTTGATCATGACTTTACACTAATCTGCATGTTGATCATGACTTTACACTAATCTGCATGTTGATCATGACTTTACACTAATCTGCATGTTGATCATGACTTTACATAAATCTGCATGTTGATCATGACTTTACACTAATCTGCATGTTGATCATGACTTTACACTAATCTGCATGTTGATCATGACTTTACATTAACCAGCATGTTGATCATGACTTTACATTAATCTGCATGTTGATCATGACTTTACATTAATCTGCATGTTGATCATGACTTTACATTAACCAGCATGTTGATCATGACTTTACATTAATCAGCATGTTGATCATGACTTTACATGAATCTGCATGTTGATCATGACTTTACACTAATCTGCATGTTGATCATGACTTTACATTAATCAGCATGTTGATCATGACTTTACACTAATCTGCATGTTGATCATGACTTTACACTAATCAGCATGTTGATCATGACTTTACACTAATCAGCATGTTGATCATGACTTTACACTAATCTGCATGTTGATCATGACTTTACATTAATCTGCATGTTGATCATGACTTTACACTAATCAGCATGTTGATCATGACTTTACACTAATCTGCATGTTGATCATGACTTTACACTAATCTGCATGTTGATCATGACTTTACACTAATCAGCATGTTGATCATGACTTTACACTAATCTGCATGTTGATCATGACTTTACATTAATCTGCATGTTGATCATGACTTTACATTAATCAGCATGTTGATCATGACTTTACACTAATCTGCATGTTGATCATGACTTTACACTAATCAGCATGTTGATCATGACTTTACACTAATCTGCATGTTGATCATGACTTTACACTAATCAGCATGTTGATCATGACTTTACACTAATCTGCATGTTGATCATGACTTTACACTAATCTGCATGTTGATCATGACTTTACACTAATCTGCATGTTGATCATGACTTTACACTAATCTGCATGTTGATCATGACTTTACACTAATCAGCATGTTGATCATGACTTTACATTAATCTGCATGTTGATCATGACTTTACACTAATCTGCATGTTGATCATGACTTTACATTAATATGCATGTTGATCATGACTTTACACTAATCTGCATGTTGATCATGACTTTACACTAATCTGCATGTTGATCATGACTTTACACTAATCAGCATGTTGATCATGACTTTACACTAATCTGCATGTTGATCATGACTTTACATTAACCAGCATGTTGATCATGACTTTACATTAACCAGCATGTTGATCATGACTTTACATTAACCAGCATGTTGATCATGACTTTACATTAATCAGCATGTTGATCATGACTTTACATTAATCTGCATGTTGATCATGACTTTACATTAATCTGCATGTTGATCATGACTTTACACTAATCTGCATGTTGATCATGACTTTACACTAATCAGCATGTTGATCATGACTTTACACTAATCTGCATGTTGATCATGACTTTACATTAATCTGCATGTTGATCATGACTTTACACTAATCAGCATGTTGATCATGACTTTACATTAATCTGCATGTTGATCATGACTTTACACTAATCTGCATGTTGATCATGACTTTACACTAATCTGCATGTTGATCATGACTTTACACTAATCAGCATGTTGATCATGACTTTACACTAATCAGCATGTTGATCATGACTTTACATTAATCTGCATGTTGATCATGACTTTACATTAATCAGCATGTTGATCATGACTTTACACTAATCAGCATGTTGATCATGACTTTACATTAATCTGCATGTTGATCATGACTTTACATTAATCTGCATGTTGATCATGACTTTACACTAATCTGCATGTTGATCATGACTTTACACTAATCTGCATGTTGATCATGACTTTACATAAATCTGCATGTTGATCATGACTTTACACTAATCTGCATGTTGATCATGACTTTACACTAATCTGCATGTTGATCATGACTTTACATTAACCAGCATGTTGATCATGACTTTACATTAATCTGCATGTTGATCATGACTTTACACTAATCTGCATGTTGATCATGACTTTACACTAATCAGCATGTTGATCATGACTTTACACTAATCTGCATGTTGATCATGACTTTACACTAATCTGCATGTTGATCATGACTTTACATTAATCTGCATGTTGATCATGACTTTACACTAATCTGCATGTTGATCATGACTTTACACTAATCTGCATGTTGATCATGACTTTACACTAATCAGCATGTTGATCATGACTTTACACTAATCTGCATGTTGATCATGACTTTACACTAATCTGCATGTTGATCATGACTTTACACTAATCAGCATGTTGATCATGACTTTACACTAATCTGCATGTTAATCATGACTTTACACTAATCAGCATGTTGATCATGACTTTACACTAATCAGCATGTTGATCATGACTTTACACTAATCTGCATGTTGATCATGACTACACTAATCTGCATGTTGATCATGACTTTACACTAATCTGCATGTTGATCATGACTTTACACTAATCTGCATGTTGATCATGACTTTACACTAATCTGCATGTTGATCATGACTTTACACTAATCTGCATGTTGATCATGTCTTTACACTAATCTGCATGTTGATCATGACTTTACACTAATCTGCATGTTGATCATGACTTTACACTAATCTGCATGTTGATCATGACTTTACACTAATCTGCATGTTGATCATGTCTTTACACTAATCTGCATGTTGATCATGACTTTACACTAATCTGCATGTTGATCATGACTTTACACTAATCTGCATGTTGATCATGTCTTTACACTAATCTGCAGAGAAATACGAACCAGAGGATACTGAGTGGTGAGGATGGTAACCACCACCCGAAGCAACAGACCAGAGGATACTGAGTGGTGAGGATGGTAACCACCACCCGAAGCAACAGCAACAGACCAGAGGATACTGAGTGGTGAGGAGGGTAACCACCACCCGAAGCAACAGACTAGAGGATACTGAGTGGTGAGGAGGGTAACCACCACCCGAAGCAACAGCAACAGACTAGAGGATACTGAGTGGTGAGGAGGGTAACCACCACCCGAAGCAACAGCAACAGGCCAGAGGATACTGAGTGGTGAGGATGGTAACCACCACCCGAAGCAACAGACCAGAGGATACTGAGTGGTGAGGAGGGTAACCACCACCCGAAGCAACAGCAACAGACCAGAGGATACTGAGTGGTGAGGATGGTAACCACCACCCGAAGCAACAGACCAGAGGATACTGAGTGGTGAGGAGGGTAACCACCACCCGAAGCAACAGACCAGAGGATACTGAGTGGTGAGGATGGTAACCACCACCCGAAGCAACAGACCAGAGGATACTGAGTGGTGAGGATGGTAACCACCACCTGAAGCAACAGGCCAGAGGATACTGAGTGGTGAGGATGGTAAGGATGGTAACCACCACCCGAAGCAACAGCAACAGACCAGAGGATACTGAGTGGTGAGGAGGGTAACCACCACCCGAAGCAACAGACCAGAGGATACTGAGTGGTGAGGATGGTAACCACCACCCGAAGCAACAGACCAGAGGATACTGAGTGGTGAGGAGGGTAACCACCACCCGAAGCAACAGCAACAGGCCAGAGGATACTGAGTGGTGAGGATGGTAACCACCACCCGAAGCAACAGCAACAGACCAGAGGATACTGAGTGGTGAGGATGGTAACCACCACCCGAAGCAACAGACCAGAGGATACTGAGTGGTGAGGAGGGTAACCACCACCTGAAGCAACAGACCAGAGGATACTGAGTGGTGAGGATGGTAACCACCACCCGAAGCAACAGACCAGAGGATACTGAGTGGTGAGGAGGGTAACCACCACCCGAAGCAACTGACCAGAGGATACTGAGTGGTGAGGAGGGTAACCACCACCCGAAGCAACAGCAACAGACCAGAGGATACTGAGTGGTGAGGAGGGTAACCACCACCCGAAGCAACAGACCAGAGGATACTGAGTGGTGAGGATGGTAACCACCACCTGAAGCAACAGGCCAGAGGATACTGAGTGGTGAGGATGGTAACCACCACCCGAAGCAACAGGCCAGAGGATACTGAGTGGTGAGGATGGTAACCACCACCCGAAGCAACAGACCAGAGGATACTGAGTGGTGAGGATGGTAACCACCACCCGAAGCAACAGACCAGAGGATACTGAGTGGTGAGGAGGGTAACCACCACCCGAAGCAACAGGCCAGAGGATACTGAGTGGTGAGGATGGTAACCACCACCCGAAGCAACAGACCAGAGGATACTGAGTGGTGAGGAGGGTAACCACCACCCGAAGCAACAGCAACAGTGGCAAGGCCATTTGCGATGTCTTTTTTTCTGGATGTTGTTGTCATATGAACTGTTCATACTGTATTGGTATTGGATCAGATACAGTGCATTCAGAACGTATCCAGAGTTCGGGACAAGTCCTTGAGTGGCCCTGCCAGAGCCCGGACTTGAACCCGATCGAACATCTCTGAAGAGACCTGAAAATAGCTGTGCAGCAACGCTCCCCATCCAACCTGACAGAGCTAGAGAGGATCTGCAGAGGAGAATGGGAAAAACTCCCCAAATAAAGGTTTGCCAAGCTTGCAGTGTCATATCCAAGAAGCCTAGAGGCTGTAATCACTGCCAAAGGCGCTTCAACCATGTACTGAGTAAAGGGTCGGAATACTTATGCAAATGTGATATTTCATTTTTTTATTTTTAATAAATTCGTAAAAAATTCTAAACTCGTTTTTGCTTTGTCATTATGAGGTATTGTGATGTCATTATGGGGTATTGTGATGTCATTATGTGGTATTGTGATGTCATTATGGGCTATTGTGATGTCATTATGGGGTATTGTGATGTCATTATGGGGTATTGTGTGTAGATTGATGTGGGGGGGAGAATTATTTCATCCATTTTAGAATAAGGCTGTAAAGTAACAAAATGTGGAAAAAGTGAAGGGGTCTGAATACATTCCGAATGTACTGTATGTGTTTAGGATACATTCCATGTTATTTCAACTATCATACTGTAGTACACATATATACACACTTTACCCCCCAGTGTCCCCATGTCCTGCTTTAAGAGTAGATGTGTTTGGAGGGATGCTGTGTGACCCATTTTATAAGCTGCTTTAAAAAGTACTTGTTTTTGGCATTACTACAGAGCAGGCGTTGACCTCATCCACTTATCCTACTGACACAGGGATCGACAGACATTAAAACAGATTATTAGACTGGCGTGTCCATGTTAAAAACATTTAACTATAATAAACCCTATGGCAGATCGGTGCTCTGAACCCACGCCCTTAAATGAGCTGAGGGTGTATCCATGTTAAAAACATTTAACTATAATAAACCCTATGGCAGATCGGTGCTCTGAACCCACGCCCTTAAATGAGCTGAGGGTATATCCATGTTAAAAACATTTAACTATAATAAACCCTATGGCAGATCGGTGCCTCTGAACCCACGCCCTTAAATGAGCTGAGGGTATATCCATGTTAAAAACATTTAACTATAATAAACCCTATGGCAGATCGGTGCTCTGAACCCACGCCCTTAAATGAGCTGAGGGTATATCCATGTTAAAAACATTTAACTATAATAAACCCTATGGCAGATCGGTGCTCTGAACCCACGCCCTTAAATGAGCTGAGGGTATATCCATGTTAAAAACATTTAACTATAATAAACCCTATGGCAGATCGGTGCCTCTGAACCCACGCCCTTAAATGAGCTGAGGGTATATCCATGTTAAAAACATTTAACTATAATAAACCCTATGGCAGATCGGTGCTCTGAACCCACGCCCTTAAATGAGCTGAGGGTATATCCATGGTTTGTTATTTTTATTTCCAGTTAAACTGCATGCAGATATAAAAACTGTAACTTCAGAAAAAATATATATGTTTTTCTCGTTATTACATATTTCTGGCATACAATCTATTCTGTTCTATAAATCACTTCATATATTCTATTCTGTTCTATAAATCACTTCATATATTCTATTCTGTTCTATAAATCACTTCATACAATCTATTCTGTTCTATAAATCACTTCATATATTCTATTATGTTCTATAAATCACTCCATACAATCTATTCTGTTCTATAAATCACTTCATATATTCTATTCTGTTCTATAAATCACTTCATATATTCTATTATGTTCTATAAATCACTCCATACAATCTATTATGTTCTATAAATCAATTCATATATTCTATTCTGTTCTATAAATCACTCCATACAATCTATTCTGTTCTATAAATCACTTCATATATTCTATTCTGTTCTATAAATCACTTCATATATTCT
Source organism: Oncorhynchus keta (assembly GCF_023373465.1). NCBI lineage: Eukaryota > Metazoa > Chordata > Actinopteri > Salmoniformes > Salmonidae > Oncorhynchus > Oncorhynchus keta. The sequence goes on from NC_068444.1 coordinate 5,835,017, forward strand.
ATTCTGTGAGGCTGAGGTCAGGCCTGTGGACCAGGGTTAGTCTGAACAGTGATGGCATTGAACTGCTAGTAGATGGTTTGTTACGGTGGGAGGAGCTAATTGGTAGTAGATGGTTTGTTATGGTGGGAGGAGCTAGTTGCTAGTACATGGTTTGTTATGGTGGGAGGAGCTAGTTGCTAATAGATGGTTTGTTACGGTGGGAGGAGCTAGTTGGTAGTAGATGGTTTGTTATGGTGGGAGGTTCTATAAAAATCTAGTTGCTATAAATCATATATGGTTTGTTATGGTGGGAGGGGCTAGTTGCTAATAGATGGTTTGTTACGGTGGGAGGAGCTAGTTGCTAGTAGATGGTTTGTTACGGTGGGAGGAGCTAGTTGCTAATAGATGGTTTGTTACGGTGGGAGGAGCTAGTTGGTAGTAGATGGTTTGTTATGGTGGGAGGAGCTAGTTGCTAATAGATGGTTTGATATGGTGGGAGGAGCTAGTTGCTAATAGATGGTTTGTTACGGTGGGAGGAGCTAGTTGCTAATAGATGGTTTGTTAAGGCGGGAGGAGCTAGTTGCTAATAGATGGTTTGTTACGGTGGGAGGAGCTAGTTGCTAGTAGATGGTTTGTTACGGTGGGAGGAGCTAATTGGTAGTAGATGGTTTGTTATGGTGGGAGGAGCTAGTTGCTAATAGATGGTTTGTTACGGTGGGAGGGGCTAGTTGCTAATAGATGGTTTGTTATGGTGGGAGGGGCTAGTTGCTAGTACATGGTTTGTTACGGTGGGAGGGGCTAGTTGCTAATAGATGGTTTGTTACGGTGGGAGGAGCTAGTTGCTAGTCGATGGTTTGTTACAGTGGGAGGGGCTAGTTGATAGTACATGGTTTGTTATGGTGGGAGGGGCTAGTTGCTAGTAGATGGTTTGTTATGGTGGGAGGGGCTAGTTGCTAGTAGATGGTTTGTTACGGTGGGAGGAGCTAGTTGCTAGTAGATGGTTTGTTATGGTGGGAGGAGCTAGTTGCTAGTAGATGGTTTGTTACGGTGGGAGGAGCTAATTGGTAGTAGATGGTTTGTTACGGTGGGAGGAGCTAATTGGTAGTAGATGGTTTGTTACGGTGGGAGGAGCTAATTGGTAGTAGATGGTTTGTTATGGCGGGAGGAGCTAGTTGCTAGTAGATGGTTTGTTACGGTGGGAGGAGCTAGTTGCTAGTAGATGGTTTGTTACGGTGGGAGGAGCTAATTGGTAGTAGATGGTTTGTTACGGTGGGAGGAGCTAATTGGTAGTAGATGGTTTGTTATGGTGGGAGGAGCTAATTGGTAGTAGATGGTTTGTTACGGTGGGAGGAGCTAGTTGCTAGTAGATGGTTTGTTACGGTGGGAGGAGCTAATTGGTAGTAGATGGTTTGTTACGGTGGGAGGAGCTAATTGGTAGTAGATGGTTTGTTATGGTGGGAGGAGGTAGTTGCTAATAGATGGTTTGTTACGGTGGGAGGAGCTAGTTGCTAATAGATGGTTTGTTATGGTGGGAGGAGCTAATTGGTAGTAGATGGTTTGTTATGGTGGGAGGAGCTAGTTGCTAATAGATGGTTTGTTATGGTGGGAGGAGCTAGTTGCTAGTACATGGTTTGTTACGGTGGGAGGGGCTAGTTGCTAATAGATGGTTTGTTAAGGCGGGAGGAGCTAATTGGTAGTAGATGGTTTGTTATGGTGGGAGGAGCTAGTTGCTAGTAGATGGTTTGTTACGGTGGGAGGAGCTAGTTGCTAATAGATGGTTTGTTACGGTAGCAGGAGCTAATTGGTAGTAGATGGTTTGTTATGGTGGAAGGAGCTAGTTGCTTGTAGATGGTTTGTTACGGTGGGAGGAGCTAGTTGCTTGTAGATGGTTTGTTACGGTGGGAGGAACTAGTTGCTTATAGATGGTTTGTTACGGTGGAAGGAGCTAGTTGCTAATAGATGGTTTGTTATGGTGGGAGGAGGTAGTTGCTTGTAGATGGTATGTTATGGTGGGAGGAGCTAGTTGCTTATAGATGGTTTGTTACGGTGGGAGGAACTAGTTGCTTATAGATGGTTTGTTACGGTGGGAGGAGCTAATTGGTAGTAGATGGTTTGTTATGGTGGGAGGAGCTAAATGCTAATAGATGGTTTGTTATGGTGGGAGGGGCTAAATGCTAATAGATGGTTTGTTATGGTGGGAGGAGCTAGTTGCTAGTAGATGGTTTGAAATGGTCGGAGGGGCTAAATGCTAATAGATGGTTTGTTATGGTGGGAGGGGCTAAATGCTAATAGATGGTTTGTTATGGTGGGAGGAGCTAAATGCTAATAGATGGTTTGTTATGGTGGGAGGGGCTAAATGCTAATAGATGGTTTGTTATGGTGGGAGGAGCTAAATGCTAATAGATGGTTTGTTATGGTGGGAGGAGCTAAATGCTAATAGATGGTTTGTTATGGTGGGAGGAGCTAAATGCTAATAGATGGTTTGTTATGGTGGGAGGAGCTAAATGCTAATAGATGGTTTGTTATGGTGGGAGGAGCTAAATGCTAATAGATGGTTTGTTATGGTGGGAGGAGCTAAATGCTAATAGATGGTATGTTATGGTGGGAGGAGCTAAATGCTAATAGATGGTTTGTTATGGTGGGAGGAGCTAAATGCTAATAGATGGTTTGTTATGGTGGGAGGAGCTAAATGCTAATAGATGGTATGTTATGGTGGGAGGAGCTAATTGGTAGTAGATGGTTTGTTATGGTGGGAGGAGCTAAATGCTAATAGATGGTTTGTTATGGTGGGAGGGGCTAAATGCTAATAGATGGTTGTTGTTATGGTGGGAGGAGCTGTTATGGTTTGGGAGGAGCTAGTTGCTAGTAGATGGTTTGTTACGGTGGGAGGTTTGTTATGGTGGAAGCTAGTTGCTAATAGATGGTTTGTTACGGTGGGGAGCAGCTAGTTGCTTGTAGATGGTGGTAGTAGATGGTTTGTTATGGTGGGAGGAGCTAATTGCTCGTAGATGGTTTGTTATGGTGGGAGGAGCTAGTTGCTTGTAGATGGTTTGTTACGGTGGGAGGAACTAGTTGCTTATAGATGGTTTGTTACGGTGGGAGGAGCTAATTGGTAGTAGATGGTTTGTTATGGTGGGAGGAGCTAAATGCTAATAGATGGTTTGTTATGGTGGGAGGAGCTAAATGCTAATAGATGGTTTGTTATGGTGGGAGGAGCTAAATGCTAATAGATGGTATGTTATGGTGGGAGGAGCTAAATGCTAATAGATGGTTTGTTATGGTGGGAGGAGCTAAATGCTAATAGATGGTTTGTTATGGTGGGAGGAGCTAAATGCTAATAGATGGTATGTTATGGTGGGAGGAGCTAAATGCTAATAGATGGTTTGTTATGGTGGGAGGAGCTAAATGCTAATAGATGGTTTGTTATGGTGGGAGGAGCTAAATGCTAATAGATGGTATGTTATGGTGGGAGGAGCTAATTGGTAGTAGATGGTTTGTTATGGTGGGAGGAGCTAAATGCTAATAGATGGTTTGTTATGGTGGGAGGGGCTAAATGCTAATAGATGGTTTGTTATGGTGGGAGGAGCTAGTTGCTAGTAGATGGTTTGAAATGGTCGGAGGGGCTAAATGCTAATAGATGGTTTGTTATGGTGGGAGGGGCTAAATGCTAATAGATGGTTTGTTATGGTGGGAGGAGCTAAATGCTAATAGATGGTTTGTTATGGTGGGAGGAGCTAAATGCTAATAGATGGTGTGTTATGGTGGGAGGAGCTAAATGCTAATAGATGGTTTGTTATGGTGGGAGGAGCTAAATGCTAATAGATGGTATGTTATGGTGGGAGGAGCTAAATGCTAATAGATGGTTTGTTATGGTGGGAGGAGCTAAATGCTAATAGATGGTATGTTATGGTGGGAGGAGCTAAATGCTAATAGATGGTATGTTATGGTGGGAGGAGCTAAATGCTAATAGATGGTATGTTATGGTGGGAGGAGCTAAATGCTAATAGATGGTATGTTATGGTGGGAGGAGCTAAATGCTAATAGATGGTATGTTATAGTGGGAGGAGCTAAATGCTAATAGATGGTATGTTATGGTGGGAGGAGCTAAATGCTAATAGATGGTTTGTTATGGTGGGAGGAGCTAAATGCTAATAGATGGTATGTTATGGTGGGAGGAGCTAAATGCTAATAGATGGTATGTTATGGTGGGAGGAGCTAAATGCTAATAGATGGTATGTTATGGTGGGAGGAGCTAAATGCTAATAGATGGTTTGTTATGGTGGGAGGAGCTAAATGCTAATAGATGGTATGTTATGGTGGGAGGAGCTAAATGCTAATAGATGGTTTGTTATGGTGGGAGGAGCTAAATGCTAATAGATGGTATGTTATGGTGGGAGGAGCTAAATGCTAATAGATGGTATGTTATGGTGGGAGGAGCTAAATGCTAATAGATGGTTTGTTATGGTGGGAGGAGCTAAATGCTAATAGATGGTATGTTATGGTGGGAGGAGCTAAATGCTAATAGATGGTATGTTATGGTGGGAGGAGCTAAATGCTAATAGATGGTATGTTATGGTGGGAGGGGCTAAATGCTAATAGATGGTATGTTATGGTGGGAGGGCTCTAGCCCAAAGGAAACTAAAAGTGTTATTTTTACATGCATGAACGAGCGTGTCCATGCTGGAATCAGAACGCAACAGTAGTGAATAAGAAAACACAGACGGGGCCGCGAGCATCAACATGTGCTTCAAATGAGTCTATTTTTGCTCACGTCTACACAAAGCAATGCTGGTGACCGCGAGCAGATAAATCGCCAGAAAAAATAGACTGTTTGCGCATTGTTACATCTGGCATTGTGTACAGTTAGTTAAAAAGTATCTATTTAGTGTTGATACATTTGGCTGTCAGTGCCAATAATACATGTTTGTTTTTTAAATAACTTTTTGCAGACCTAAGTTGATTTCGAGCACAGGCATATGGCCTAGCCGGGCTTGAGCTGGGAAACTTGACAAACTCAGTTCAAGAGAGAATTATGTTATGTAGAAAGAACTGGACTATCTGAATTCTTTATAAACTGGCTCGGGTGTATTCGCTACAACTCTCCTCGCGTTCATGAGCCACCATATACAGGAGGCACACTTCGGTGGCTCCCATACGCTATGCGGTGTATGTGAACTGACGCTCTACTCTGGCCATTGTGGTTTCGGTTTAAGGACCAATGCCAAATGGACCCCTAAACTCTACACACTAAGCCCTATCTATACCTTATGCACTTGTGGAGAACTGAGATGAATCAATTTCGCAATCCCTCCACCTTGCACTCTGATAGGCTAAGGGGAAAGGTTCACCATATTTCTTATACCAATAAAAATCCTCTCAGTTCTCTAGAAGTGCATCCCCAGATGCCTCTGCTCTGTCTGGGACGAGGACGAACCCAGTTCCCCTTCCTATCCTCTGTTCTCTTAGCCAAAGAGGGAAACTCCGGTTTGGGCCTAGACTCAAAACACATAGCCAAACGCTCTGTTGCGGTCGCATGACATGGGCCACATTCAGTTGGCAACAAACAGAAGAACACGGACTGAAAGAAGGTGACCGTTTCAAATAAGAAACCCTTGTTTTCCTTGGTGAGTGTAAACAGCTCCACGTGGAGCTGGAGAGCCCTAGAAGGCCGATGGCTGGAGGCGGGTGCAGCATGTTCATGCCAACCCAGTCGGTCAGTTGAACTAATAAACAAATACGGTGATGTCACAATAGGTGTGAAGAAAAAAAACACCCGGGACAGGGTTCTAAAAGTTCTCTTCTCAGAAAAGTTTTCATTAACAGAGGAGAGCGAGAGAGATGCCCACATTTGGGCATAAGCAGCACTACTATAGATAAATAACGTTTTGTTCTTTAATAATAATAATAATAATAATTATTATAATAGCATTGCTATGTGAATTCAATGTGATCGATCTATGCATTGCTGGAAACAAGTTGCCTGCTATATATATATATATATATATACTCTGTTCATGCAAACGTGTCACAAAAGTAGCGCACCAGTCACATAAGTTGCCACACACCTTTTAAAGGCATTACCCATCATTACATACACCTTTTAAAGCCATTACCCATCATTACATACACCTTTTAAAGCCATTACCCATCATTACATACACCTTTTAAAGCCATTACCCATCATTACATACACCTTTTAAAGCCATTACCCATCATTACATACACCTTTTAAAGCCATTACCCATCATTACATACACCTTTTAAAGCCATTACCCATCATTACATACACCTTTTAAAGCCATTACCCATCATTACATACACCTTTTAAAGCCATTACCCATCATTACATACACCTTTTAAAGCCATTACCCATCATTAAGTACACCTTTTAAAGCCATTACCCATCATTACATACACCTTTTAAAGCCATTACCCATCATTACATACACCTTTTAAAGCCATTACCCATCATTGCATACACCTTTAAAGCCATTACCCATCATTACATACACCTTTTAAAGCCATTACCCATCATTACATACACCTTTTAAAGCCATTACCCATCATTACATACACCTTTTAAAGCCATTACACATCATTACATACACCTTTTAAAGCCATTACCCATCATTAAGTGCACCTTTTAAAGCCATTGCCCATCATTAAGTATCACTGAAAGAGTCACCGCGCTACGTACCTTGATCACTGCTACAACCCGCACGCGGGAAGTCTTTTCCGATGTACTCGATAGCCTCCTCTTCATCATCAGGACTTTTGCGTCTCTTCGACATTTGTTGCTCCCTTGTTTTTGTTCTTTGACAGCGGTGGAGGAGTGAGTGGTAGCCAAACAGCGGATCTACTATCAACTGGCGAGGCACGCACATGCAACAGACAGTCACAGCGGATGGCGAGTGTACAAATCCGAACGGAGAAAAACACACTTCAATTACATCAAACAGACCTCGCTCTTCGTTCTGTGTCCTCCCCTCCGGCGCGTCTCCAAACCAGTGAGAGTAGAGCAAGTAGGGAGGTACGTGAATGGATGCCCCGGACACTGGATACGCAAAACACGAATAGAGAGATTGTCAGAATGAAGGCTAATACGGATGCTAGCAGTGATGGGACACTAAGTGATTTTTTTTTTTAGGGATAGCGAGAGAGGCTTCGTTTATCCCCCCTGACAAATATTGCAACTGAGCTGATTTGTTGATCACGTGTGTCCAGGATTATAAGGTTTGGCCATGTTCGGTTGGAAATTACGCATGAGAGGCAACTGGTTACTGATCCTTGCAGGCCCGGTCCTGACCGGTCTGCCGCCCTAGGCAACCCCTCAAATCTCAACCTGGTTTCAGAGCATTTCATATTATTATTTAAGACACTCCATTTTAGTATATGTTAGGTTTCATATGGTATATATTCATTTGTGGTTGTCCATCACCATGATATGTGACGCAATACATTCTTATTATACTGTATGTACAATATTACGAATTTGCAAAACATATATATTACTTATTCTAGCTATATGGTTTACATTAGTTAGGCTAGGTGTTAGGGGCTAGGGTTGGGTTTAAGTTTAGGCGTTAGCTTGAAGAGTTCGGGGAACGGTTAGCTAACATGCTAAGTAAACTCAGCAACAAAATAAATGTCCTCTCACTGTCAACTGTGTTTATTTTCAGCAAACTTAACATGTGTAAATATTTGTATGAACATTCAACAACTGATCAAATTCCACAGACATGTGACTAACATAAATGGAATAATGTGTCCCAGAACAAAGGGAGAGGGGGGGAATCAAAAGTAACAGTTAGTATCTGGTGTGGCCACCAGCTGCATTAAGTACTGCAGTGCATCTCCTCCTCATGGACTGCACCAGATTTGCCAGGTCTTGCTGAGATGTTACCCCACTCTTCCAACAAGGCACCTGAAAGTTCCCAGACATTTTTTTTTGGGGGGGGGGGTGGCCCTAGACCTCACCCTCTGATCCAACAGGTCCCAGACGTGCTCAATGGGATTGAGATCTGGGCTCTTCGCTGGCCATGGCAGAACACTGACATTCCTGTCTGCAGGAAATCACGCACAGAACGAGCAGTATGGACGGTGGGTTTTTGCCCATAGGCGACGTTGTTGACTGTGATGTCTGGTGAGAACCTGCCTTACAACAGTCCTACAAGCCCTCAGTCCAGCCTCTCTCAGCCTATTGCGGACAGTCTGAGCACTGATGGAGGGATTGTGCGTTCCTGGTGTAACTCGGGCAGTTGTTGCTGCCATCCTGTACCTGTCCCGCAGGGGTGATGTTCGGATGTACCGATACTGTTCAGGTGTTGTTACACGTGATCTGCCACTGCGAGGACGATCAGCTGTCCGTCCTGTCTCCCTGTAACGCTGTCTTAGGCGTCTCTCAGTACGGACATTGCAATGTATTGCCTCCTTGCAGCATGCCTAAGGCACGTTCACGCAGATGAGCAGGGACCCTGGGCATCTTTCTTTTGGTGTTTTTCATAGTCAGTAGAAAGTCCTCTTTAGTGTCCTAAGTTTTCATAACTGTGACCTTAATTGCTTACCGTCTGTAAGCTGTTAGTGTCTTAACGACCGTTCCACAGGTGCATGTTCGTTAATTGTTTATGGTTCATTGAACAAGCATGGGAAACAGTGTTTAAACCCTTTACAATGAAGATCTGTGAAGTTATTTTGGGGATTTTTACGAATTATCTTTGGAAGACAGGGTCCTGAAAAAGGGAGTTTACATATATAAATTCATGGATTATGTTTTAAATGCTCCTGAAAGTGCAGTAAATGTGTACATTTTCCTGTTTCCAAAATGTTGTTCAAAACAAGCTGTTCAGTCACTTACTACTCTGTCCCTCAGTGACTGCCAGCAGCAGCAGCTGAGCCTCTGTGGTTGCACAGGCCAGGCCAACATTGTTTGGATTGTGTTGCCAGCTATTTACTATGTGGGATAACTGCCCCAATTAAATCGCATTTCATAGCATAAATAATAACAGCGCAAAGTGACTGGACCGTCCTGGGGTGCTCAATTGTGCGTCCAGCCAGAACTTCTGGGTTTACTTCTGGGTTTCTGGGTTTACTTCTGGGTTTCTGGGTTTACTTCTGGGTTTACTTCTGGGTTTCTGGGTTTACTTCTGGGTTTCTGGGTTTACTTCTGGGTTTCTGGTTTACTTCTGGGTTTACTTATGGGTTTACTTCTGGGTTTCTGTGTTTACTTCTGGGATTCTGGGTTTACTCCTGGGTTTACTTCTGGGTTTCTGGGTTTACTCCTGGGTTTACTTCTGGGTTTCTGGGTTTACTCCTGGGTTTACTTCTGGGTTTACTTCTGGGATTACTCCTGGGTTTACTTCTGGGTTTCTGGGTTTACTCCTGGGTTTACTTCTGGGATTCTGGGTTTACTCCTGGGTTTACTTCTGGGTTTCTGGGTTTACTCCTGGGTTTACTTCTGGGTTTCTGGGTTTACTCCTGGGTTTACTTCTGGGTTTACTTCTGGGTTTACTCTTGGGTTTACTTCTGGGTTTCTGGGTTTACTCCTGGGTTTACTTCTGGGTTTCTGGGTTTACTCCTGGGTTTCTGGGTTTACTCCTGGGTTTACTTCTGGGTTTCTGGGTTTACTTCTGGGTTTACTTCTGGGTTTACTTCTGGGTTTACTCCTGGGTTTACTTCTGGGTTTCTGGGTTTACTCCTGGGTTTCTGGGTTTACTCCTGGGTTTACATCTGGGTTTCTGGGTTTACTCCTGGGTTTACTTCTGGGTTTACTTCTGGGTTTACTCTTGGGTTTACTTCTGGGTTTCTGGGTTTACTCCTGGGTTTACTTCTGGGTTTATGGGTTTACTCCTGGGTTTCTGGGTTTACTCCTGGGTTTACTTCTGGGTTTCTGGGTTTACTTCTGGGTTTACTTCTGGGTTTACTCCTGGGTTTACTTCTGGGTTTCTGGGTTTACTCCTGGGTTTACTTCTGGGTTTCTGGGTTTACTCCTGGGTTTACTTCTGGGTTTCTGGGTTTACTCCTGGGTTTACTCCTGGGTTTCTGGGTTTACTCCTGGGTTTACTTCTGGGTTTCTGGGTTTACTCCTGGGTTTACTTCTGGGTTTCTGGGTTTACTCCTGGGTTTACTTCTGGGTTTACTCCTGGGTTTACTTCTGGGTTTACTTCTGGGTTTACTCTTGGGTTTACTTCTGGGTTTCTGGGTTTACTCCTGGGTTTACTTCTGGGTTTCTGGGTTTACTCCTGGGTTTCTGGGTTTACTCCTGGGTTTACTTCTGGGTTTCTGGGTTTACTTCTGGGTTTACTTCTGGGTTTACTCCTGGGTTTACTCCTGGGTTTACTTCTGGGTTTACTTCTGGGTTTCTGGGTTTACTCCTGGGTTTACTCCTGGGTTTCTGGGTCTGCTCTAGTCTCCTCCCAATGAGTTGTTTTCCCCTCCAGACTGCTTACTACCACACGCGTCTAGATCTGCTCTATCAGGTACAGATGGAGCTAAAGCACATTGTAATGAACTTGAAAATAAATGATCATAACAGTCATAGGAGCCTGGGACCTGATAAACCCGGGCAACTACATCATACAAGAGGGGAGGGACAGAGGTATACACTGGCTCCTCCTTCTCATCATGGATCTGGTAGGACAAATAAAGCATTGCCAATTTTGTTTCCCCCTGACGCTGTTTATCAGGTTGTACCGTAGGTGACGGGGCGACTGTTGTTTGGACTAAAACAACATAACACCTGGTGTATCACAAAGCATGATCAAATTAATTAGCCAGCAACAGTAATTTCGAGAAATGGTTTGGTTGATTATTTTGGTCAAATTAACCAATTATGTACCTTTGATAAGCAGCTAGCTAGAACTAGATGGTAGCTCGCTACCATGGCAATTTCAAGTATTTATAAACTCATATCAGACTAACTCAGGAAATGTAAAGTTATTTCAGAATGAACGTTAACTGGCTAGCGCATCATGCTATGTGACATTATGCTAGCTATCCCCAGTTAGTTAATGCTTTGTGACATTAGTCTAGCTAGCTATCCCCAGTTAGATAATGCTTTGTGACATTAGTCTAGCTAGCTATCCCCAGTTAGATAATGCTTTGTGACATTAGTCTAGCTAGCTATCCCCAGTTAGATAATGCTTTATGACATTATGCTAGCTAGTGATCCCCAGTTAGTTAATGCTTTGTGACATTATGTCAGCTAGCGATCCCAGTTAGATAATGTGTTTTCACTTATTGCATCTGTGTGCTTGTTGTGTTCTCCCTGGCGCATTTGTTCGTGAGCTGGCTGCTCGTCAAAAAATGTACAGATACAAACTTGAAACCACTGATCATGACAATTTTAGCCCACGGGATGAAACTCCTGGACAGCAGTTGAGAGTAGTCTGATTGTCCAGTCTAGGTCCTTTGACCTTGTTCTGTTTTTATGGTAAGGAATTTGTTAACATGTCAGTGCATTTTATTGTTTTTATTTTTGATTGGGTGTAATTTAGATTATTGATCGGAGAAACGTGCACTATATACATTTTATCTCCAGTCTGTAGGCTACTGAAAAGGCCACATACTCTTTCTACCATATGCTATATCTGCTACATTTATATGTTAGATTCTTTTTTTGGAGTGCGACAGTGATGCATCTCTCCAACAGCATCCTGGGAATGGACAACATATTTTGCGCCCCTGCCTTTGACAAAGTGGGCACTGCTTATCACACGGCGGCGTTAGCACTCACCTAAAAAACCCAAATGCTATTGGTTGAGAAATGTTCATTGTTTTTTATGAGGTTTTATGTGTTTGTTGGAGGTGCGTCTTGGTCAATTTAGCTTGGAAAATGCCACCCTCGTCAATCTGCCACCATAGGCTGCCGCCTAATTCTGCCTAATAGATGGACCGGCCCTGGATCCGTGCAACCATGTCTTTCCAATCTCACAAAAGCACATTAATCGAAGGGCCTCTTTACTCTAGTCTACTGTCATTACGCTGGCCTGGGGGTAGGTTTATGATAGTCATAAATAGCTCTCCCCCCTTTTTCCTCTCTCTACCCTACTGTTGGGACTATTGAAAATCCCTTGGTTAACATAGAGATTCTGGGAACATCAGAAGGTGGGGGGAAATTAACCATATTCTGGTAATCCAACCAGTTGAACATGTGTGTTGGTACTTAATGAATATGATGTCGGTTCGGTTGTCATCTGACACATTCACATCAATGATAGGATGACATAAACTCTACAGTGGAAAGTCTACACATTATAGTTATCAGATTTACATGGACTTGTTGTGCAATTTAAATGTTTGAATATGAAATTATGTGATGGGATGAAATGTGATGTTACCTTCTAAAATGTGAGAATTGGGTTTTCATGAGTGAATTAGGCCTGACTCAGTGGCCCGCCCACGTGAAAAGACATTGGTTATAACCAATAAAACTTCCTATATAAAGCCTTGACGACAATATAAACTTCTGTTCCGAGGATGTGAGGACGATGGTCCATATGTTAAAAAGGACTAACATGTCAACTACAGAACTAAGCCAACCTCAGCGTGAGCTTTGGTTGTGAATGGTATGAACTTTGAACTCTTATTCACTACAGAAGTTATACCTCCTAGCCGTTGAGTTAGCAACATCAGCTAAAAACATGGGCTCGGAAAGGACAGACAGAGTATCCCGTCTACCACCCAACGACGACACTACAATGTATCCAATTTACCACCAGATACATTCTTCAAAGGACAAATGACTCTGTTGGGAAACACGGCTTTCCATCTACCACCAACCTACCAAAGCGCAGCTCAAAGTAAATATTTATTCCATTTTCCTTTTCCAAATGGGCAGTAATTGAAAATGCATAAGATTCTGTATTTACGATAGAGTAGCTGCCTACGGCCCAATAGAGACATCGCTTCTCCCTTTGTTCCTCAGTCTTCCCGCTCTTTCACTCAAACACAATTCCCCTTTTCTTTGTGTAACCAGCTGTCATATCTGTTCCGTCCTCTAGAGAATTTTCCTTTGTGACATCATTTGTCATCAAGGTATGATTCATTCTGTGTATATGTAATTCTGTGTGATTGGTTAGGTATTTAGTTAATAAATAATTCAACCCAATTTTGTATTGCTGGTTCTACTTGTTAGAATTTACAACTTTCAGATGAGACTGAATTAAGGTGACGATTAATATTGATTGCTATTGATGTAAAATATTACTAGGTCATTAAGAGTTTATTCGGAAGATAACCGCTCAATAAATATTATTCCGTGGTGCCCCAACATCCTAGTTAATTACATTTACATGATTAGCTCAATCAGGTAATATTAATGACAGAGAAAGGATTTTATAGAATAGCATGTCATATCACTTAATCTGGCATAGCCAAAGACACCACATTATACTACACTAACCAACTCTACACTAATCTACTCTGTTCTACTCTACTCTGTTATACTCTACACTACTCTACTCTAATCTATACTAATCTACTCTACTCTGTTCTAATCTACAATACTCTACACTACACTAATCTACTCTACACTACTTTGAGGACACAAGCTCGGTCCAGGATAGAAATGTGTGTACTGTAAAGAGACCGATGTCTCCCACACTACCCCTTGAGGTAGACGTCTACACCACATACCCCCCTCTGAGCGGTGCAGTGGTGGCTGCTGAGGGGAGGACGGCTCATAATAATGGCTGGAAATGAGCAAATTAAATGGCATCAAACACATGGAACCCATGTCCCTTATTACCACGCGCCTGTCCTCCCCAATTAAGATGCCACCAGCCTCCCGTGGTGTAAAGACAATGGCTCTCCCAGACCACATGTTGCTGCAAGAATTACCTTAATACCAGTAGATGGCATTTTTGCTCTTAGCCAAATTGAAAATTAAAGACTTTTAAAATATCCAGACATTTGCGAATCATTGCGTTAATCAAGTATGCAACATGGTTTAGGAAGGAAGCTCCTGTATAGTTCCATTTCTATCCTTATTTTGTTTGTCTATATACTACGGTATTTACGGTACGCTATAAAAAATATGTTTATATATTAATTATGTTGATTTCTTTTTTTTTTTACAATAAACAGAAACATCAAATTGTATTGGTCATATACACGTGTTTAGCAGATGTTATTGCTGGTGTAGCGAAATGCTTGTAGACAAAAACAATAGACAACTTAACAGTAACATAAGTACATTTGTAACAAATATTAATGACATCACACTTGCTCAGAGCCACATATTCCGACCGTAACCACACCCAATGTTGCTCAGAGCCACATGTTCCGACCGTAACCACACCCAATGTTGCTCAGAGCCACATGTTCCGACCGTAACCACACCCAATGTTGCTCAGAGACACATGTTCCGACCGTAACCACACCCAATGTTGCTCAGAGCCACATGTTCCGACCGTAACCACACCCAATGTTGCTCAGAGACACATGTTCCGACCGTAACCACACCCAATGTTGCTCAGAGCCACATGTTCCGACCGTAACCACACCCAATGTTGCTCAGAGCCACATGTTCCGACCGTAACCACACCCAATGTTGCTCAGAGCCACATGTTCCGACCGTAACCACACCCAATGTTGCTCAGAGCCACATGTTCCGAACCACACCCAATGTTGCTAACCACACCATTTCAATGTTGCTCAGAGCCACATGTTCCGACCGTAACCACACCCAATGTTGCTCAGAGCCATGTATTTTAGCTAACACTAACCTTAATCCCAACCTGTTGCTCAAACCTGCTGTGAAAAGTCACATGTTCGACAAAAGGTGTATCTCTTCTAACCACACCCAATGTTGCTCAGAGACACATGTGTAAACAGAAAAGTTGCCAGATCCAATGTTGCTCAGAGCCACATGCTCTCGACTCGTATTTTACCAAATCCACCCAATGTTGCTCAGAGCCAAATCCATGTTCCTTTAACCACACCCAATGTTGCTCAGAGCCACATGTTCCGGTTGTTTTCACACCCAATGTTGCTCAGAGCCATGTATTTTTAGCTAACACTAACCTTAATCTAAATATCTTAACCTGCTGCGTAAATTCTCCTAAACCTGCTGTGAAAAGTCCATTTCGACAAAAGGTGTATCTCTTCTAGACCAAACCCACATCCAAGACCAGTGTAAACAGAAAAGTTGCAGATCCTATTGAAAATCTAAAATATTTAGATCTTGCTTAACATATTTTACTTTTTTGGTTACTACACAATTTATGTGTTAGTTTTTAGTTTTGATGTTTTAATTATTTATTTTATTTTAAAGCCAAAAGTGGTCCCCATTTTATGTGTACTTCATCATCCAATTGTTTTATATAGGATAAGAACCATCCATTTCTGTTTTGGTGTGTGTTATGCTAATAATTTAGAAATTTCAAATATCATCTGCAACTCCTTCTCTGCAAATAGCACTGTTGGAAAAGCATTCCAAATAGCACTCTGAAGCTGGTTGAGAGAATTCCAAGAGTGTGCAAAGCTGTCAACTCAAGCAAATATCACTCTGCAAATAGCACTCTGCAAATAGTCTTTGAAGAATCTAAAATATATGCAAATTAGACTTTGTTTAATAGCACTTCCCAAATAGCACTTGGTTAATACACTCTGCAAAATAGCACTCTGCAAATGTGTTCTTGCATAGTTTTGATGTTTTCACTCTTAGTCTGCAATGCACTCTAGTAAATATCAGTCAAAATAAAGAAAAACCCTGCAAATATCACTCTGAAATGAGCACTCTGAGGTGTCTGCAAATACTTTGACAAATACTAGTGTTAGCACTATGAAAATAACTCATCCCAGCTCTGTTTTTTCCCTCGCAAATTCAGGAAATAGCACTCTGCAAATTCACTCTGCAACATTTACTTGAACCTAACTCTGCAAATAGCACTCTGCAAATATCACTCTGCAAATAGCACTCTGCAAATAGCACTCTGCAAATAGCACTCTGCAAATATCACTCTGCAAATAGCACTCTGCAAATAGCACTCTGCAAATATCACTCTGCAAATAGCACTCTGCAAATAGCACTCTGCAAATATCACTCTGCAAATAGCACTCTGCAAATAGCACTCTGCAAATAGCACTCTGCAAATAGCACTCTGCAAATAGCACTCTGCAAATAGCACTCTGCAAATAGCACTCTGCAAATAGCACTCTGCAAAAAGCCCTGCCGGGTGATTGGAAAAGTCAGTCAATCGATAAATGATATAATAATACTCTTAAGCAAAGACTATGAGAATAGAAAGGTTTCTTAACTTTTATGAAACGTCACAGTGGAAAAAATATACGACATGGAAATCAAAGCGGGATGGTCTTCAGAGATAGATGGGAGGGGTTGAGTGGAGCTGAAGGCTAGGACTGGATGGTCTTCAGAGATAGATGGGAGGGGTTGAGTGGAGCTGAAGGCTAGGACTAAAAATAAACGAAAGATAACTAATGTAAGATATACTGTCCGTGAAATGTATGTATTAGCTGGAATGGAGGCCTAAGTATTGTTGTCTATTAGTTTAATCGAATTAGGGGAAAATAAAGAAATAAAAATATATATATATACTTTTTTATTGTTGTTGTAATAAATATATTAAAAAAAATATATTTTTATGGGGAATGAAAAATGCAGACAATTACATTGATAGAAGCCACAAATGCAGACAATTACATGGATAGAAGCCACAAATGCAGACAATTACATTGATAGAAGCCACAAATGCAGACAATTACATGGATAGAAGCCACAAATGCAGACAATTACATTGATAGAAGCCACAAATGCAGACAATTACATTGATAGAAGCCACAAATGCAGACAATTACATTGTTAGATTGTGCCCCCCCCATCCCCCCCTTTTAAAAAAAACATGTTTATCGTTAATGAACAACAAAAAAAAACAAAATTTTGAATGACCGTCTCAGTCTCCGGACCTGAACCCCATTGTAAACCTGTGGTTTGAGTTGAAGAGGACCGCCCATAAGTACAGACAAAGGATATCAGGGATCTGGAAAGATTCCATGTGGAGGCATGGTCCTAAGGTCCCCTCCCAATGTGTTCTCTTAATCTCATAAAACATTTCAGGATAAAAGGCTCAGTGCCGTTTCCTTTGCAAAGTTGAGGTAGTGAAAAGTATTGAAAACAGGGGTGCCAATCATTTTTACTCCTATCATTTTGAGATTAAAAAAAAAAATCTCTATTTACTTGTTAAATTCTCAGGCAGCCTCTTATGCACAATTGTGTGTGTGTGTGTGTTATCCTATTTCATTAGGCTACTTATTTCACTTGAGGAAGTCTTGGAACTGGACACCTGCTGAGCCAAAAACACACTGCAGCCTGTGGTAATCTCTCTCTCTCTCTCTCTCTCTCTGATTGAAATATACAGTTACTAAAATGTACCCTGTCAAATTTGTATTAATTTGTGATTTACATTTATACGCCTGCTTATTCCCCATCTCCCTCTGAAAGGCAGTCAAAGCTCCTTTTGTTTAATGTAGTGTCTCTCTCTCGTTCTCTGTCCCCCCTTTTCTCTTTCACTGCAGATAGCCAACTGACGTCAGAGAGCTACTTGCGTCAATGCTAGTGCTCTCTGACATTTTTTTCAATAGGGTCCTAATGGGATTATTACTACAGGGGAAAATTTTCTCCCTTCAAGGCTTTTAGTTGGAGCTTTTATTTTCGTTTAAAAAACTACGTTATACTCTCTTTTTTTTATGTCTCAGAAGTACCAAATAGATCAAGCTTGCTTTTTAAACTACAATCTCATCTTTTCACAAAGACTAACATGAAATCGCAGAGCATTTAATTCATTTTAGTATCTGCTATAAGTTTGCAAATTTTAGACCATTCCATTAATCCGAAAGTGAAATCTCTGACTACCTAAGGAACCTGGCGCTAAAACGAACGCATCCACTGGCCCGCAACACAACCTTGTCGTTAGTGAGCGCTCTAGCTGACGTAATATTTTAAGCGCCATTTATGTGCTGTGTATTTTGCTAAAGGCCCATTCCGTTCTTTTCTTTGAATATGACAGTTACCACAGAGCAGTGAACACAGTGAGGAATTTACAGTTTAATACATAATCTTACAACAGAAGTAACTATAAACTAATCAAGTGGGGAATGGGTAGATGTCCCTTCCACATAACATATGTTAAAAACTGAGGCATTTATACGGCTTCACTGAAGCCTAAAGATCAGCCCTGGTGACGTCAATGTGATACCCCCTTAATTCCTCTCCTTAACAGGCTGTAAGCAACATCATCATTATTATCTGAGAACCTTCCACAATGTGTTTTAATGCACACACACACACACACACACACACACACACACACACACACACACACACACACACACACACACACACACACACACACACACACACACACACACACACACACACACACACACACACACACACACACACACACACACACACACCAGTGCATTATAATGGATCAGGAATAATGATGTGTACTGAGGCGAGGACATTAAATTGGGAGAGCATGCATTAGTGAAGCTATAATAGACAGACAGGTTGACAGAGACGGACAGAACGATGGACGGAGAGACAGACCGATGGACAGAGAGACAGACCGATGGACGGAGAGACAGACCGATGGGCAGAGAGACAGACCGATGGGCGGAGAGACAGACCGATGGACGGAGAGACAGACCGATGGACGGAGAGACAGACAGATGGACGGAGAGACAGACCGATGGACGGAGAGACAGACCGATGGACGGAGAGACAGACCGATGGACGGAGAGACAGACCGATGGGCGGAGAGACAGACCGATGGACGGAGAGACAGACAGATGGACGGAGAGAACGATGGGCGGAGAGACAGACCGATGGACGGAGAGACAGACCGATGGACGGAGAGACAGACCGATGGACGGAGAGACAGACCGATGGACGGAGAGACAGACCGATGGACGGAGAGACAGACAGATGGACGGAGAGACAGACAGATGGACGGAGAGAACGATGGGCGGAGAGACAGACCGATGGACGGAGAGACAGACAGATGGACGGAGAGAACGATGGACGGAGAGACAGACCGATGGACGGAGAGACAGACCGATGGACGGAGAGACAGACCGATGGACGGAGAGACAGACAGATGGACGGAGAGAACGATGGGCGGAGAGACAGACCGGTGGACGGAGAGACAGACCGATGGGCGGAGAGACAGACCGATGGGCGGAGAGACAGACCGATGGACGGAGAGACAGACCGATGGACGGAGAGACAGACCGATGGACGGAGAGACAGACCGATGGGCGGAGAGACAGACCGATGGGCGGACAGACGATGGACGGAGAGACAGACCGATGGACGGACGGACAGACCGATGGGCGGAGAGACAGAACGATGGGCGGACAGACCGATGAACGGAGAGACAGACCGATGGGCGGAGAGACAGACCGATGGACAGAGAGACAGACCGATGGGCGGAGAGACAGACCGATGGACAGAGAGACAAACCGATGGACGGAGAGACAGACCGATGGACGGAGAGACAGACCGATGGGCGGACAGACAGACCGATGGGCGGACAGACAGACCGATGGGCGGACAGAACGATGGACGGAGAGACAGACCGATGGACGGACGGACAGACCGATGGACGGACAGACAGACCGATGGGCGGAGAGACAGACCGGTGGACGGAGAGACAGACCGATGGGCGGAGAGACAGACCGATGGGCGGAGAGACAGACCGATGGACGGAGAGACAGACAGATGGGCGGAGAGACAGACCGATGGACAGAGAGACAGACCGATGGGCGGAGAGACAGACCGATGGACAGAGAGACAAACCGATGGACGGAGAGACAGACCGATGGACGGAGAGACAGACCGATGGGCGGACAGACAGACCGATGGGCGGACAGAACGATGGACGGAGAGACAGACCGATGGACGGACGGACAGACCGATGGACGGACAGACAGACCGATGGACGGAGAGACAGACCGATGGGCGGAGAGACAGACCGATGGACAGAGAGACAGACCGATGGGCGGAGAGACAGACAGATGGGCTGACAGACAGACCGATGGACGGAGAGACAGACCGATGGACGGAGAGACAGACCGATGGACGGAGAGACAGACCGATGGACGGACGGACAGACCGATGGGCGGAGAGACAGACCGATGGGCGGACAGAACGATGGACGGAGAGACAGACCGATGGGCGGACAGAACGATGGGCCGACAGACCGATGGACGGAGAGACAGACCGATGGGTGGAGAGACAGACCGATGGGCGGAGAGACAGACCGATGGACGGAGAGACAGACCGATGGACGGACGGACAGACCGATGGACGGAGAGACAGACCGATGGGTGGAGAGACAGACCGATGGACGGACGGACAGACCGATGGACGGAGAGACAGACCGATCGACGGAGAGACAGACCGATGGACGGAGAGACAGACCGATGGGCGGAGAGACAGACCGATGGGCGGAGAGACAGACCGATGGACGGAGAGACAGACCGATGGACGGAGAGACAGACCGATGGGCAGAGAGACAGACCGATGGGCGGAGAGACAGACCGATGTGCGGAGAGACAGACCGATGGGCGGAGAGACAGACCGATGGACGGAGAGACAGACCGATGGGCGGAGAGTTAGACCGATGGGCGGACAGACAGGCACTCGTACCTATAGCCTTCTCCCACTAAACAAGCACACAGTAATTTTTTTCTCCTCTTTGGGACGAGGGGGGAAAACTGTTCAGGCTGTGACAGAATGTTCCTGGGAGACGAATGGTTCTAATCTCCCCATAATGCTCAGTGGTTGACCTTCTCATCCAGGAGGGTGATGGTTACATAAGGTGAAGATTGGATGCAGGGTGTAACACAACACAGCATCATCAAAGGTTTATAGGTTCAAATAAAAACACAACAAACAGCAACATTGAACCCATTTCTGAGAATCGTCACTACACCTGAGTCCCAAATATACCAGTAGGCCCATGTGTTACACAACCATCGTGCAGGATGCAAATATACACGAAGGGAGAAACTGTTACTAGTATCCACCATGGACTTTACACAACCAGGATTACATTACTTTCTCCAGCTACCTATACATTATGTTCTCTCCCATTCTCATTACTGTATACCGTGGCTCATTACTGTATATCGTGGCTCATTACTGTATACCGTGGCTCATTACTGTATAACGTGGCTCATTACTGTATAACGTGGCTCATTACTGTATACCGTGGCTCATTACTGTATAACGTGGCTCATTACTGTATAACGTGGCTCATTACTGTATAACGTGGCTCATTACTGTATAACGTGGCTCATTACTGTATAACGTGGCTCATTAATGTACAACGTGGCTCATTGCTGTATACCGTGGCTCATTACTGTATACCATGGCTCATTACTGTATACCGTGGCTCATTGCTGTATAACGTGGCTCATTACTGTATAACGTGGCTCATTACTGTATAACGTGGCTCATTAATGTATAACGTGGCTCATTGCTGTATAACGTGGCTCATTACTGTATACCATGGCTCATTACTGTATACCGTGGCTCATTGCTGTATAACGTGGCTCATTACTGTATAACGTGGCTCATTACTGTATAACGTGGCTCATTACTGTATAACGTGGCTCATTACTGTATACTGTGGCTCATTACTGTATAACGTGGCTCATTACTGTATACTGTGGCTCATTACTGTATACCATGGCTCATTACTGTATACCGTGGCTCATTACTGTATAACGTGGCTCATTGCTGTATAACGTGGCTCATTACTGTATACCGTGGCTCATTGCTGTATAACATGGCTGATTGCTATATAACGTGGCTAATTACTTAAAAATCATACAATGTGATTTTCTGGATTTTTGTTTTAGATTCCGTCTCTCACAGTTGAAGTGCACCTATGATAAAAAATACAAACCTCTACATGCTTTAGGAAACACTGCCGATTTTGCAGGTTATCAAATACTTGTTATCCCCACTGTGTATAGTATGGTTTATTGCTATGTAATATGGTTTATTGCTATATAATATGGTTTATTGCTATGTAATATGGTTTATTGCTATGTAATATGGTTTATTGCTATGTAATATGGTTTATTGCTATATAATATGGTTTATTGCTATATAATATGGTTTATTGCTATATAATATGGTTTAATGCTATATAATATGGTTTAGTGCTATATAATATGGTTTAATGCTATATAATATGGTTTATTGCTATGTAATATGGTTTAATGCTATATAATATGGTTTAATGCTATATAATATGGTTTAATGCTATATAATATGGTTTAATGCTATATAATATGGTTTATTGCTATATAATATGGTTTATTGCTATATAATATGGTTTATTGCTATATAATATGGTTTATTGCTATATAATATGGTTTAATGCTATATAATATGGTTTATTGCTATGTAATATGGTTTAATGCTATATAATATGGTTTATTGCTATATAATATGGTTTATTGCTATGTAATATGGTTTAATGCTATATAATATGGTTTATTGCTATATAATATGGTTTATTGCTATGTAATGTGGTTTAATGCTATATAATATGGTTTATTGCTATATAATATGGTTTATTGCTATGTAATATGGTTTAATGCTATATAATATGGTTTATTGCTATATAATATGGTTTATTGCTATGTAATATGGTTTATTGCTATGTAATATGGTTTAATGCTATATAATATGGTTTATTGCTATATAATATGGTGTATTGCTATGTAATATGGTTAAATGCTATATAATATGGTTTATTGCTATGTAATATGGTTTAATGCTATATAATGTGGTTTAATGCTATATAATATGGTTTATTGCTATGTAATATGGTTTATTGCTATATAATATGGTTTATTGCTATATAATATGGTTTATTGCTATATAATATGGTTTAGTGCTATATAATATGGTTTATTGCTATATAATATGGTTTAATGCTATATAATATGGTTTAATGCTATATAATATGGTTTAATGCTATATAATATGGTTTATTGCTATATAATATGGTTTAATGCTATATAATATGGTTTAATGCTATATAATATGGTTTATTGCTATATAATATGGTTTAATGCTATATAATATGGTTTAATGCTATATAATATGGTTTATTGCTATATAATATGGTTTATTGCTATGTAATATGGTTTATTGCTATGTAATATGGTTTATTGCTATGTAATATGGTTTATTGCTATGTAATATGGTTTAGTGCTATATAATATGGTTTAGTGCTATATAATATGGTTTATTGCTATATAATATGGTTTAATGCTATATAATATGGTTTAGTGCTATATAATATGGTTTATTGCTATGTAATATGGTTTAATGCTATATAATATGGTTTATTGCTATGTAATATGGTTTAGTGCTATATAATATGGTTTATTGCTATGTAATATGGTTTAGTGCTATATAATATGGTTTATTGCTATGTAATATGGTTTAGTGCTATATAATATGGTTTATTGCTATATAATATGGTTTATTGCTATGTAATATGGTTTAATGCTATATAATATGGTTTATTGCTATGTAATATGGTTTATTGCTATGTAATATGGTTTAGTGCTATATAATATGGTTTATTGCTATGTAATATGGTTTAGTGCTATATAATATGGTTTATTGCTATGTAATATGGTTTAATGCTATATAATATGGTTTAGTGCTATATAATATGGTTTATTGCTATGTAATATGGTTTAGTGCTATATAATATGGTTTAATGCTATATAATATGGTTTATTGCTATATAATATGGTTTAATGCTATATAATATGGTTTAGTGCTATATAATATGATTTATTTCTATGTAATATGGTTTAATGCTATATAATATGGTTTAGTGCTATATAATATGGTTTATTGCTATGTAATATGGTTTAGTGCTATATAATATGGTTTATTGCTATATAATATGGTTTATTGCTATATAATATGGTTTATTGCTATATAATATGGTTTAGTGCTATATAATATGGTTTAGTGCTATATAATATGGTTTATTGCTATGTAATATGGTTTAGTGCTATATAATATGGTTTATTGCTATGTAATATGGTTTAGTGCTATATAATATGGTTTATTGCTATGTAATATGGTTTAGTGCTATATAATATGGTTTATTGCTATATAATATGGTGTATTGCTATGTAATATGGTTTAATGCTATATAATATGGTTTATTGCTATGTAATATGGTTTATTGCTATGTAATATGGTTTAATGCTATATAATATGGTTTAATGCTATATAATATGGTTTATTGCTATATAATATGGTTTATTGCTATATAATATGGTTTAATGCTATATAATATGGTTTAATGCTATATAATATGGTTTATTGCTATGTAATATGGTTTATTGCTATGTAATATGGTTTATTGCTATGTAATATGGTTTAGTGCTATATAATATGGTTTAATGCTATATAATATGGTTTAATGCTATATAATATGGTTTAATGCTATATAATATGGTTTATTGCTATATAATATGGTTTATTGCTATATAATATGGTTTAATGCTATATAATATGGTTTAATGCTATATAATAAAACCCAACTTCCTTGTTTGATTCTATGAACTGCAATGCTCAGAGATTAAACCAATCTGCGACCAGAGCTGCATGTCCTGAGGCTTAAAGAGAGTAGAGGGACTCTCACGACATTGCAAATATAAAATAAATGTATTATTTATTTCACTGCTGGTAGTTTGATACAAAAATACGTCCTTACAGCAATATATAGATTTTTTTAAAGAGCAGCATTAAATCAAATTACACCATTGATGTGGGAAATGTAATGCTGAGCCAAATCAAAACGGAATTTATATTTTATTCAGTGAACAATCCGTCTCTTTTGTCATCACTTCAGAGAGACTGGAGCGAGGCAGTAAAAAATTCAAATGTAATATTTTGCATAGTTCATCACCAGCGGGGTGAATTCCTTATTTGCAAGATGTTGATTGTGTAGCAGACAGAGTCGTTCCTCCCACAGTTGAGAACAGTAGCTTGTTGCTGCTCTGCCCTCTGCTGGGGAGTTAGAGCTACTACCTCTGGATTAAACCCACAACCACCGACACACATCATAAATCATCTCTTTTTTATTTAGTTTGTTTTGACAGTTATGTCTTAATATGTTTTCTAATGTATTTCATACTGTTTTTTTATATATATTTTTATTATTCTTAATGTCAATACCATATTATTTTCTTAAAACTAAAAATACAGCTGAGTGACAGTAATGCACTTTGCCAAAGCAAACAGAAGACGGGGTTAGAGGTAGGAGGGGGTCAGAGGAGGAGGGGGGGGTCAGAGATAGGAGGGGTCAGAGATGGGAGGGGGTCAGAAGTAAGGAGGGGGTCAGAGGTAGGAGGGGGTCAGAGGTAGGAGGGGGTCTGAGGTAGGAGGGGGTCCGAGGTAGGAGGGGGTCAAAGGTAGGAGGGGTCAAAGGTAGGAGGGGTCAAAGGTAGGAGGGGAGAAAAGGAGTCAGGAAAATAAAGCGGAATAGAAATAACAAACAACTATACTGTAACATAATGTAATATATATATATATATATACTGTATATATATACTGTAACATAATGTAATATATATACTGTATATATATACTGTAACATAATGTAATATATATATATATACTGTATATATATACACTGCTCAAAGAAATGTATGGTTCACTAAAATAACACATCCTAGATCTGAATGAATGAAATATTCTTATTAAATACTTTTTTCTTTACATAGTTGAATGTGCTGACAACAAAATCACACAAAAATATTCAATGGAAATGAAATTTATCAACCCATGGAGGTCTGGATTTGGAGTCACACTCAACATTAAAGTGGAAAACCACACTACAGGTTGATCCAACTTTGATGTAATGTCCTTAAAACAAGTCAAAATGAGGCTCAGTAGTGTGTGTGGCCTCCACGTGTCTGTATGACCTCCCTACAACGCCTGGGCATGCTCCTGATGAGGTGGCGGATGGTCTCCTGAGGGATCTCCTCCCAGACCTGGACTAAAGCATCCGCCAACTCCTGGACAGTCTGTGGTGCAAAGTGCCGTTGGTGGATGGAGCGAGACATGATGTCCCAAATGTGCTCAATTGGATTCAGGTCTGGGGAACGGGCGGGCCAGTCCATAGTCCATAGCATCAATGCCTTCCTCTTGCAGGAACTGCTGACACACTCCAGCCACATGACGTCTAGCATTGTCTTGCATTAGGATGAACCCAGGGCCAACCACACCAGCATATGGTCTCACAAGGGGTCTGAGGATCTCATCTCGGTACCTAATGGCAGTCAGGCTACCTCTGGCGAGAACATGGAGGGCTGTGGGCCCCCAAAGAAATGCCACCCCAATGCCACCTGTTGTCTATTCCATTTGCACAACAGCACGTGAAATTTATTGTCAATCGGTGTTGCTGCCTAAAGTGGACAGTTTCATTTCACAGTGTTCTAACTTCCTCCTACACTGGCGAGGATCCTGTCACAGTTAATTGTGCAAGAATGGGCTGCCATCAGTCAGGATGTGGCCCAGAAGTTAATTGACAGCATGCCAGGGCGGATTGCAGAGGTTATGGTAAAGAATGGTCAACACTGCAAATATTGACTCTTTTGCATCAACTTCATGTAATTGTCAATAAAAGCCTTTGACACTTATGAAATGCTAGTAGTGATATAGACAGAGATAGTGATATAGAGAGAGATAGATAGACAGAGATGGTGATATAGAGAGCGTGACAAAGATAGTGATAGAGAGAGAGACAGA
Organism: Oncorhynchus keta; assembly: GCF_023373465.1. NCBI lineage: Eukaryota > Metazoa > Chordata > Actinopteri > Salmoniformes > Salmonidae > Oncorhynchus > Oncorhynchus keta. The sequence continues at coordinate 5,861,823 of NC_068444.1, forward strand.
GATAGTGATATAGAGAGAGAGAGACAGAGAGTGATAGCCAGATATTGTGATATATAGAGAGAGATAGACAGAGATAGTGATATAGAGAGACAGAGATAATGATATAGAGAGAGATAGACAGAGTTAGTGATATAGAGAGAGATAGACAGAGAGTGATAGCCAGATATTGTGATATATAGAGAGAGAGAGACAGAGATAGTGGTATAGAGAGACAGAGATAGTGATGTAGAGAGAGATAGACAGAGAGTGATAGCCAGATATTGTGATATATAGAGAGAGAGAGACAGAGATAGTGATATAGAGAGACAGAGATAGTGATATAGAGAGAGATAGACAGAGAGTGATATAGAGAGAGATAGACAGAGATTGTGATATATAGAGAGAGATAGACAGAGATAGTGATATAGAGAGACAAAGATGGTGATATAGAGAGAGTGACGAGATAGTGATATAGAGAGAGATAGACAGAGATAGTGATATAGAGAGAGCGAGAGACATAGTGACAGAAAGAAAGAGAGAGAACGCAGGGCGGAGGGATGAGTTGGCCGAGCCAGAGCTAGAGGCATCTCAAAAAGTCTGTGGGGGCAAAAAACACTTTACATTACTATCCTACACAAGCTTCCTAAATGTACATTACTATCCTACACAAGCTTCCTAAATGTACATTACTATCCTACACAAGCTTCCTAAATGTACATTACCATCCTACACAAGCTTCCTAAATGTACATTACCATCCGACACAAGCTTCCTAAATGTACATTACCATCCTACACAAGCTTCCTAAATGTACATTACTATCCTACACAAGCTTCCTAAATGTACATTACCATCCGACACAAGCTTCCTAAATGTACATTACCATCCTACACAAGCTTCCTTAATGTATACCATCCTACACAAGCTTCCTAAATGTACATTACCATCCGACACAAGCTTCCTAAATGTACATTACCATCCTACACAAGCTTCCTAAATGTACATTACCATCCTACACAAGCTTCCTAAATGTACATTACCATCCTACACAAGCTTCCTAAATGTACATTACCATCCTACACAAGCTTCCTAAATGTACATTACCATCCTACACAAGCTTCCTTAATGTATACCATCCTACACAAGCTTCCTAAATGTACATTACCATCCTACACAAGCTTCCTTAATGTGCATTACCATCCTACACAAGCTTCCTAAATGTACATTACCATCCGACACAAGCTTCCTAAATGTACATTACCATCCGACACAAGCTTCCTAAATGTACATTACCATCCTACACAAGCTTCCTTAATGTGCATTACCATCCTACACAAGCTTCCTAAATGTACATTACCATCCGACACAAGCTTCCTAAATGTGCATTACCATCCTACACAAGCTTCCTAAATGTACATTACCATCCGACACAAGCTTCCTTAATGTGCATTACCATCCTACACAAGCTTCCTAAATGTACATTACCATCCGACACAAGCTTCCTAAATGTACATTACCATCCTACACAAGCTTCCTAAATGTACATTACCATCCTACACAAGCTTCCTTAATGTATACCATCCTACACAAGCTTCCTAAATGTACATTACCATCCTACACAAGCTTCCTAAATGTACATTAATATCCTACACAAAGCTTCCTAAATGTACATTACTATCCTACACACGCTTCCTAAATGTGCATTACCATCCTACACAAGCTTCCTTAATGTGCAAACTTTGACTACTGGTTTCAATTTAGTAAATCAATAGAACAGAATAAAAGATAATTGTAGACAAATCTAGGATAAGATATAGTAAGACATTTTAATTGATTACATTACAGTACCATTACAGTACCATTACAGAACCATTACAATACCATTACAGTACCATTACAATACCATTACAGTACCATTACAATACCATTACAGTACCATTACAGTACCATTACAATACCATTACAGTACCATTACAGTACCATTACAATACCATTACAGTACCATTACAATACCATTACAGTACCATTACAGTACCATTTCAGTACCATTACAATACCATTACAGTACCATTACAGTACCATTACAGTACCAATACAGTACCATTATAGTACCATTACAGTACCATTACAATACCATTACAGTACCATTACAATACCATTACAATACCATTACAGTACCATTACAGTACCATTACAATACCATTACAGTACCATTACAGTACCATTACAATACCATTACAATACCATTACAGTACCATTACAATACCATTACAGTACCATTACAGTACCATTACAATACCATTACAGTACCATTACAATACCATTACAGTACCATTACAGTACCATTACAATACCATTACAATACCATTACAGTACCATTACAGTACCATTACAATACCATTACAGTACCATTACAGTACCATTACAATACCATTACAGTACCATTACAGTACCATTACAATACCATTACAGTACCATTACAATACCATTACAATACCATTACAGTACCATTACAGTACCATTTCTCAGACAAATTCATAAAACAAACAGCAACATTATGTTATGTATTTACATGGTCAACCTCCATTCTGAAGTGATGAATATAATCATATTAATATTTACACTATGAACAACACGTTAGATGTCTAATTATCACACGCGGATATCAGTGTACTTCTTTCAATGGATAAAAGCTAAAGACATTTATCGCCTGTGAAAAATAACAGTAGAAAAAGTAGAAATATGAGCAGATACAAGCTCAGTATAACCTTTTGATTATGTTAACAGATCACAATCCATGTTGCTATCAAGCTTTTTTTCACAAAACATAGGCATTGATTGAATTACGCTGTCTGCCCCAACCCCTGCCCACCCCAACCCACCCCACCCGCCCCAACCCACCCCCCGCCCCACCCCCCTTCCCCGCCCCACCCCCACCCCTGCCCCGCCCCTGCCCCAACCCGCCCTTCCCCACCGCTGCCCCTGCCTCACCCCCACCCCTGCCCTGCCCCTGCCCCACCCCTGCCCTGCCCCGCCCCTGCCCCACCCCCACCCCCTGCCCCGCCCCACCCCCAGCCCCACCCCCACCCCCTGCCCACCCCGCCCCCTGCCCCACCCCCACCCCGCCCCGCCCCGTCTCTCTCTCTCCCCCTACATGGAAGGAGGTGTAACAGGAGTCCATACTGTAGTCAGTCGCGTGTGACTGTGCGGTGACGTATCGTAATGCGATAGTGTCGTACCATCGTGCACCTCTGTGGCCGTGCTGCAGTCATACAGCGGGGATCCACCAGGTGGCGCTGTGACGGAGTGAGACAGCCCAGGATAGTGGCTACTACTGGGGCCTCGCAGGAACTGGGAGCCTAGGCTGTTGGACATCTCCCCCGACTGGGAGACAGGGGTCAGGGACGGGTTACTGACGGACCACAGGCTGGGGTACTGGCTGGATACAGAGAGGACAGGCGAGAACAGAACACTATGTCAGTTTCACCTGGAATACATGGTAATTCTTTACGGGAAAGAGACCTACAGTATGTATGAACACATTCATAACCAGTACATAACACATTCATAAGTAGTACATAACACATTCATAACCAGTACATAACACATTCATAAGTAGTACATAACACATTCATAAGTAGTACATAACACATTCATAACCAGTACATAACACATTCATAACCATAACCCTACATAACACATTCATAACCCTTACATAACACATTCATAACCAGTACATAACACATTCATAACCATAACCAGTACATAACACATTCATAACACATTCATAACTCTACATAACACATTCATAACCCTTACATAACACATTCATAACCAGTTACATAACACATTCATAACCAGTACATAACACATTCATAACCAGTACATAACACATTCATAACCAGTACATAACACATTCATAACATAACCAGTACATAACACATAACACATTCATAACATAACACATTCATAACCAGTACATAACACATTCATAACCAGTACATAACACATTCATAACCAGTACATAACACATTCATAACCAGTACATAACACATTCATAACCAGTACATAACACATTCATTCCAGTAACCCATAACACATTCATAACCAGTACATAACACATTCATAACCAGTACATAACACATTCATAACCCTAACACATTCATAACCCTTAGTACATAACCATTCATAACCAGTACATAACACATTCATAACCAGTACGTAACACATTCATAACCCTTACATAACACATTACATAACACATTCATAACCCTTACATAACACATTCATAACCAGTACATAACACATTCATAACCAGTACATAACACATTCATAACCCTTACATAACACATTCATAACCAGTACATAACACATTCATAACCAGTACATAACACATTCATAACCAGTACATAACACATTCATAACCAGTACATAACACATTCATAACCCTTACATAACACATTCATAACCAGTACATAACACATTCATAACCAGTACATAACACATTCATAACCAGTACATAACACATTCATAACCAGTACATAACACATTCATAACCCTACATAACACATTCATAACCAGTAACACATTCATAACCCTTATAACACATTACATAACACATTCATAACCCTACATAACATTCAACACATTCATAACCAGTACATAACACATTCATAACCCATTACATAACACATTCATAACCAGTACATAACACATTCATAACCAGTACATAACACATTCATAACCCTTACATAACACATTCATAACCAGTACATACATTCAACACATAACACATTCATAACCAGTTCACATAACACATTCATAACCAGTACATAACACATTCATAACCATAACACATTCATAACCAGTACATAACACATTCATAACCCTTACATAACACATTCATAACCAGTACATAACACATTCATAACCAGTACATAACACATTCATAACCAGTACATAACACATTCATAACCCTTACATAACACATTCATAACCAGTACATAACACATTCATAACCCTACATAACACATTCATAACCAGTACATAACACATTCATAACCAGTACATAACACATTCATAACCAGTACATAACACATTCATAACCAGTACATAACACATTCATAACCCTTACATAACACATTCATAACCCTTACATAACACATTCATAACCCTTACATAACACATTCATAACCAGTACATAACACATTCATAACCAGTACATAACACATTCATAACCAGTACATAACACATTCATAACCAGTACATAACACATTCATAACCAGTACACATTCATAACCAGTACATAACACATTCATAACCCTTACATAACACATTCATAACCAGTACATAACACATTCATAACCCGTAACACATTCATAACCATAACACATTCATAACCAGTACATAACACATTCATAACCAGTACATAACACATTCATAACCAGTACATAACACATTCATAACCCTTACATAACACATTCATAACCCTTACATAACACATTCATAACCAGTACATAACACATTCATAACCAGTACATAACACATTCATAACCAGTACATAACACATTCATAACCAGTACATAACACATTCATAACCAGTACATAACACATTCATAACCCTTACATAACACATTCATAACCAGTACATAACACATTCATAACCAGTACATAACACATTCATAACCAGTACATAACACATTCATAACCCTTACATAACACATTCATAACCAGTACATAACACATTCATAACCCTTACATAACACATTCATAACCCTTACATAACACATTCATAACCAGTACATAACACATTCATAACCAGTACATAACACATTCATAACCAGTACATAACACATTCATAACCAGTACATAACATTCATAACCCATAACACATTTCATAACCCATAACACATTCATAACATAACACATTCATAACCCTACATAACACATTACATAACACATTCATAACCAGTACATAACACATTCATAACCAGTACATAACACATTCATAACCAGTACATAACACATTCATAACCCTTACATAACACATTCATAACCCTTACATAACACATTCATAACCAGTTCATAACCCTTACATAACATAACCACATAACACATTCATAACCAGTACATAACACATTCATAACCCTTACATAACACATTCATAACACATTCATAACCAGTACGTAACACATTCATAACCCTTACATAACACATTCATAACCAGTACATAACACATTCATAACCAGTACATAACACATTCATAACCAGTACATAACACATTCATAACCAGTACATAACACATTCATAACCAGTACATAACACATTCATAACCAGTACATAACACATTCATAACCCTTACATAACACATTCATAACCCTTACATAACACATTCATAACCAGTACATAACACATTCATAACCAGTACATAACACATTCATAACCCTTACATAACACATTCATAACCCTTACATAACACATTCATAACCAGTACATAACACATTCATAACCAGTACATAACACATTCATAACCCATACATAACACATTCATAACCAGTACATAACACATTCATAACCAGTACATAACACATTCATAACCCTTACATAACACATTCATAACCCTTACATAACACATTCATAACCCTTACATAACACATTCATAACCAGTACATAACACATTCATAACCCTTACATAACACATTCATAACCCTTACATAACACATTCATAACCAGTACATAACACATTCATAACCAGTACATAACACATTCATAACCAGTACATAACACATTCATAACCAGTACATAACACATTCATAACCCTTACATAACACATTCATAACCAGTACATAACACATTCATAACCCTTACATAACACATTCATAACCAGTACATAACACATTCATAACCCTTACATAACACATTCATAACCAGTACATAACACATTCATAACCCTTACATAACACATACATAACCAGTACATAACACATTCATAACCAGTACATAACACATTCATAACCCTTACATAACACATTCATAACCCTTACATAACACATTCATAACCAGTACATAACACATTCATAACCCGTACATAACACATTCATAACCCGTACATAACACATTCATAACCAGTACATAACACATTCATAACCCTTACATAACATTCATAACCAGAGAACACATTCATAACCCTTACATACATAGCGACAGAACCCTTACATAACACATTCATAACCAGACATAACACATTCATAAGAGTAGTACATAACACATTCATAACCAGTACATAACACATTCATAACCCTTACATAACACATTCATAACCCTTACATAACACATTCATAAGAGTACATAGAGAGAGACAGAGAGAGACAGAGAGAGAGAGAGAGAGAAGACAGACAGAACCAGTACATAAGACAGAGAGAACCCTTAGACAGAGAGAGAGACAGAGAGAACCAGACAGAGAAGACAGAGAGAGAACACAGACAGAGAGAGACACATAGAGACAGAGAGACAGAGAACCAGAGAGACAGAGAGAGACAGAGAGAGAGACATAACACATTCAGAACCAGTACGTAACACACAGAGACAGAGAGACAGAACAGAGAGACAGACAGATAACAGACAGAACAGACAGAACAGAGACAGACATTCATAAGGGAGGGGAAGAGACAGACAGAGACAGACAGAGAGAGAGACAGAAGACAGATAAGACAGAGAGAGACAGAGAGAACAGACAGAGACAGATTCATAACAGAGAGACAGATAACCCTTACATAACACAGATAACCAGTACAGAACACATTCATAGAGAGACAGAGACATTCATAACCAGTACAGAACAGAGAACAGACAGAGAGACAGACAGAGAACAGAGACAGAGACAGACAGAGAGTACATAACAGGGAGAGACCCAGACAGAACACATTCATAACCCTTAATAACAGGCATTCAGGAGAGGTACATAACACACCAACCTGGAGTTGGTCCCATTCATGACCAGTACAGTGGGTCACGGGCAGCATGGTGGAGTGGGAAGGCATCTGAAGACTGGACCAGTTGTCATGGGAGGGCAGCATAGACAGACAGCCAGAGGACATATCAGAGTAACCAGCTGCAACACAACCAATCATGAGTTTATTCTAAAGATTTATTTATTCTTTATTTGAAACAGCTTTTGGAGACAAAATGAAACCCGGATCTCTATTGTCTAAATGACCAGACCATGGGGCCTGCACCAATAATAAGTTAGTTAGTTCGTGCTCCTTTCTGCCTGTTGAAGCTCCCGAGTGGCACAGCGGTCTAAGGCACTGCATCTCAGCATCTCAGAGGCGTCACTACAGTCCCTGGTTCGTATCCAGGCTGTATCACATCCGGCCGGTGATTGGGAGTCCAATAGGACGGGGCACAGTTGACCCAGCGTCCTCCGGGTTTCTTTCTTACAAAAGAAGTGCAGAAAGAAACATATCTTCTGATATGTATGTATGTATTCTGTAGTTCTCTCGCTGTGAAAGGGGGCTTTTAAGAGGCGTTGAATCAAGTCAATTACTCTGTACTAAATGTAATTCTTGGTGTGTCTTTAGTTCACGTTCACAGTATACAGTACTGGCTGAAGAAGGTGATGATGACTGACTAATGCATCTGTCCAGGCATTCCCTGTTGGAAGACCAGCTGTTTACAGCTCTGAGTGTTCTCCTCTCACAAAGACCAGAGGAATGCAGAATATCTCCTGGTCAGTCACATTTGTTTGACTTTCTTGTTAATGGTGGAAAGGAAGGGAAGGGGTGTTGGTAGGATGGATAGAGGCGGAGGAGAAGGGAAGGGGTGTTGGTAGGATGGGTAGAGGTGGAGGAGAAGGGAAGGGGTGTTGGTAGGATAACACATAGAGGCGGAGGATAAGGGAAGGGGTGTTGGTAGGATGGGTAGAGGCGGAGGAGAAGGGAAGGGGTGTACATAACACATTAGGATGGGTAACAGCGGAGGAGAAGGGAAGGGGTGTTAACCCTTAGGATGGGTAGAGGCGGAGGGAGAAGGGAAGGGGTGTTGGTAGGATGGATAGAGGCGGAGGAGAAGGGAAGGGGTGTTGGTAGGATGGGTAGAGGTGGAGGAGAAGGGAAGGGGTGTTGGTAGCTATGTCCTGGATGGGTAGAGGTGGAGGAGGAGAGGAGGGGTATTGGTAGCTTTGTCCTGGATGGGTAGAGGTGGAGGAGGAGAGGAGGGGTATTGGTAGCTATGTCCTGGATGGGTAGAGGTGGAGGAGGAGAGGAGGGGTATTGGTAGCTATGTCCTGGATGGGTAGAGGTGGAGGAGAGAGAGGGGTGTTGGTAGCTATGTCCTGGATGGGTAGAGGTGCAGGAGGAGGGAAGGGGTGTTGGGGAGGTGGTGGGGGAGGTGGTGGAGAGGGGATGGAAGACAGGAGAGGGGTGGAGGACAGAAGAGGGGGTGGAGGACAGGAGAGGGGGTGGAGGACAGGAGAGGGGGTAGAGAGGGGGTGGAGGACAGGAGAGGGGGTGGAGGACAGGAGAGGGGGTAGAGAGGGGTGGAGGACAGGAGAGGGGGTAGAAGGGGGTGGAGGACAGGAGAGGGGGTGGAGGACAGGAGAGGGGTAGAGAGGGGGTGGAGGACAGGAGAGGGAGTAGAGAGGGGGGTGGAGGACAGGAGAGGGGGTGGAGGACAGGAGAGGGGGTTCAGAGAGGGGGTGGAGGACAGGAGAGGGGGTAGAGAGGGGGTGGAGGACAGGAGAGACAGGGTGGAGGACAGGAAGGGGGTAGAGAGGGGGTGGAGGACAGGGGAGGGGGTAGAGAGGGGGTGGAGTACAGGAGAGGGGATAGAGAGGAGGTGGAGGACAGGAGAGCGAGACACTCACTAGGGGAGTTGGTGCGATGGGTGTAAGGGCTGCTGTACGGTGCAGAGCGATGGTTTCTCAGGGTGGAGTAGCGGTCACAGCCGTGGGACGAGGACAGGGACAGTGAGCTTCCAAACTGCGTGTGAGGGCTAGCAGGAGATCCTGGGATGAACCATCCACTCACTGTAGTGTGGTGGGCCCACAGGAACACAGGGAAACATGGAGTCATTTTATGTGGGGAGTTTTATATCTTCTATTCTAAAGAATTTAAGTAAATTACTTAGTCAGCGTTTACATTGCCAATGTGCTGTCTGTTAACTCTATCGTATGTATCAATCCCATTCTTTATTTAAATGTCTAAATAAATATATATATATCTATATATATATATATATATATATATAAAAATACTTAGTCAGCGTTTACATTGCCAATGTGCTGTCTGTTAACTCTATCGTATGTATCAATCCCATTCTTTATTTAAATGTCTAAATAAATATATATATATATCTAAAATACTTACATTGAGAGTGGCTTGAGTGCTGGTTGTCACTGTCATCCATGATGTCTTTATGATCCGTTCTGTGGAGAGGGAATCCAATCAGAACATGTCTGTGGAGAGGGAATCCAATCAGAACATGTCTGTGGAGAGGGAATCCAATCAGAACATGTCTGTGGAGAGGGAATCCAATCAGAACATGTCTGTGGAGAGGGAATCCAATCAGAACATGTCTGTGGAGAGGGAATCCAATCAGAACATGTCTGTGGAGAGGGAACATGTCTGTGGAGGAGAAAGGGGTCAATCAGAACATGTCTGTGGAGAGGGAATCAATCAGAACATGTCTGTGGAGGGAATCAATCAGAACATGTCTGTGGAGAGGGATCAAGACAGAACATGTCTGTGGAGAGGGAATCAATCAGAACATGTCTGTGGAGAGGGAATCCAATCAGAACATGTCTGTGGAGGGAATCCAATCAGAACATGTCTGTGGAGGGAATCCAATCAGAACATGTCTGTGGAGGGGAATCCAATCAGAACATGTCTGTGGAGAGAATCCAATCAGAACATGTCTGTGGAGAGGGAATCCAATCAGAACATGTCTGTGGAGAGAATCCAATCAGAACATGTCTGTGGAGAGGGAACATGTCTGTGGATGGAATCCAATCAGAACATGTCTGTGGAGGGAATCCAATCAGAACATGTCTGTGGAGAGGGAATCCAATCAGAACATGTCTGTGGAGGGAATCCAATCAGAACATGTCTGTGGAGGGAATCCAATCAGAACATGTCTGTGGAGGGAATCCAATCAGAACATGTCTGTGGAGGGAATCCAATCAGAACATGTCTGTGGAGGGAATCCAATCAGAACATGTCTGTGGAGGGGAATCAATCAGAACATGTCTGTGGAGGGAATCCAATCAGAACATGTCTGTGGAGGGGGAATCCAATCAGAACATGTCTGTGGAGAGGGAATCCAATCAGAACATGTCTGTGGAGGGAATCCAATCAGAACATGTCTGTGGAGGTCTGTGGAGGATCCAATGTCTGTGGAGAACATGTCTGTGGAGGGGGAATCCAATCAGAACATGTCTGTGGAGAGGGAATCAATCAGAACATGTCTGTGGAGAGGGAATCCAATCAGAACATGTCTGTGGATCAGAACATGTCTGTGGAGAGGAATCCAATCAGAACATGTCTGTGGAGGGAATCAATCAGAACATGTCTGTGGAGGGAATCCAATCAGAACATGTCTGTGGAGAGGGAATCCAATCAGAACATGTCTGTGGAGGGGAATCAATCAGAACATGTCTGTGGAGGGAATCCAATCAGAACATGTCTGTGGAGGGAATCCAATCAGAACATGTCTGTGGAGGGAATCCAATCAGAACATGTCTGTGGAGGGGAATCCAATCAGAACATGTCTGTGGAGAACATGTCTGTGGAAATCAATCAGAACATGTCTGTGGAGAATGTCTGTGGAGGGGGAATTCAGGGTCTGTGGAAATCCAATCAGAACATGTCTGTGGAGGGGGAATCAATCAGAACATGTCTGTGGAGGAAATCAATCAGAACATGTCTGTGGAGGAGGGAATCCAATCAGAACATGTCTGTGGAGGGAATCAATCAGAACATGTCTGTGGAGGGGGAATCCAATCAGAACATGTCTGTGGAGGGAATCAATCAGAACATGTCTGTGGAGGGGAATCAATCAGAACATGTCTGTGGAGGGGGAATCCAATCAGAACATGTCTGTGGAGGGAATCAATCAGAACATGTCTGTGGAGGGAATCCAATCAGAACATGTCTGTGGAGGGGATCAGAACATGTCTGTGGAGGGAATCCAATCAGAACATGTCTGTGGAGGGAATCCAATCAGAACATGTCTGTGGAGAGGGAATCCAATCAGAACATGTCTGTGGAGGGGGAATCCAATCAGAACATGTCTGTGGAGGGGGAATCCAATCAGAACATGTCTGTGGAGAGGGAATCCAATCAGAACATGTCTGTGGAGGGAATCCAATCAGAACATGTCTGTGGAGAGGGAATCCAATCAGAACATGTCTGTGGAGGGGGAATCCAATCAGAACATGTCTGTGGAGGGAATCCAATCAGAACATGTCTGTGGAGGAATCCAATCAGAACATGTCTGTGGAGGAACATGTCTGTGGATTTTTTTAATCAGAACATGTCTGTGGAGAGGGAATCAATCAGAACATGTCTGTGGAGGGAATCCAATCAGAACATGTCTGTGGAAGGAATCCAATCAGAACATGTCTGTGGAGGGAATTGTCTGTGGAGTGAATCATAGAAATGTGTCTGTGGAGGGAATCCAATCAGAACATGTCTGTGGAGAACATGTCTGTGGAGGGAATCAATCAGAACATGTCTGTGGAGAACAATCAGAACTGTCTGTGGAAGGAATCCAATCAGAACATGTCTGTGGAGGGGAATCCAATCAGAACATGTCTGTGGAGGGGGAATCCAATCAGAACATGTCTGTGGAGGGGGAATCCAATCAGAACATGTCTGTAGAACACTGGCTCTCAATCTAAACACTCACTAATATATCCTATATTCTAAATCAAATCGAACTAAATATATATTTCTAGTGGACAGAAAAGGGAGCAGGGAACTTGCCCTATCTTTCTTTAGCATCCAGAAAGGCCTTGGCAAACGGGTTGTATTTGATTTTCAGACCGGTTATCTAAAATGTGGAGTGAAAATACAATGCAAAATTGGTTAAGAGCTAATAATAAAATATCGAATCTTTAATAAACTAGATTTTTAAAAATGTTATATCTTCTTCAGGTTGCGTAAATATTGACAGTTATACGTTAATTACTATTAACATTAGAATAAAATAATGTATCAATACAATAATGTTGTTCTGGAGGCAGTGACCGCTATGAACTGAGTCTCCGGGAAGGAGTGACAATCATTCTCTGCGGCCCTCCTAACAATATGGACACGTGGCTCATATTTGTGCAACGAGTTTAACATGATCTGAAAAATGTATAAAAATGTTGTTTTTTAAGCAAAAAGTTGTTTTTTTAAAGCAAAATCGAAATGTTGATTGTTACATAATATGCTTTATTTGATTGTAATTCGCATACAGGTAAAATAGTCATTTATTTTAATCGAAATGTTGATTATATATAAATGATAATTCTTCTGAATGATACTATATAAATGCCGGTGTTTGGAGGATATATTGGTACGGGTCTCGTTTGGAAATTCCTGGCCACCCCACATAGCCTGGTTCCTCTCTAGGTTTCTTCCTTGCCTTTGTAGTGAGTTTTTCCTAGCCACCGTGCTTCTACACCTATATTGTTGATGTTTGTGGTTTTATTCTGGGTTTCTGTTACAGCACTTTGAGATATCAGCTGATGTAAGAAGGGCTATATAAATACATTTGATTTGATTCCATAACTTGACATGTTTTCTGATCTAAATTGTTATCACAATTATTGGGGGAAAAAACACGAGCACTCAAAATGTTATAAAATGACATTTAAAGTGATGAGACTGTAATCGTCTAACCTGGCCTCCTCCATTGAGTTTGTTGGTGAGTTTGACTTTACAGAATGAGACCGGATCTTTCATCCAGCGCGCTCCGAAGTTTGGAGAGTCCGGGTGGATATATACGCAGCTCGGGGCTTGAGGCTCGGGTTTACCCCCGGGAACCCACTCCCCATTAACGTATTTCCACCGGTGGTTGTCCGCAGCCACGAAGTCCAGCAGGAACGAGTACATGGCGTTTGGATCCAACCCAGAAACATTCACCTTCAGCACCGGAAACATGCGCCTTGGATACAAAGGAAAATGTAATAACAGGTGTCCTCATCTCATCCTTTATAGTCAAACAATAACTAGAATATATTGTACAATAGGCCATTATTGACGCTAATGTCAAGCGAACGAGTGGTTCACTTTATAGGCCATGTGAATATTAATAGACCTGGGTGTTACAGGAAAAACTCTAAATATAATGAATGTGTGCAATCCTGTTTCCTGTATTAATGTGATACCACAGCAATGTTATAGACACGTTTAACACTATTTATTTGTGATATAAACCTACGGCTGTTATAGGGGCGGCAGGTAGCGGTTAGAGCGTTGGGCCAGTAACCGAAAGGTTGCTGGATCGAATCCACGAGTTGACAAGGTAAAAATAAATATGTCATTCTGCCTCTGAACAAGGCAGTTAACCCACGGTTCCTAGGCCGTTATTGTAAATATTTGTTTTTACTTGCCCAGTTAAATACATTAAAAAATGTATATAATCCTACCTGCTTTTTTCACTATATAAATTAATACGGTAGAACCGTTGTAAAAAGAAAGGCTATACATTTGGCAGGTCGCCGAACCATAAATAATACGCATATAACGACCAACCATAATACAGTATATACATGTATATAAAACACATGTCAATTCAATGACTTACCTGCCATTTTTGGTTACTATCATTTCATTGGTGAGTTCCTTGAACTTCCGCCACAGTTCGTTCTCATCCAAGCCGACTTTGAGTTGTCTCTCGGTAGGATCGCCCTTCTCGCTGCCCGCCTGTAGCTCGTTCTCCACGGCAGTGAGAAGGTGGTCCACCCGGTACTGTGTAACCTTCCCCGGGCCATCCCCGCCACCTGAGGCCATTCTTTCCAAAAGCTCCAGGGTTGAAAAATGACGTATTACAATTTGAGATTAAGAAAACAAAAAAAAATCGGTCGCTCCCAAATAGGCTATATATCCATCCACTTGAATATATCCAATATTCTCCACTCCATTGCAAGTTTCCGAATATATATTCCGAAGTAACAGTCAATAAACTGATATATCTTTGTGCCATCGCTGGTTGGCTGGTCTTCGCTTTGATGTATGCCGTCTGGTCAGCCATTGGTTGTATGAGGCTATACTGTATCAGTAGGATTAGGCAGGAAGGATGGCTTTACAGGAAGGATGAGTAATGTGTCTGAAGTCGATGGCTCACAAGCCAATTGTAATTGTTTTATTACTTCAATCTGTCAATATTTACACGTAGTAGTCTATATCAAAGAACTGCAGAATGAAACCGAGGGATTTGAACTTTCAGGTATTTATTTCAAATGTTCTTTACAGTTTCACTCAATCTCAAATGACTGGAGGCCTTATGTTCAGATAGGTAGGACTCATAAAAATGCTTTATTTATGATGATCAAACTCTAGTCTAACTTGATAGACCGAATATATTTTTATTATATTAGTTTAAAACGTTTTCACTTGTGACACTTTCTATGCGAAAGACACACTTTTAAGTTTCATTCTAATTAAACACTTTATATTCTACATTATTTAAACTTATTTTTGTTGGTGTTGCTTTTACTGGTGAATTAATAGTTCTGTTTTTATTGTACAAAACTTTTAACAACTGAAATCATTTCCAAAACCATTTCCCACGACGAAGGTTATTCGAGATGTTTATTCGTTTCAAGGCCTGTGAAGTGGTCGAGTAGGTGACAAAACGCAGGAAATACAGACCGTAACACGCACCTTTAACAATAGAAGGGATGCATAGAAACAAGTCCGCGACCAACAGAAAGCACTTCTCAGTTTTATTATTTGGCTAAATGATTCGCACCGAGAACCAATCCATCCTGTTAGCAGAAACCCACTGGGAACAAACGGTTTAACATCCAGTTTTAATTTACATTTGGTTTGAGTTTTTAACTAACGTGAATTCAACGTGGAAATTAACAACGGACATGTCATTGAATTTAGGTTAAAAGTTGTGTTTTTTTTTTTCAAAACTAAATCAGTTTTCCAAGTTGATTCAACGTCATCACATATATTTTTTTGTTATTATAGGAAATACACATTACAGGTGTTATATTTCTCTTCTAATAATTTGTAGTTACATTTTTATTTAGCCTTTATTTCGACAGGGAAGACACATGTCGACCTTAACAGTAGGTCTCTTTTCCAAACGCACCCTTTTTAACACAATATAAATATACACATTATACACTTATTTATTTATATAGGTATATATATTTATATATACAAAAACCCAGTCGTGGTAAGCACAAATAAAACATCACAAATCACCCATAAAAACTGTTACATTTCTCCACAAATACGTCCCCTATCAATACTTTAAATTGACCGAACGGCACCAGGACATCAAGCTGAAATGTACATAAAGATAAAAATAAAAAATAATAATCATTCATTGAGATTGAAACAAAAAGCAGATTTACCTGACTCGGCGGAAACCCAAGGAACCGCAAGAGTTAACCAATCCTGTGAACGGGGTTAGGCAACTCAGGTGTCTATACTTCAACTGAAACGTTAGATAAGACAGACGTTTATGAAATAGGGTTTAAGAGTCGGAGCAACTGCACTTTGATAAATAACATCACCGTAATCAACAACGGATAAAAAGATTGACTGAATAATCTGCTTCCTACTGCTCAGAGAAAGGGCCGATCTGTTTCTGTAGGAATAATCTGCTTCCTACTGCTCAGAGAAAGGACCGATCTGTTTCTGTAGGAATAATCTGCTTCCTACTGCTCAGAGAAAGGACCGATCTGTTTCTGTAGGAATAATCTGCTTCCTACTGCTCAGAGAAAGGACTGATCTGTTTCTGTAGGAATAATCTGCTTCCTACTGCTCAGAGAAAGGACCGATCTGTTTCTGTAGGAATAATCTGCTTCCTACTGCTCAGAGAAAGGACCGATCTGTTTCTGTAGGAATAATCTGCTTCCTACTGCTCAGAGAAAGGACCGATCTGTTTCTGTAGGAATAATCTGCTTCCTACTGCTCAGAGAAAGGACCGATCTGTTTCTGTAGGAATAATCTGCTTCCTACTGCTCAGAGAAAGGACCGATCTGTTTCTGTAGGAATAATCTGCTTCCTACTGCTCAGAGAAAGGACGATCTGCTTCTGTAGGAATTAATCTGCTTCCTACTGCTCAGAGAAAGGACCGATCTGTTTCTGTAGGAATAATCTGTTTCTTACTGCTCAGAGAAAGGACTGATCTGTTTCTGTAGGAATAATCTGCTTCCTACTGCTCAGAGAAAGGACCGATCTGTTTCTGTAGGAATAATCTGCTTCCTACTGCTCAGAGAAAGGACCGATCTGTTTCTGTAGGAATAATCTGCTTCCTACTGCTCAGAGAAAGGACCGATCTGTTTCTGTAGGAATAATCTGCTTCCTACTGCTCAGAGAAAGGACCGATCTGTTTCTGTAGGAATAATCTGCTTCCTACTGCTCAGAGAAAGGACCGATCTGTTTCTGTAGGAATAATCTGCTTCCTACTGCTCAGAGAAAGGAACGATCTGTTTCTGTAGGAATAATCTGCTTCCTACTGCTCAGAGAAAGGAACGATCTGTTTCTGTAGGAATAATCTGCTTCCTACTGCTCAGAGAAAGGACCGATCTGTTTCTGTAGGAATAATCTGCTTCCTACTGCTCAGAGAAAGGACCGATCTGTTTCTGTAGGAATAATCTGCTTCCTACTGCTCAGAGAAAGGAACGATCTGTTTCTGTAGAAAAATCAATCCAAATGCCTAAGTATTTATATGCGGGAACACGTTGGGTCTGAGAACCATCTAATGAGTGAATATGTAGTTCATCTGAAACATTCTCACCACAGTTTAAAACAACCTTGTCCTGTATTAAACACAGCATTTAAATCAGCGAGGGATTCCTGCATAGCAAAATAATCTGACTGTACTTTTGACACAGTCAGATCAACAGTCAGATCAACAGTCAGGGTAAGAGTCAGGGTAACAGTCAGATCAACAATCAGATCAACAGTCAGGGTAAGAGTCAGGGTAACAGTCAGGGTAACAGTCAGGGTAACAGTCAGGGTAACAGTCAGATCAACAATCAGATCAACAGTCAGATCAACAGTCAGGGTAACAGTCAGGGTAACAGTCAGGGTAACAGTCAGATCAACAGTCAGATCAACAGTCAGATCAACAGTCAGATCAACAGTCAGGGTAAGAGTCAGGGTAACAGTCAGATCAACAATCAGATCAACAGTCAG
>NC_068444.1:5885168-5886577 GCF_023373465.1 Oncorhynchus keta
GTCAGTGTGTGTTAATAAAGGGGAGGGGTCAAAGTTAACAAAGGGGAGGGGTCAGAGTGTGTTAATAAAGGGGAGGGGGTCAGTGTGTTAACAAAGGAGGGGTCAGTGTGTGTTAATAAAGGGGAGGGGTCAGTGTGTGTTAACAAAGGGGAGTTAACAAAGGGAGGGGTCAGTGTGTGTTAACAAAGGAGGGGTCAGTGTGTGTTACAAAGGAGGGGTCATAAAAGCAACAAAGGGGAGGGGTCAGTGTGTTAATAAAGGGGGGTCAGTGTGTGTTAACAAAGGGGAGGGGTCAGTGTGTGTTAACAAAGGGGAGGGGTCAGTGTATGCTAACAAAGGGGAGGGGTCAGTGTTAACAAAGGGGAGGGGTCCGTGTGTGTTAATAAAGGGGAGGGGTCAGAGTGTGTTAACAAAGGGGAGGGGTCAGTGTGTGTTAACAAAGGGGAGGGGTCCGTGTGTGTTAACAAAGGGGAGGGGTCCGTGTGTGTTAACAAAGGAGGGGTCAGTATGTTAACAAAGGGGAGGGGTCAGTGTGTTAACAAAGGGGAGGGGTCAGTAATGTTAACAAAGGGGGGAGGGGTCAGAGTGTGTTAACAAAGGGGAGGGGTCAGTGTATGTTAACAAAGGGGAGGGGTCAGTGTGTGTAACAAAGGGGAGGGGTCAGTGTTAACAAAGGAGAATAGAGGTTAACAAAGGGGATGGGTCAGAGGTGTTAACAAAGGGGAGGGGTCAGTGTGTGTTAATAAAGGAGGGGGTCAGTATGTGTTAACAAAGGGGAGGGGTCAGTGTATGTTAACAAAGGGGAGGGGTCAGTGTTAACAAAGGGGAGGGGTCAGTGTATGTTAACAAAGGGGAGGGGTCAGTATGTGTTAACAAAGGGGAGGGGCAATGTATGTTAACAAATGGGAGGGGTCAGTGTATGTTAACAAAGGGGAGGGGTCAGTGTATGTTAACAAAGGAGGGTCAGTGTGTGTTAACAAAGGGGAGGGGTCAGAGTGTGTGGGAAAGGGTCAATTATGTTAACAAAGGGGAGGGGTCAGTGTGTGTTAACAAAGGGGAGGGGTCAGTGTATGTTAACAAAGGGGAGGGGTCAGTGTATGTTAACAAAGGGAGGGGTCAGTGTATGCTCAAAGGGGAGGGGGTCAGTGTGTAACAAAGGGGAGGGGTCAGTGTATGTTAACAAAGGAGGGGTCAGAGTGTGTTAACAAAGGGGGGGGTCAGTGTGTTCAAAGGAGGGGTCAATGTATGTTAACAAAGGGGAGGGGTCAGTTAACAAAGGGGAGGGGTCAGTGTATGTTAACAAAGGGGAGGGGTCAGTGTATGTTAACAAAGGAGGGGCTCAGTGTGTGTGCTAACAAAGGGGAGGGGTCAGTGTGTGTTAACAAAGGGGAGGGGTCAGTGTGTGTTAA
>NC_068444.1:5886677-5907646 GCF_023373465.1 Oncorhynchus keta
CAGTGTGTTAACAAGGGGAGGGTCAGTGTGTGTTAACAAAGGGGAGGGTCAGTGTGTGTTAACAAGGGAGGGTCAGAGTGTGTTAACAAGGGGAGGGGTCAGTGTGTGTTAACAAAGGGGAGGGTCAGTGTATGTTAACAAGGGGAGGGGTCAGTGTGTGTTAACAAGGAGGAGGGTCAAGTGTGTGTTTTTAACAAGGGGAGGGGTCAGTGTGTGTGTTAACAAAGGGGAGGGTCAGTGTGTGTTAACAAAGGGAGGGGTCAGTGTGTTAACAAAGGAGAGGAGGTCAGTATGTGTTAACAAAGGGGAGGGGAGTGTATGTTAACAAGGAGGAGGCATCAGTGTATGTTAATAAAGGGGAGGGTCAGTAACAAGGGGAGGGGTCAGTGTGTGTTAACAAGGGGAGGTCAGTGTGTGTTAACAAGGGAGGGGTCAGTGTGTGTTAACAAGGGGAGGGGGGTCAGAGTGTGTTAACAAGGGGAGGGGACAGTGTGTGTTAACAAGGGAGGGTCAGGGTGTTAACAAAGGGGAGGGGTCAGTGTGTGTTAACAAAGGGGAGGAGGGGTCAGTCAGTGTGTTAACAAAGGGAGGGGACAGTCAGTGTGTTAACAAAGGGGAGGGTCAGTGTGTGTTAACAAAGGGAGAGGTCAGTGTGTGTTAACAAGGAGGGGACAGTGAAGGGGAGGGTCAGTGTATGTTAACAAGGGGAGGGGTCAGAGTGTGTTAACAAGGGGAGGGGTCAGTGTGTGTTAACAAGGGGAGGGTCAGTGTGTGTTAACAAAGGGTCAGTGTGTGTTAACAAGTGTGTGTTAACAAAGGGGAGGGTCAGTGTATGTTAACAAGGGGAGGGGGTCAGTGTGTGTTAACAAGGGGGGGTCAGTGTGTTAACAAAGGAGGGGTCAGTGTGTGTTAACAAGGGGAGGGGTCAGTGTGTGTTAACAAGGGGAGGGTCAGTGTGTTAACAAAGGGGAGGGGTCAGTGTGTGTTAACAAGGGGAGGGACAGTGTGTTAACAAGGGAGGGGTTAACAAAGGGGAGGGTCAGTGTGTGTTAACAAAGGAGGGTCAGTGTGTTAACAAGGGGAGGGGTCAGTGTGTGTTAACAAAGGGAGTATGGAGGGAGTCAGTGTGTGTTAATAAAGGGAGGGGTCAGTGTGTGTTAACAAGGGGAGGGGTCAGTGTGTGTTAACAAAGGAGAGGTCAGTGTGTGTTAACAAGGGGAGGGGTCAGTGTATGTTAATAAGGGGAGGGGTCAGTGTGTTTAACAAAGGGGAGGGGTCAGTGTGTGTTAACAAAGGAGGGTCAGTGTGTGTTAACAAAGGGGAGGGTCAGTGTGTGTTAACAAAGGGGAGGGGTCAGAGTGTGTTAACAAGGGGAGGGTCAGTGTATGTTAACAAGGGGAGGGTCAGTGTGTTAACAAGGGGAGGGGGTCAGTGTGTGTTAACAAGGGGAGGGGTCAGTGTGTGTTAACAAAGGGGAGGGGTCAGTGTGTGTTAACAAGGGGAGGGGGGAGCGGTCAGTGTGTGTTAACAAGGAGGAGGGTCAAAGGAGTGTGTTAATAAAGGAGGGGTCAGTGTGTGTTAATAAAGGGAGGGGTCAGTGTGTGTTAACAAAGGGAGGGTCAGTGTGTTAACAAAGGAGGGTCAGTGTGTGTTAATAAAGGGGTCAGGTGTGTTAACAAGGGGAGGGGTCAGTGTCGTCAGTGTGTGTTAACAAGGGGAGGGGTCAGTGTGTGTTAACAAGGGGAGGGGTCAGTGTGTGTTAATAAAGGGGAGGGTCAGTGTGTGTTAACAAAGGGAGGGGTCAGTGTGTGTTAACAAAGGGAGAGGGGGTCAGAGTGTGTTAACAAAGGGAGGGTCAGTGTGTTAACAAGGGAGGGTCAGTTGTGTTAACAAGGGGAGGGGTCAGTGTGTTAACAAAGGGGAGGGTCAGTGTGTGTTAACAAAGGGGAGGGTCAGTGTGTGTTAACAAAGGGGAGGGTCAGTGTGTGTTAACAAAGGGGAGGGGGAAACATCAGTGTGTGTTAACAAGGGAGGGGGGTCAGTCAGTGTGTTAACAAGGGGAGGGGTCAGTGTGTGTTAACAAAGGGGAGGGGTCAGTGTGTGTTAACAAAGGGGAGGGGTCAGTGTGTGTTAACAAAGGGGAGGGTCAGTGTGTGTTAACAAGGGGAGGGTCAGTGTGTGTTAACAAAGGGGAGGGTCAGTGTGTGTTAACAAAGGAGGGTCAGTGTGTGTTAACAAAGGGGAGGGTCAGTGTGTTAACAAGGAGGGGTCAGTGTGTGTTAACAAAGGGGGAGTGTGTGTCAAGGGAGGGTCAGTGTATGTTAACAAAGGGGAGGGGTCAGTGTGTGTTCAACAAGGGGAGGGGTGTGTGTTAACAAAGGGGGAGGGGTCAGTGTGTGTTAACAAAGGGGAGGGGTCAAGGGGAGGGGTCAGTGTGTGTTAACAAGGGGAGGGGTCAGTGTATGTTAATAAAGGGGAGGGGTCAGAGTGTGTTAACAAAGGGGAATAAAGGAGGGTCAGTGTGTGTTAACAAGGAGGGTTAACAAGGGGAGGGTCAGTGTGTGTTAACAAAGGGGAGGACAGTGTGTGTTAACAAGGAGAATCAGTGTTAACAAAGGAGGGGTCAGTGTGTGTTAACAAGGGAGAGGGGTGTGTGTTTAACAAAGGAGGGGTCAGTGTGTGTTAACAAAGGGGAGTCAGTGTGTGTTAACAAGGGGAGGGGACAGTGTGTTAACAAAGGGGAGGGGTGTCAAGGGGAGGGTCAGTGTGTTAACAAAGGGGGAGGGTCAGTGTGTGTTAACAAAGGGAGGGGTCAGTGTATGTTAACAAAGGGGAGGGTCAGTGTGTTAACAAGGGGAGGGGTCAGTGTGTGTTAACAAAGGGAGGGGTCAGTGTGTGTTAACAAGGGAGAGGGGTGTGTTTAACAAAGGGAGGGGTCAGTGTATGTTAACAAGGGAGGGGTCAGTGTATGTTAACAAGGGGAGGGTCAGTCAAGGGGAGGGGTCAGTGTGTTAACAAGGGGAGGGAGTCAGTGTGTGTTAACAAGGGGAGGGGTCAGTGTATGTTAACAAAGGGGAGGGGTCAGTGTGTGTTAACAAGGAGGGGTGTGTGTTAGGGGAGGGGTCAGTGTGTGTTAACAAAGGGGAGGGTCAGAGTGTGTTAACAAAGGGGGGAGGCGTGTTAACAAAGGAGAGGTCAGTATGTTAACAAAGGGAGGGGTCAGTGTATGTTAACAAGGGGAGGGGTCAGTGTATGTTAACAAGGGAGGGTCAGAGTGTGTTAACAAGGGGAGGGGTCAGTGTGTGTTAACAAAGGGAGGGGTCAGTGTATGTTAACAAAGGGGAGGGTCAGTGTATGTTAACAAGGGGAGGGTCAGAGTGTGTTAACAAGGGGAGGGGTCAGTGTGTGTTAACAAAGGGGAGGGGTCAGTGTATGTTAACAAGGGGAGGGGTCAGTGTATGTTAACAAAGGGAGGGGGTCAGTGTATGTTAACAAGGGGAGGGTCAATGTATGTTAACAAAGGAGGAGGTCAGTGTGTGTTAACAAAGGGGAGGGTTAACAAGGGGAGGGGTCAGTGTATGTTAACAAGGGAGGGTCAGTGTATGTTAACAAGTGTTAACAAAGGGGAGGGTCAGTGTATGTTAACAAAGGAGGGGTCAGTGTATGTTAACAAAGGGAGGGGTCAGTGTGTGTTGTAAACAAAGGGAGGGGTCAGTGTGTGTTAACAAAGGGAGAGGGTGTATGTTAACAAGGGGAGGGGGTCAGTGTATGTTAACAAGGGGAGGGTCAGTGTGTGTTAACAAAGGGGAGAGGTCAGTGTATGTTAACAAAGGGAGGTGGTCAAAGGAGTGTGTATGTTAACAAAGGGAGGGGGTCAGTGTGTGTTAACAAAGGGAGGAGGGTCAGTGTGTGTTAACAAAGGGGAGGGTCAGTGTATGTTAACAAGGGGAGGGTCAGTGTGTGTTAACAAGGGGGGGACAGTGTATGTTAACAAGGGGAGGGGTCAGTGTATGTTAACAAGGGGAGGTCAGTGTCAAGAGGGAGTGTGTTGTTAACAAATGGGAGGGGTCAGTGTATGTTAACAAGGGGAGGGGTCAGTGTATGTTAACAAGGGGAGGGGTCAGTGTGTGTTAACAAAGGGAGGGTCAGTGTGTGTTAACAAAGGGGAGGGGTCAGTGTGTGTTAACAAAGGGGAGGGGGTCAGAGTGTGTTAACAAAGGGAGAGGGTGTTAACAAGGGAGGGTCAGTGTATGTTAACAAGTGTGTTAACAAGGGAGGGTCAGTGTATGTTAACAAGGGGAGGGTCAGAGTGTGTTAACAAGGGGAGGGGTCAGTGTGTGTTAACAAATGGGAGGGTCAGAGTGTGTTAACAAAGGGAGGGTCAGTGTGTATGTTAACAAAGGGGAGGGTCAGAGTGTGTTAACAAAGGGAGAGGATGTTAACAGTGTATGTTAACAAGGGAGGGGTCAGTGTGTGTTAACAAAGGGAGGGTCAGAGTGTGTTAACAAATGGGAGGGTCAGAGTGTGTTAACAAGGGGAGGGGTCAGTGTGTGTTAACAAAGGAGGGGGTCAGAGTGTGTTAACAAAGGAGGGGTCAGTGTATGTTAACAAGAGGGTCAGTGTGTGTTAACAAAGGGGAGGGTCAGAGTGTGTTAACAAAGGGAGGGGTCAGTGTGTGTTAACAAAGGGGAGGGGTCAGTGTGTGTTAACAAAGGGGAGGGGTCAGTGTGTGTTAACAAAGGGGAGGGGTCAGTGTGTGTTAACAAAGGGGAGGGGTCAGTGTGTGTTAACAAAGGGGAGGGGTCAGTGTGTGTTAACAAAGGGGAGGGGTCAGTGTGTGTTAACAAAGGGGAGGGGTCAGAGTGTGTTAACAAAGGGGAGGGGTCAGTGTGTGTTAACAAAGGGGAGGGGTCAGTGTGTGTTAACAAAGGGGAGGGGTCAGAGTGTGTTAACAAAGGGGAGGGGTCAGTGTGTGTTAATAAAGGGGAGGGGTCAGTGTGTGTTAACAAAGGGGAGGGGTCAGTGTGTGTTAATAAAGGGGAGGGGTCAGAGTGTGTTAACAAAGGGGAGGGGTCAGAGTGTGTTAACAAAGGGGAGGGGTCAGAGTGTGTTAATAAAGGGGAGGGGTCAGAGTGTGTTAACAAAGGGGAGGGGTCAGTGTGTGTTAACAAAGGGGAGGGGTCAGAGTGTGTTAATAAAGGGGAGGGGTCAGTGTGTGTTAATAAAGGGGAGGGGTCAGAGTGTGTTAACAAAGGGGAGGGGTCAGTGTGTGTTAACAAAGGGGAGGGGTCAGTGTATGTTAACAAAGGGGAGGGGTCAGTGTGTGTTAATAAAGGGGAGGGGTCAGAGTGTGTTAACAAAGGGGAGGGGTCAGTGTGTGTTAATAAAGGGAGGGGTCAGTGTGTGTTAACAAGGGGAGGGGGTCAGTGTATGTTAACAAAGGGGAGGGGTCAGTGTGTGTTAACAAGGGGAGGGGACAGTGTGTGTTAACAAGGGGAGGGGTCAGTGTGTGTTAACAAAGGGGAGGGGTCAGAGTGTGTTAACAAGGGGAGGGGTCAGAGTGTGTTAACAAAGGGAGGGGTCAGTGTATGTTAACAAAGGGAGGCATCAGAGTGTGTTAACAAAGGGGAGGGGTCAGTGTGTGTTAACAAAGGGAGGGGTCAGAGTGTGTTAACAAAGGGGAGGGGTCAGTGTGTGTAACAAAGGGGAGGGTCAGAGTGTGTTAACAAAGGGAGGGGTCAGTGTATGTTAATAAAGGGGAGCGGTCAGTGTGTGTTAACAAAGGGGAGGGGTCAGAGTGTGTTAACAAAGGGGAGGGGTCAGTGTATGTTAATAAAGGGGAGCGGTCAGTGTGTGTTAACAAAGGGGAGGGGTCAGAGTGTGTTAACAAGGGGAGCGGTCAGTGTGTGTTAACAAAGGGGAGGGGTCAGTGTGTGTTAACAAAGGGAGGGGGTCAGAGTGTGTTAACAAGGGGAGGGGTCAGTGTATGTTAATAAAGGGGAGCGGTCAGTGTGTGTTAACAAGGGGAGAGGGTCAGAGTGTGTTAACAAAGGGAGCGGTCAGTGTGTGTTAACAAAGGGGAGGGGTCAGTGTGTGTTAATAAAGGGAGGGGTCAGAGTGTGTTAACAAAGGGGAGGGGTCAGTGTGTGTTAACAAAGGGGGGGACAGTGTGTGTTAACAAAGGGGAGGGGTCAGTGTGTGTTAATAAAGGGAGGGGACAGAGTGTGTTAACAAAGGGGAGGGGTCAGTGTGTGTTAATAAAGGGGAGGGGTCAGTGTGTGTTAACAAAGGGGAGGGTCAGTGTATGTTAACAAAGGGGAGGGGTCAGTGTGTGTTAACAAAGGGGAGGGGTCAGTGTATGTTAACAAAGGGGAGGGGTCAGTGTATGTTAACAAAGGGGAGGGGTCAGTGTATGTTAACAAAGGGGAGGGGTCAGTGTATGTTAACAAAGGGAGGGGGTCAGAGTGTGTTAACAAGGGGAGGGGTCAGTGTATGTTAACAAAGGGGAGGGGTCAGTGTATGTTAACAAAGGGGAGGGTCAGTGTATGTTAACAAAGGGGAGGCATCAGAGTGTGTTAACAAAGGGGAGGGGTCAGTGTATGTTAACAAAGGGGAGGGGTCAGTGTGTGTTAACAAAGGTGTTTGGTCCTTCTGTAGCTCAGTTGGTAGAGCATGGCGCTTGTAACGCCAGGGTAGTGGGTTCGATTCCGGGACCACCCATACGTAGAATGTATGCACACATGACTGTAAGTCGCTTTGGATAAAAGCGTCTGCTAAATGGCATATATTTTTTTTTATTTATTATATAAAGGGGAGGCATCAGAGTGTGTTAACAAAGGGAGGGGTCAGAGTGTGTTAACAAAGGGGAGGGGTCAGTGTATGTTAACAAAGGGGAGGGGTCAGTGTGTGTTAACAAAGGGGAGGGGTCAGTGTGTGTTAACAAAGGGGAGGGGTCAGTGTGTGTTAACAAAGGGGAGGGGTCAGTGTGTGTTAACAAAGGGGAGGGGTCAGTGTATGTTAACAAAGGGGAGGGGTCAGTGTGTGTTAACAAAGGGGAGGGGTCAGTGTGTGTTAACAAAGGGGAGGGGTCAGTGTGTGTTAACAAAGGGGAGGGGTCAGTGTGTGTTAACAAAGGGGAGGGGTCAGTGTATGTTAACAAAGGGGAGGGGTATTAAGCAACTGATGAATCATTGTGTAGAATAAATCATCAGAATGGCTAAATCTGATTATTATGTAACAGCTCTTTCAGATTGTTAATGGGAATCTGACTAACTTCTGGAAAACTGTCAACTAACCGGTGCCCCCGCACACTGACTCGGGACTCGAGTTGTCTAGAGGTCTGTAGCATATTCATGGGGTCTATAAACAGCAATAGGCAGTCATCAATCGATGGATGGAAACGTTCTGAGCCAGTTTGTTACTGTTAGCAAGTAGAAAATGTGGCTAACTCGACCAACTAGCTGTACGTTCGTTAGGAGCAACTATTTATTGTGCATTGGGGGAAAGGATAAGCTAGCGAACAAGAGTCTAGCAATATAGCTATGTAGTACGTTGAAAGAAACTAAATGTGCGTTCCTTTTTCCATCTTCATGTTTTCACCCAGTGGATGAACACAGCAATGACAGGGCATCATTTTCCATGGATGTTTGATCAATAAACACAATTCATGACCAATGTTTTATTTGTTATTTTACTTTAGTAATCCTGTATATGATCTTATATTGCTTGGATATCTTGTATATTTATTTATTTTAATTGTACCTTTATTTAACTAGGCAAGTCAGTTAAGAACAAATTCTTATTTACAATGACGGCCTAGGAACAGTGGGTTAACTGCCTGTTCAGGGGCAGAACGACAGATTTTTACCTTGTCAGCTTGGAGATTCGAATGAGCAACATTTCGGTTACTGGCCCATCGCTCTATCCACAAGGCTACCTGCCTTATATAATCATATGAAATAAACTCAGCAAAAAAAGAAACGTCCCTTTTTCAGGACCCTGTGTTTCAAAGTTTTGCGTGTAAAATTTGTGTGTATGTGATGGTCGGATTCGTGTTTATCGTCGTAGGAATGAGCGTTACACTGAGGCCTGCACTCTGGAGCGGGATCGATTTGGAGGTGGAGGGTCCGTCATGGTCTGGGGCGTGTCACAGCATCATCGGACTGAGCTTGTTGTCATTACAGGCAATTTCAACGCTGTGCGTTACAGGGAAGACATCCTCCTCCCTCATGTGGTACCCTTCCTGCAGGCTCATCCTGACATGACCCTCCAGCATGACATCGCGACCAGCCATACTGCTCGTTCTGTGCGTGATTTCCTGCAAGACAGGAATGTCAGTGCTCTGCCAAATCCAGCGACGAGCCCGGATCTCAATCCCATTGAGAACGTCTGGGACCTGTTGGATCGGAGGGTGAGGTCTAGGGCCGTTCCCCCCAGAAATGTCCAGGAACTTGCAGGTGCCTTGGTGGAAGAGTGGGGTAACATCTCACAGCAATAACTGGCAAATCTGGTGCAGTCCATGAGGAGGAGATGCACTGCAGTACTTAATGCAGCTGGTGGCCACACCAGATACTGACTGTTACTTTTGATTTGAACCCCCCTTCAGGGACACATTATTCAATATCTGTTAGTCACATGTCTGTGGAACTTGTTCGGTTTATGTCTCAGTTGTTGAATCTTGTTATGTTTATACTGTAACGGCGTTCGTCTGTTGAAGGAAGAGAGTCGGACCGAAATGCAGCGTGTTGGTTACTCATGACTTTAATGAATGAAATGCGGTACATGAAATAACTGAAAGACGAAAACAACAAACGGAACGTGAAACTATAACAGCCTATCTTGTGAACACTACACAAAGACAGGAACAATCACCCACGTAATACAAAGCGAAACTATGGCTCCCTAAATACGGTTCCCAATCAGAGACAACGAGAATCACCTGACTCTAATTGAGAATCGCCTCAGGCAGCCAAAGCCTAAACAACACCCCTAATCAGCCGCGATCCCAAATAATACAAACCCCAATACGAAAACAACAAATCCCCTGTTATAACAAAGGAATCTAGTTAATCGTATATTATATGACCATGGTTAGCTAGCTAGCTGTGTTTTAACAGAA
The DNA here is from genome assembly GCF_023373465.1 of Oncorhynchus keta. Lineage (NCBI taxonomy): Eukaryota > Metazoa > Chordata > Actinopteri > Salmoniformes > Salmonidae > Oncorhynchus > Oncorhynchus keta. The sequence continues at coordinate 5,895,796 of NC_068444.1, forward strand.
TAGCAGCCTGAGTGTAACGGTCGGCGTATGAAGAAGGTGTGGACCAAAGCGCAGCGTGGTGAAGGGGTAAATGTTCATGTTATTTTGATTTAAACTGAACACAAAACAAAATAATAAAGAGAATGAAGGAAGACGCAGGTGCAGAAACACAAAACAGAAAACAACTACCCACAACCCATAGTGGGAAAACAGGCTGCCTAAGTATGGTTCTCAATCAGAGACAAGGATTGCCAGCTGCCTCTGATTGGGAACCATACCAGGCCAAACACATAGAAATAGAAAACATAGAACACAAAACGTAGAATGCCCACCCCAACTCACGCCCTGACCGAACTAAAATAGAGACATAAAAAAGGAACTAAGGTCAGGACGTGACACTGAGGATGATTAGCTAGCTAGCTAGCAGTGTTTAAACAGAGTACGTTTTAACAGAATACCAGTTTGTGGATAGCTACAGATGTAAAAGAAAAACAGATCAAACGCACCTTACTGAACAGCGTGTCACGCCTTGGTCTTAGTATTTTGTGTTTTCTTTAATTATTTGTTCAGGCCAGGGTGTGACATGGGTTTATTGTATTGTCGTATTGGGGTTTTTGTAGGCATTGGGATTGTGGTTGATTAGGGGTGTGTCTAGTATAGGCTTGGCTGCCTGAGGCGGTTCTCAATCAGAGTCAGGTGATTCTCGTTGTCTCTGATGGGGAACCGTATTTAGGTAGCCTGGGTTTCACTGTGTATTTCGTGGGTGATTGTTCCTGTCTCTGTGTAGTTTCACCAGATAGCCTGTATTAGGTTTCACGTTCCGTTTGTTGTTTTTGTATTTATTTAGTTATTTCATGTATCACGATTGTTTCATTAAAGAACATGAGTAACCACCACGCTGCATTTCAGTCCGACTCTCTTTCTACAAACGAAGAACGCCGTTACACAGCGAGGACATTGAAGAGACAGACACACAAACTACATACACTTACATATGGATTTTGTATCGTAGATATGTGATAGTAGGGAAAGGGGGGGGCGGGGTACCTAGTCAGTTGTACTACTGAATGCCTTCAACTGAAATGTGTCTTTTGCATTTAACCTCTGAATCAGAGAGGTGCAGAGGGCTGCCATAAACAACATCCACGTCTTTGGCGCCCAGGGAACGGTGGGGTTAACAGCCTTGTTCAGGGGAGCAGTGGGGTTAACAGCCTTGTTCAGGGGAGCAGTGGGGTTAACAGCCTTGTTCAGGGGAACAGTGGGTTAACAGCCTTGTTCAGGGAACAGTGGGTTAACAGCCTTGTTCAGGGGAGCAGTGGGTTAACAGCCTTGTTCAGGGGAACAGTGGGTTAAACTGCCTTGTTCAGGGGAACAGTGGGTTAACAGCCTTGTTCAGGGGAGCAGTGGGGTTAACAGCCTTTTTCAGGGGAGCAGTGGGGTTAACAGCCTTGTTCAGGGAACAGTGGGTTAACAGCCTTGTTCAGGGGAACAGTGGGTTAACAGCCTTGTTCAGGGGGAGCAGTGGGGTTAACAGCCTTGTTCAGGGGAACAGTGGGGTTAACAGCCTTGTTCAGGGGAGCAGTGGGGTTAACAGCCTTGTTCAGGGGAGCAGTGGGGTTAACAGCCTTGTTCAGGGGAGCAGTGTGGTTAACAGCCTTTTTCAGGGAGCAGTGGGGTTAACAGCCTTGTTCAGGGGAGCAGTGGGGTTAACTGCCTTGTTCAGGGAACAGTGGGGTTAACAGCCTTGTTCAGGGGAACAGTGGGGTTAACTGCCTTGTTCAGGGGAGCAGTGGGTTAACAGCCTTGTTCAGGGAACAGTGGGGTTAACTGCCTTGTTCAGGGGAACAGTGGGTTAACTGCCTTGTTCAGGGGAACAGTGGGTTAACAGCCTTGTTCAGGGAACAGTGGGGTTAACAGCCTTTTTCAGGGAACAGTGGGTTAATAGCCTTGTTCAGGGAACAGTGGGGTTAATAGCCTTGTTCAGGGGAGCAGTGGGGTTAACTGCCTTGTTCAGGGAACAGTGGGTTAACAGCCTTGTTCAGGGAACAGTGGGTTAACAGCCTTGTTCAGGGGAACAGTGGGGTTAATAGCCTTGTTCAGGGTCCCACTCCAACACTCAGACATCATTTACCTATAGCCAGGGTCACACTCCAACACTCAGACATAATTTACCTATAGCCAGGGTCACACTCCAACACTCAGACATCATTTACCTATAGCCAGGGTCACACTCCAACACTCAGACATCATTTACCTATAGCCAGGGTCACACTCCAACACTCAGACATCATTTACCTATAGCCAGGGTCACACTCCAACACTCAGACATCATTTACCTATAGCCAGGGTCCCACTACAACACTCAGACATCATTTACCTATAGCCAGGGTCACACTCAACACTCAGACATCATTTACCTATAGCCAGGGTCACACTCCAACACTCAGACATCATTTACCTATAGCCAGGGTCACACTCCAACACTCAGACATCATTTACCTATAGCCAGGGTCACACTCCAACACTCAGACATAATTTACCTATAGCCAGGGTCCCACTACAACACTCAGACATCATTTACCTATAGCCAGGGTCCCACTACAACACTCAGACATCATTTACCTATAGCCAGGGGCACACTCCAACACTCAGACATCATTTACCTATAGCCAGGGTCCCACTACAACACTCAGACATCATTTACCTATAGCCAGGGTCACACTCCAACACTCAGACATCATTTACCTATAGCCAGGGTCACACTCCAACACTCAGACATCATTTACCTATAGCCAGGGGCACACTCCAACACTCAGACATCATTTACCTATAGCCAGGGGCACACTCCAACACTCAGACATCATTTACCTATAGCCAGGGGCACACTCCAACACTCAGACATCATTTACCTATAGCCAGGGTCACACTCCAACACTCAGACATCATTTACCTATAGCCAGGGTCCCACTCCAACACTCAGACATAATTTACCTATAGCCAGGGTCACACTCCAACACTCAGACATCATTTACCTATAGCCAGGGTCACACTCCAACACTCAGACATAATTTACCTATAGCCAGGGTCCCACTCCAACACTCAGACATCATTTACCTATAGCCAGGGTCACACTCCAACACTCAGACATCATTTACCTATAGCCAGGGTCACACTCCAACACTCAGACATCATTTACCTATAGCCAGGGTCACACTCCAACACTCAGACATCATTTACCTATAGCCAGGGGCACACTCCAACACTCAGACATCATTTACCTATAGCCAGGGGCACACTCCAACACTCAGACATCATTTACCTATAGCCAGGGTCACACTCCAACACTCAGACATCATTTACCTATAGCCAGGGTCACACTCCAACACTCAGACATCATTTACCTATAGCCAGGGTCACACTCCAACACTCAGACATCATTTACCTATAGCCAGGGTCACACTCCAACACTCAGACATCATTTACCTATAGCCAGGGTCACACTCCAACACTCAGACATAATTTACCTATAGCCAGGGTCACACTCCAACACTCAGACATCATTTACCTATAGCCAGGGGCACACTCCAACACTCAGACATCATTTACCTATAGCCAGGGTCACACTCCAACACTCAGACATCATTTACCTATAGCCAGGGTCACACTCCAACACTCAGACATCATTTACCTATAGCCAGGGTCACACTCCAACACTCAGACATCATTTACCTATAGCCAGGGTCACACTCCAACACTCAGACATCATTTACCTATAGCCAGGGTCACACTCCAACACTCAGACATCATTTACCTATAGCCAGGGTCCCACTCCAACACTCAGACATCATTTACCTATAGCCAGGGTCACACTCCAACACTCAGACATCATTTACCTATAGCCAGGGTCACACTCCAACACTCAGACATCATTTACCTATAGCCAGGGTCACACTCCAACACTCAGACATCATTTACCTATAGCCAGGGTCCCACTCCAACACTCAGACATCATTTACCTATAGCCAGGGTCACACTCCAACACTCAGACATCATTTACCTATAGCCAGGGTCACACTCCAACACTCAGACATCATTTACCTATAGCCAGGGTCACACTCCAACACTCAGACATCATTTACCTATAGCCAGGGTCCCACTCCAACACTCAGACATCATTTACCTATAGCCAGGGTCACACTCCAACACTCAGACATCATTTACCTATAGCCAGGGTCACACTCCAACACTCAGACATCATTTACCTATAGCCAGGGTCACACTCCAACACTCAGACATCATTTACCTATAGCCAGGGTCCCACTACAACACTCAGACATCATTTACCTATAGCCAGGGTCACACTCCAACACTCAGACATCATTTACCTATAGCCAGGGTCACACTCCAACACTCAGACATCATTTACCTATAGCCAGGGTCACACTCCAACACTCAGACATCATTTACCTATAGCCAGGGTCACACTCCAACACTCAGACATCATTTACCTATAGCCAGGGTCACACTCCAACACTCAGACATCATTTACCTATAGCCAGGGTCACACTCCAACACTCAGACATAATTTACCTATAGCCAGGGTCACACTCCAACACTCAGACATCATTTACCTATAGCCAGGGTCACACTCCAACACTCAGACATCATTTACCTATAGCCAGGGTCACACTCCAACACTCAGACATCATTTACCTATAGCCAGGGTCACACTCCAACACTCAGACATCATTTACCTATAGCCAGGGGCACACTCCAACACTCAGACATCATTTACCTATAGCCAGGGTCACACTCCAATACTCAGACATCATTTACCTATAGCCAGGGTCACACTCCAACACTCAGACATCATTTACCTATAGCCAGGGTCACACTCCAACACTCAGACATCATTTACCTATAGCCAGGGCACACTCCAACACTCAGACATCATTTACCTATAGCCAGGGGCACACTCCAACACTCAGACATCATTTACCTATAGCCAGGGTCCCACTACAACACTCAGACATCATTTACCTATAGCCAGGGTCACACTCCAACACTCAGACATCATTTACCTATAGCCAGGGTCACACTCCAACACTCAGACATCATTTACCTATAGCCAGGGTCACACTCCAACACTCAGACATCATTTACCTATAGCCAGGGTCCCACTACAACACTCAGACATCATTTACCTATAGCCAGGGTCACACTCCAACACTCAGACATCATTTACCTATAGCCAGGGTCACACTACAACACTCAGACATAATTTACCTATAGCCAGGGTCCCACTCCAACACTCAGACATCATTTACCTATAGCCAGGGTCCCACTCCAACACTCAGACATCATTTACCTATAGCCAGGGTCACACTCCAACACTCAGACATCATTTACCTATAGCCAGGGTCACACTCCAACACTCAGACATCATTTACCTATAGCCAGGGTCCCACTGCAACACTCAGACATAATTTACCTATAGCCAGGGTCCCACTACAACACTCAGACATCATTTACCTATAGCCAGGGTCCCACTCCAACACTCAGACATCATTTACCTATAGCCAGGGTCCCACTCCAACACTCAGACATCATTTACCTACAGCCAGGGTCACACTCCAACACTCAGACATCATTTACCTATAGCCAGGGTCCCACTCCAACACTCAGACATCATTTACCTATAGCCAGGGTCACACTCCAATACTCAGACATCATTTACCTATAGCCAGGGTCACACTCCAACACTCAGACATCATTTACCTATAGCCAGGGTCACACTCCAACACTCAGACATCATTTACCTATAGCCAGGGTCACACTCCAATACTCAGACATCATTTACCTATAGCCAGGGTCACACTCCAACACTCAGACATCATTTACCTATAGCCAGGGTCACACTCCAACACTCAGACATCATTTACCTATAGCCAGGGTCACACTCCAACACTCAGACATCATTTACCTATAGCCAGGGTCACACTCCAACACTCAGACATCATTTACCTATAGCCAGGGTCACACTCCAACACTCAGACATCATTTACCTATAGCCAGGGTCACACTCCAACACTCAGACATCATTTACCTATAGCCAGGGTCACACTCCAACACTCAGACATCATTTACCTATAGCCAGGGTCCCACTCCAACACTCAGACATCATTTACCTATAGCCAGGGTCACACTCCAACACTCAGACATCATTTACCTATAGCCAGGGTCCCACTCCAACACTCAGACATCATTTACCTATAGCCAGGGTCACACTCCAACACTCAGACATCATTTACCTATAGCCAGGGTCACACTCCAACACTCAGACATCATTTACCTATAGCCAGGGTCACACTCCAACACTCAGACATCATTTACCTATAGCCAGGGTCCCACTACAACACTCAGACATCATTTACCTATAGCCAGGGTCACACTCCAACACTCAGACATCATTTACCTATAGCCAGGGTCACACTCCAACACTCAGACATCATTTACCTATAGCCAGGGTCACACTCCAACACTCAGACATCATTTACCTATAGCCAGGGTCCCACTCCAACACTCAGACATCATTTACCTATAGCCAGGGTCACACTCCAACACTCAGACATCATTTACCTATAGCCAGGGTCACACTCCAACACTCAGACATCATTTACCTATAGCCAGGGTCCCACTACAACACTCAGACATCATTTACCTATAGCCAGGGTCCCACTCCAACACTCAGACATCATTTACCTATAGCCAGGGTCACACTCCAACACTCAGACATCATTTACCTATAGCCAGGGTCCCACTCCAACACTCAGACATCATTTACCTATAGCCAGGGTCCCACTACAACACTCAGACATCATTTACCTATAGCCAGGGTCACACTCCAACACTCAGACATCATTTACCTATAGCCAGGGTCACACTACAACACTCAGACATCATTTACCTATAGCCAGGGTCACACTCCAACACTCAGACATCATTTACCTATAGCCAGGGGCACACTCCAACACTCAGACATCATTTACCTATAGCCAGGGTCCCACTACAACACTCAGACATCATTTACCTATAGCCAGGGTCACACTCCAACACTCAGACATAATTTACCTATAGCCAGGGTCCCACTACAACACTCAGACATCATTTACCTATAGCCAGGGTCCCACTCCAACACTCAGACATCATTTACCTATAGCCAGGGTCACACTCCAACACTCAGACATCATTTACCTATAGCCAGGGTCACACTACAACACTCAGACATCATTTACCTATAGCCAGGGTCACACTACAACACTCAGACATCATTTACCTATAGCCAGGGTCACACTCCAACACTCAGACATCATTTACCTATAGCCAGGGTCCCACTCCAACACTCAGACATCATTTACCTATAGCCAGGGTCACACTCCAACACTCAGACATCATTTACCTATAGCCAGGGTCACACTACAACACTCAGACATCATTTACCTATAGCCAGGGTCACACTCCAACACTCAGACATCATTTACCTATAGCCAGGGTCCCACTCCAACACTCAGACATCATTTACCTATAGCCAGGGTCCCACTCCAACACTCAGACATCATTTACCTACAGCCAGGGTCCCACTCAACACTCAGACATCATTTACCTATAGCCAGGGTCACACTCCAACACTCAGACATCATTTACCTATAGCCAGGGCACACTCCAACACTCAGACATCATTTACCTATAGCCAGGGTCACACTCCAACACTCAGACATCATTTACCTATAGCCAGGGTCCCACTACAACACTCAGACATCATTTACCTATAGCCAGGGTCACACTCCAACACTCAGACATCATTTACCTATAGCCAGGGTCCCACTCCAACACTCAGACATCATTTACCTATAGCCAGGGTCACACTACAACACTCAGACATCATTTACCTATAGCCAGGGTCCCACTCCAACACTCAGACATCATTTACCTATAGCCAGGGTCACACTCCAACACTCAGACATCATTTACCTATAGCTAGGGTCCCACTACAACACTCAGACATCATTTACCTATAGCCAGGGTCCCACTACAACACTCAGACATCATTTACCTATAGCCAGGGTCCCACTCCAACACTCAGACATCATTTACCTATAGCCAGGGGCACACTCCAACACTCAGACATCATTTACCTATAGCCAGGGTCCCACTCCAACACTCAGACATCATTTACCTATAGCCAGGGTCACACTCCAACACTCAGACATCATTTACCTATAGCCAGGGTCACACTACAACACTCAGACATCATTTACCTATAGCCAGGGTCACACTCCAACACTCAGACATCATTTACCTATAGCCAGGGTCACACTCCAACACTCAGACATCATTTACCTATAGCCAGGGGCACACTCCAACACTCAGACATCATTTACCTATAGCCAGGGTCCCACTACAACACTCAGACATCATTTACCTATAGCCAGGGTCACACTCCAACACTCAGACATCATTTACCTATAGCCAGGGTCACACTCCAACACTCAGACATCATTTACCTATAGCCAGGGTCACACTCCAACACTCAGACATCATTTACCTATAGCCAGGGGCACACTCCAACACTCAGACATCATTTACCTATAGCCAGGGTCACACTCCAACACTCAGACATCATTTACCTATAGCCAGGGTCACACTCCAACACTCAGACATCATTTACCTATAGCCAGGGTCACACTCCAACACTCAGACATCATTTACCTATAGCCAGGGTCCCACTACAACACTCAGACATCATTTACCTATAGCCAGGGTCACACTCCAACACTCAGACATCATTTACCTATAGCCAGGGTCACACTCCAACACTCAGACATCATTTACCTATAGCCAGGGTCCCACTACAACACTCAGACATCATTTACCTATAGCCAGGGTCCCACTACAACACTCAGACATCATTTACCTATAGCCAGGGTCACACTCCAACACTCAGACATCATTTACCTATAGCCAGGGTCCCACTCCAACACTCAGACATCATTTACCTATAGCCAGGGTCACACTCCAACACTCAGACATCATTTACCTATAGCCAGGGTCCCACTGCAACACTCAGACATCATTTACCTATAGCCAGGGTCCCACTCCAACACTCAGACATCATTTACCTATAGCCAGGGTCCCACTGCAACACTCAGACATCATTTACCTATAGCCAGGGTCCCACTCCAACACTCAGACATCATTTACCTATAGCCAGGGTCACACTCCAACACTCAGACATCATTTACCTATAGCCAGGGTCACACTACAACACTCAGACATCATTTACCTATAGCCAGGGTCACACTACAACACTCAGACATCATTTACCTATAGCCAGGGTCACACTACAACACTCAGACATCATTTACCTATAGCCAGGGTCACACTACAACACTCAGACATCATTTACCTATAGCCAGGGTCACACTACAACACTCAGACATCATTTACCTATAGCCAGGGTCACACTACAACACTCAGACATCATTTACCTATAGCCAGGGTCACACTACAACACTCAGACATCATTTACCTATAGCCAGGGTCACACTACAACACTCAGACATCATTTACCTATAGCCAGGGTCACACTACAACACTCAGACATCATTTACCTATAGCCAGGGTCACACTCCAACACTCAGACATCATTTACCTATAGCCAGGGTCCCACTCCAACACTCAGACATCATTTACCTATAGCCAGGGTCACACTCCAACACTCAGACATCATTTACCTATAGCCAGGGTCCCACTCCAACACTCAGACATCATTTACCTATAGCCAGGGTCCCACTCCAACACTCAGACATCATTTACCTATAGCCAGGGTCCCACTCCAACACTCAGACATCATTTACCTATAGCCAGGGTCCCACTCCAACACTCAGACATCATTTACCTATAGCCAGGGTCACACTCCAACACTCAGACATCATTTACCTATAGCCAGGGTCACACTCCAACACTCAGACATCATTTACCTATAGCCAGGGTCACACTCCAACACTCAGACATCATTTACCTATAGCCAGGGTCACACTCCAACACTCAGACATCATTTACCTATAGCCAGGGTCACACTCCAACACTCAGACATAATTTACCTATAGCCAGGGGCAACACTCCAACACTCAGACATCATTTACCTATAGCCAGGGTCCCACTCCAACACTCAGACATCATTTACCTATAGCCAGGGGCAACACTCCAACACTCAGACATCATTTACCTATAGCCAGGGTCCCACTCCAACACTCAGACATCATTTACCTATAGCCAGGGTCCCACTCCAACACTCAGACATCATTTACCTATAGCCAGGGTCCCACTCCAACACTCAGACATCATTTACCTATAGCCAGGGTCACACTCCAACACTCAGACATCATTTACCTATAGCCAGGGTCACACTCAACACTCAGACATCATTTACCTATAGCCAGGGTCACACTCCAACACTCAGACATCATTTACCTATAGCCAGGGTCACACTCCAACACTCAGACATCATTTACCTATAGCCAGGGGCACACTCCAACACTCAGACATCATTTACCTATAGCCAGGGCACACTCCAACACTCAGACATCATTTACCTATAGCCAGGGGCACACTCCAACACTCAGACATCATTTACCTATAGCCAGGGTCACACTCCAACACTCAGACATCATTTACCTATAGCCAGGGTCACACTCCAACACTCAGACATCATTTACCTATAGCCAGGGGCACACTCCAACACTCAGACATCATTTACCTATAGCCAGGGGCACACTCCAACACTCAGACATCATTTACCTATAGCCAGGGTCACACTCCAACACTCAGACATCATTTACCTATAGCCAGGGTCACACTCCAACACTCAGACATCATTTACCTATAGCCAGGGGCACACTCCAACACTCAGACATCATTTACCTATAGCCAGGGGCACACTCCAACACTCAGACATCATTTACCTATAGCCAGGGGCACACTCCAACACTCAGACATCATTTACCTATAGCCAGGGCACACTCCAACACTCAGACATCATTTACCTATAGCCAGGGTCCCACTCCAACACTCAGACATCATTTACCTATAGCCAGGGTCCCACTACAACACTCAGACATCATTTACCTATAGCCAGGGTCACACTCCAACACTCAGACATCATTTACCTATAGCCAGGGTCACACTCCAACACTCAGACATCATTTACCTATAGCCAGGGTCACACTCCAACACTCAGACATCATTTACCTATAGCCAGGGTCACACTCCAACACTCAGACATCATTTACCTATAGCCAGGGTCACACTCCAACACTCAGACATCATTTACCTATAGCCAGGGTCCCACTACAACACTCAGACATCATTTACCTATAGCCAGGGTCACACTCCAACACTCAGACATCATTTACCTATAGCCAGGGTCACACTCCAACACTCAGACATCATTTACCTATAGCCAGGGTCACACTCCAACACTCAGACATCATTTACCTATAGCCAGGGTCACACTCCAACACTCAGACATCATTTACCTATAGCCAGGGTCACACTCCAACACTCAGACATCATTTACCTATAGCCAGGGTCCCACTCCAACACTCAGACATCATTTACCTATAGCCAGGGTCCCACTCCAACACTCAGACATCATTTACCTATAGCCAGGGTCACACTCCAACACTCAGACATCATTTACCTATAGCCAGGGTCCCACTACAACACTCAGACATCATTTACCTATAGCCAGGGTCACACTCCAACACTCAGACATCATTTACCTATAGCCAGGGTCCCACTCCAACACTCA
>NC_068444.1:5907746-5915246 GCF_023373465.1 Oncorhynchus keta
GGGTTTTAAGCAACTGATGAATCATTGTGTAGAATAAATCATCAGAATGGCTAAATCTGATTATTATGTAACAGCTCTTTCAGATTGTTAATGGGAATCTGACTAAATTCTGGAAAACTGTCAACTAACCGGTGCCCCCGCACACTGACTCGGGACTCGAGTTGTCTAGAGGTCTGTAGCATATTCATGGGGTCTATAAACAGCAATAGGCAGTCATCAACCGATGGATGGAAATGTTCTGAGCCAGTTTGTTACTGTTAGCAAGTAGAAAATGTGGCTAACTCGACCAACTAGCTGTACGTTCGTTAGGAGCAACTATTTATTGTGCATTGGGGGAAAGGATAAGCTAGCGAACAAGAGTCTAGCAATATAGATATGTAGTACGTTGCGTTCCTTTTTCCATCTTCATGTTTTCACCCAGTGGATGAACACAGCAATGACAGGGCATCATTTTCCATGGATGTTTGATCAATAAACACAATTCATGACCAATGTTTTATTTGTTATTTTACTTTAGTAATCCTGTATATGATCTTATATTGCTTGGATATCTTGTATATTTATTTATTTTAATTGTACCTTTATTTAACTAGGCAAGTCAGTTAAGAACAAATTCTTATTTACAATGACGGCCTAGGAACAGTGGGTTAACTGCCTGTTCAGGGGCAGAACGACAGATTTTTACCTTGTCAGCTTGGAGATTCGAATGAGCAACATTTCGGTTACTGGCCCATCGCTCTATCCACAAGGCTACCTGCCTTATATAATCATATGAAATAAACTCAGCAAAAAAAGAAACGTCCCTTTTCAGGACCCTGTGTTTCAAAGTTTTGTGTGTAAAATTTGTGTGTATGTGATGGTCGGATTCGCGTTTATCGTCGTAGGAATGAGCGTTACACCGAGGCCTGCACTCTGGAGCGGGATCGATTTGGAGGTGGAGGGTCCGTCATGGTCTGGGGCGGTGTGTCACAGCATCATCGGACTGAGCTTGTTGTCATTACAGGCAATTTCAACGCTGTGCGTTACAGGGAAGACATCCTCCTCCCTCATGTGGTACCCTTCCTGCAGGCTCATCCTGACATGACCCTCCAGCATGACATCGCGACCAGCCATACTGCTCGTTCTGTGCGTGATTTCCTGCAAGACAGGAATGTCAGTGCTCTGCCAAATCCAGCGACGAGCCCGGATCTCAATCCCATTGAGAACGTCTGGGACCTGTTGGATCGGAGGGTGAGGTCTAGGGCCGTTCCCCAGAAATGTCCAGGAACTTGCAGGTGCCTTGTTGGAAGAGTGGGGTAACACCTCACAGCAAGAACTGGCAAATCTGGTGCAGTCCATGAGGAGGAGATGCACTGCAGCACTTAATGCAGCTGGTGGCCACACCAGATACCGACTGCCACTTTTGATTTGAACCCCCCTTCAGGGACACATTATTCAATATCTGTTAGTCACATGTCTGTGGAACTTGTTCGGTTTATGTCTCAGTTGTTGAATCTTGTTATGTTTATACTGTAACGGCGTTCGTCTGTTGAAGGAAGAGAGTCGGACCGAAATGCAGCGTGTTGGTTACTCATGACTTTAATGAATGAAATGCGGTACATGAAATAACTGAAAGACGAAAACAACAAACGGAACGTGAAACTATAACAGCCTATCTTGTGAACACTACACAAAGACAGGAACAATCACCCACGTAATACAAAGCGAAACTATGGCTCCTAAATACGGTTCCCAATCAGAGACAACGAGAATCACCTGACTCTGATTGAGAACCGCCTCAGGCAGCCAAAGCCTAAACAACACCCCTAATCAGCCGCGATCCCAAATAATACAAACCCCAATACGAAAACAACATATAAAACCCCACGTCACACCCTGGCCTGACCAAATATATAACGAAAACACAAAATACAATGACCAAGGTGTGACATATACAAATATTTACACATGTTAAGTTTGCTGTAAATAAATGCAGTTGACAGTGAGAGGACGTTTCTTTTTTTGCTGAGTTTCTAAAAATGATTTTGTTGTAAATAATATAATCCATGCATTGTTACACTTAGGCACTGAAACTGGTCATCCTAAAGCACAGAGACTGTATTCTCTGTCTAAAGTCTTGAAAGTATATTTTGGAACAACTATGGATTGTGCTCCATCGCCTTTGATACGACGTTAAATCCCTGTTATAACAAAGGAATCTAGTTAATCGTATATTATATGACCATGGTTAGCTAGCTAGCTGTGTTTTAACAGAATAGCAGCCTGAGTGTAACGGTCGGCGTATGAAGAAGGTGTGGACCAAAGCGCAGCGTGGTAAGTGTTCATGTTATTTTGATTTATAATATAATAATATATATGCCATTTAGCTGACGCTTTTATCCAAAGCGACTTACAGTCATGTGTGCATACATTCTACGTATGGGTGGTCCCGGGAATCGAACCCACTACCCTGGCGTTACAAGCGCCATGCTCTACCAACTGAGCCACTGAACACAAAACAAAATAATAAAGAGAATGAAGGAAGACGCAGGTGCAGAAACACAAAACAGAAAACAACTACCCACAACCCATAGTGGGAAAACAGGCTGCCTAAGTATGGTTCTCAATCAGAGACAACGATTGCCAGCTGCCTCTGATTGGGAACTATACCAGGCCAAACACATAGAAATAGAAAACATAGAACACAAAACGTAGAATGCCCACCCCAACTCACGCCCTGACCGAACTAAAATAGAGACATAAATAAGGAACTAAGGTCAGGACGTGACACTGAGGATGATTAGCTAGCTAGCTAGCAGTGTTTAAACAGAGTACGTTTTAACAGAATACCAGTTTGTGGATAGCTACAGATGTAAAAGAAAAACAGATCTGAACAGCGTGTCACGCCTTGGTCTTAGTATTTTGTGTTTTCTTTAATTATTTGTTCAGGCCAGGGTGTGACATGGGTTTATTGTATTGTCGTATTAGGTTTTTGTAGGCATTGGGATTGTGGTTGATTAGGGGTGTGTCTAGTATAGGCTTGGCTGCCTGAGGCGGTTCTCAATCAGAGTCAGGTGATTCTTGTTGTCTCTGATAGGGAACCGTATTTAGGTAGCCGGGGTTTCTCTGTGTATTTCGTGGGTGATTGTTCCTGTCTCTGTGTAGTTTCACCAGATAGGCTGTAATTAGATTTTACGTTCCGTTTGTTGTTTTTGTATTTATTAAGTTATTTCATGTGTCGCGATTGTTTCATTAAAGAACATGAGTAACAACCACGCTGCATTTCGGTCCGACCCTCTTTCGACAACGAAGAACGCCGTTACACAGCGAGGACATTGAAGAGACAGACACACAAACTACATACACTTACATATGGATTTTGTATCGTAGATATGTGATAGTAGGGAAAGGGGGGGGGGGGCGGGGTACCTAGTCAGTTGTACTACTGAATGCCTTCAACTGAAATGTGTCTTTTGCATTTAACCTCTGAATCAGAGAGGTGCAGAGGGCTGCCATAAACAACATCCACGTCTTTGGCGCCCAGGGAACGGTGGGGTTAACAGCCTTGTTCAGGGGAGCAGTGGGGTTAACAGCCTTGTTCAGGGGAGCAGTGGGGTTAACAGCCTTGTTCAGGGGAGCAGTGGGGTTAACAGCCTTGTTCAGGGGAGCAGTGGGGTTAACAGCCTTGTTCAGGGGAGCAGTGGGTTAACAGCCTTGTTCAGGGGAACAGTGGGTTAACAGCCTTGTTCAGGGGAACAGTGGGTTAACTGCCTTGTTCAGGGGAGCAGTGTGGTTAACAGCCTTGTTCAGGGGAACAGTGGGTTAACTGCCTTGTTCAGGGGAACAGTGGGTTAACAGCCTTGTTCAGGGGAACAGTGGGTTAACAGCCTTGTTCAGGGGAGCAGTGGGGTTAACAGCCTTGTTCAGGGGAACAGTGGGTTAACAGCCTTGTTCAGGGGAACAGTGGGTTAACAGCCTTGTTCAGGGGAACAGTGGGGTTAACAGCCTTGTTCAGGGGAGCAGTGGGTTAACAGCCTTGTTCAGGGGAACAGTGGGGTTAATAGCCTTGTTCAGGGTCCCACTCCAACACTCAGACATCATTTACCTATAGCCAGGGTCCCACTCCAACACTCAGACATCATTTACCTATAGCCAGGGTCCCACTCCAACACTCAGACATCATTTACCTATAGCCAGGGTCCCACTACAACACTCAGACATCATTTACCTATAGCCAGGGTCACACTCCAACACTCAGACATCATTTACCTACAGCCAGGGTCACACTCCAACACTCAGACATCATTTACCTATAGCCAGGGTCACACTCCAACACTCAGACATCATTTACCTATAGCCAGGGTCACACTCCAACACTCAGACATCATTTACCTATAGCCAGGGTCACACTCCAACACTCAGACATCATTTACCTATAGCCAGGGTCACACTCCAACACTCAGACATCATTTACCTATAGCCAGGGTCACACTCCAACACTCAGACATCATTTACCTATAGCCAGGGTCACACTCCAACACTCAGACATAATTTACCTACAGCCAGGGTCACACTCCAACACTCAGACATCATTTACCTATAGCCAGGGTCACACTCCAACACTCAGACATAATTTACCTATAGCCAGGGTCACACTCCAACACTCAGACATCATTTACCTATAGCCAGGGTCCCACTCCAACACTCAGACATCATTTACCTATAGCCAGGGTCCCACTCCAACACTCAGACATCATTTACCTATAGCCAGGGTCACACTCCAACACTCAGACATCATTTACCTATAGCCAGGGTCCCACTCCAACACTCAGACATCATTTACCTATAGCCAGGGTCACACTCCAACACTCAGACATCATTTACCTATAGCCAGGGTCACACTCCAACACTCAGACATAATTTACCTATAGCCAGGGTCACACTCCAACACTCAGACATCATTTACCTATAGCCAGGGGCACACTCCAACACTCAGACATCATTTACCTATAGCCAGGGGCACACTCCAACACTCAGACATCATTTACAAACAAAGAGTCCACCAGATCAGTGGCAGTAGGGATGACCAGGGATGTTCTCTGTTTAGTGAGTCCTCCAGATCAGAGACAGTAGGGATGACCAGGGATGTTCTCTGTTTAGTGTGTCCTCCAGATCAGAGACAGTAGGGACGACCAGGGATGTTCTCTGTTTAGTGAGTCCTCCAGATCAGAGGCAGTAGGGATGACCAAGTATGTGCTCTGTTTAGTGAGTCCACCAGATCAGAGGCAGTAGGGACAACCAGGTATGTTCTCTTCATAATTTTGTGAATTTGACAATTGTCCTGTCCTGCTAAGCATTCCATTCCGAGTACTTTAGGGGGTCAGGGAAAATGTATGGAGTACAAAGTACATACATTATCTTGAGGAAAACCCCTCCCTTTCCTCTCACACCCATACTACCTTTAACTCAGCTAAACCTCACACTATATGCCACATCCTGGTTGCGTGTTCCATCCTGGTTGCGTGTTCCATCCTGGTTGCGTGTTCCATCCTGGTTGCGTGTTCCATCCTGGTTGCGTGTTCCATCCTGGTTGCGAGTTCCATCCTGGTTGCGTGTTCCATCCTGGTTGCGTGTTCCATCCTGGTTGCGTGTTCCATCCTGGTTGCGTGTTCCATCCTGGTTCCGTGTTCCATCCTGGTTGTGTGTCCAACCACTGGGAAGGAAGAGAGACTGTGTTAGTCTAGTCGGTGATGGATGGACCAGGCCAACCACACATCACACTCATAGTAAGTACATTATTCCTCAATAAAGTAGGTCTCAGCTAAGTCCGTCATAAAAGACAAGTGTGAGTGTTTACTTCCCTTATTACTTGCTTTTCTTTCATTTAATTGGTTACCGGATGATGGCCAGCGTTTCTGCAGTTAATAACCATCATCCCAGCAGAAGTTCCTGGTTGTATTGACGGGATTTTCAACCACTTTTGCCTGCTGGGATGATTAGAACCTGTCAATGGTTGGGGTCTGAGTGAAGCACTGTCTTCAGTGCTAGTTTCCCACACAGAGACAACACCTCCAGCCCAACCTTCAGTGCTAGTTTCCCACACAGAGACAACACCTCCAGCCCAACCTTCAGTGCTAGTTTCCCACACAGAGACAACACCTCCAGCCCAACCTTCAGTGCTAGTTTCCCACACAGAGACAACACCTCCAGCCCAACCTTCAGTGCTAGTTTCCCACACAGAGACAACACCTCCAGCCCAACCTTCAGTGCTAGTTTCCCACACAGAGACAACACCTCCAGCCCAATCTTCAGTGCTAGTTTCCCACACAGAGACAACACCTCCAGCCCAATCTTCAGTGCTAGTTTCCCACACAGAGACACCTCCAGCCCAACCTTCAGTGCTAGTTTCCCACACAGAGACACCTCCAGCCCAATCTTCAGTGCTAGTTTCCCACACAGAGACAACACCTCCAGCCCAACCTTCAGTGCTAGTTTCCCACACAGAGACAACACCTCCAGCCCAATCTTCAGTGCTAGATTCCCACACAGAGACAACACCTCCAGCCCAACCTTCAGTGCTATTTTCCCACACAGAGACACCTCCAGCCCAATCTTCAGTGCTAGTTTCCCACACAGAGACAACACCTCCAGCCCAACCTTCAGTGCTAGTTTCCCACACAGAGACAACACCTCCAGCCCAACCTTCAGTGCTAGTTTCCCACACAGAGACAACACCTCCAGCCCAATCTTCAGTGCTAGTTTCCCACACAGAGACACCTCCAGCCCAACCTTCAGTGCTAGTTTCCCACACAGAGACAACACCTCCAGCCCAACCTTCAGTGCTAGTTTCCCACACAGAGACAACACCTCCAGCCCAACCTTCAGTGCTAGTTTCCCACACAGAGACAACACCTCCAGCCCAACCTTCAGTGCTAGTTTCCCACACAGAGACAACACCTCCAGCCCAACCTTCAGTGCTAGTTTCCCACACAGAGACACCTCCAGCCCAATCTTCAGTGCTAGTTTCCCACACAGAGACACCTCCAGCCCAACCTTCAGTGCTAGTTTCCCACACAGAGACACCTCCAGCCCAACCTTCAGTGCTAGTTTCCCACACAGAGACAACACCTCCAGCCCAATCTTCAGTGCTAGTTTCCCACACAGAGACAACACCTCCAGCCCAACCTTCAGTGCTAGTTTCCCACACAGAGACAACACCTCCAGCCCAACCTTCAGTGCTAGTTTCCCACACAGAGACAACACCTCCAGCCCAACCTTCAGTGCTAGTTTCCCACACAGAGACAACACCTCCAGCCCAACCTTCAGTGCTAGTTTCCCACACAGAGACAACACCTCCAGCCCAACCTTCAGTGCTAGTTTCCCACACAGAGACAACACCTCCAGCCCAACCTTCAGTGCTAGTTTCCCACACAGAGACAACACTCTGGGAAGGAAGAGAGACTGTGTCAATCCAGTCAATGATGGATGGACCAGGCCAGGCAGTGGTGGATCTGAGACCTG
>NC_068444.1:5917746-5975731 GCF_023373465.1 Oncorhynchus keta
GAGAGGAGATGGGGGGACCCAGAGAGAGAGAGGAGATGGGGGGAGACACAGAGAGAGAGAGGAGATGGGGGGGACAGAGAGAGAGAGGAGATGGGGGGGACACAGAGAGAGGGGAGATGGGGGGACACAGAGAGAGAGAGGAGGGGGGGGGACACAGCGAGAGAGAGGAGATGGGGGGGGACACAGAGAGAGAGAGAGAGGGGGGGGACACAGAGAGAGAGAGGAGATGGGGGGACACAGAGAGAGAGAGGAGATGGGGGACACAGAGAGAGAGAGGAGATGGGGGGGGACACAGAGAGAGAGAGGAGATGGGAGGGGGACACAGAGAGAGAGAGGAGATGGGGGGGACACAGAGAGAGAGAGGAGATGGGGGGGACACAGAGAGAGAGGAGATGGGAGGGTAGAGCAAGAAAAAAGGATATGGAGACGTGGAGATGTGATGGGACACTAACCTCGAAACCCAGAACCAAGTGTAATTTGTGGGCAAGCCAGGTACTCTAGTAAAAAAGAGGTTTAATGACTTGACATCACAAGGTTATTTCCACTTTAGTCAAGACCGATCATTTACCTTAATAACCAACCGTAATAACTTAATAACCATATCCTTAATAACCATATCCTTAATAACCAACCTTAATAACTTAATAACCATATCCCTAATAACCATATCCTTAATAACCAACCTTAATAACTTAATAACCATATCCTTAATAACCATATCCTTAATAACCATATCCTTAATAACCAACCTTAATAACTTAATAACCATATCCTTAATAACCATATCCTTAATAACCAACCTTAATAACCATATCCTAAATAACCATATCCTTAATAACCAACCTTAATAACTTAATAACCATATCCTTAATAACCCTATCCTTAATAACCAACCTTAATAACCAACCTTAATAACTTAATAACCATATCCTTAATAACCATATCCTTAATAAATAACCTTAATAACTTAATAACCATATCCTTAATAACCATATCCTTAATAACCAACCTTAATAACCAACCTTAATAACTTAATAACCATATCCTTAATAATCATATCCTTAATAACCAACCTTAATAACCAACCTTAATAACTTAATAACCATATCCTTAATAATCATATCCTTAATAACCAACCTTAATAACTTAATAACCATATCCTTAATAATCATATCCTTAATAACCAACCTTAATAACCAACCTTAATAACTTAATAACCATATCCTTAATAACCATATCCCTAATAACCAACCTTAATAACTTAATAACCATATCCTTAATAACCAACCTTAATAACCACATCCTTAATAACCATATCCCTAATAACCAACCTTAATAACTTAATAACCATATCCTTAATAACCATATCCTTAATAACCATATCATTAATAACCAACCGTGATAACTTAATAACCATATCCTTAATAACCAACCTTAATAACTTAATAACCATATCCTTAATAACCATATCCTTAATAACCATATCCTTAATAACCAACCTTAATAACCATATCCTTAATAACCATATCCTTAATAATCAACCTTAATAACTTAATAACCATATCCTTAATAACCATATCCTTAATAATCAACCGTAATAACCATATCCTTAATAACCAACCTTAATAACCATATCCTTAATAACCATATCCTTAATAACCATATCCTTAATAACCATATCCTTAATAACCAACCGTAATAACCATATCCTTAATAACCAACCTTAATAACCATATCCTTAATAACCATATCCTTAACATTTACATTTACATTTAAGTCATTTAGCAGACGCTCTTATCCAGAGTGACTTACAAATTTACATTTGCATTTAAGTCACCTTATGACATCCAGTGGAACAGCCACTTTACAATAGTGCATCTAAATCTTTTAAGGGGGGTGAGAAGGATTACTTTATCCTATCCTAGGTATTCCTTAAAGAGGTGGGGTTTCAGGTGTCTCCGGAAGGTGGTGATTGACTCCGCTGTCCTGGCGTCGTGAGGGAGTTTGTTCCACCATTGGGGGGCCAGAGCAGCGAACAGTTTTGACTGGGCTGAGCGGGAACTGTACTTCCTCAGTGGTAGGGAGGCGAGCAGGCCAGAGGTGGATGAACGCAGTGCCCTTGTTTGGGTGTAGGGCCTGATCAGAGCCTGGAGGTAACCATATCCTTAATAACCAACCGTAATAACCATATCCTTAATAACCATATCCTTAATAACCAACCTTAATAACCATATCCTTAATAACCAACCTTAATAACAATATCCTTAATAACCATATCCTTAATAACCAACCTTAATAACTTAATAACCATATCCTTAATAACCAACCGTAATAACCATATCCTTAATAACCATATCCTTAATAACCATATCCTTAATAACCATATCCTTGCATTGACTAAGATTCTCTCTGCTGAGAAGGACACCAACCCAAGTCTGCTCTTATACAAAGTTTTCCATTTAGTGAGATAAAAATACCTTCGTTTGCTCCTCCGTACTGACATATGTAATACTCCATACGGATAATACACAGACAGCTGTGAAATTCAACACGCTGAAGAGATCATCAATAGAGACCCAGAAAAAAACAGGGAAAGAGTAAATATAATGACTAATAAATCATACATCTTAATAACCCATACATATAAATAACCAAACAGATGGAGAGAGTGGATTGGCTCATACTAAAAGTAAATGTGCAAGGCACTGCGCCCGGTTTTCCTGAGTTTTTCCTTCGGCTCTAATTGCTTTATTTCTGGGAGACGAGGAGCGGGGAGGGAGGGGCTATTTCTCGGGGATGTGGGGAATGCTGTCCTGGCAGGGGCGAAGAGGGCCGTACGTAGGTGTGTGTGTCAGTGGCTGAAACCGGTTCAGGGAACTAAATCGAAAATTTGAAATTAACTAAATTTTTTCAAGGAACAGAAAGGGAACCTGGAACAAAAGTGATCCATGCTGTTCCGGAACAGAACCTTTATTTTTAAATGCAATTTAAGACCTGTTTAGATATCCAGTACCAGTGAAAAGTTTGGAAACACTGACTCATTCAAGGGTTTTACTTTATTTTTTTTACTATTTTCTACATTGTATAATAAAAGTGAAGACATCAGAACTATGAAATAACACATATGGAATTATGACCAAAAAAAGTGTTAATAAACAAATCAAAATATATTTTAGATTTGAGATTCTTCAAAGTAGCCACCCTTTGCCTTGATGACAGTTTCAAACACTCTTAGCATTCTCTTAACCAGCTTCATGAGTCACCGGGAATGCATTTAATTCGATCTGGGAACCTTTTTGGTTACTACCCTGCCACCCAAATGTCCCGTTCAGTTGTGCTGAAATCTAGGTAAGGTGACAGACATTTCTAACACTGATCTGAATAAAAAGGCATAAAGTCACATACATTTCTAATGAGTAAATGACTCTAAATAAGACGATGGGGTAGTTAACACTTCCACAAAATCTGAAAACGTATAGGTGGTTCTCCTGGTTGAAAACTGACTGGAAAAAGACTGTCATGTTTAATCTAGCATTGGCTCATCTAAAGGCCTTATCTTTATGTTTTAAACACTGACGTTTAGGTTATATAAATGTGTCACATGTTTCATGGTTTTACAGTGACTTAGGCCCTCATTGACATCAGGACAGACAGTGGTCCACACCGCTCTGTCACACACCAGGACAGATCCAAACAGAAGTTACAGAGTCCTTTAAACTAGCACAGTGAGAGTGATTAAAGGACCAATCCTTAATTTGAATTTTCATTTTATTATTTATAATCATCAAACAAGATCTGTTTTTAAACTGAGAAAGAATATATTTGGGATTTTCTCTATTGCACCTTCATATGAATTTAGATAAAAAGACAATATGTAAAATGTTGGGCGACCCAACCAAATTAACATAGAAATGTGAATTATAGATAGGTCATTCTCATTGAAAGTAAGTCTAAGAAGCCGTAGGTATGTTCTACGTGCTCTATTTCTATGATTCCCATTCTTAAGTTAATTTTTTTTTGCATGTTTTACTTCCTGTTTGTACACCAGTTTCAAACAGCTGAAAATACAATATCTTTGGTTATTTAAAAAAGAATCATTCACAGCAGTTTTAGATGGTACAATGATTCCCTACACCAGAGGTATTTAACTCTGACCCTACGAAGTCCGGATATGGCTGGTTTTCTGTTCTACCTGATAATTAATTGCACCCACCTGGTGTCCCAGGTCTAAATCAGTCCCTGATTAGAGGAGAATCACCCACCTGGTGTCCCAGGTCTAAATCAGTCCCTGATTAGAGGAGAATCACCCACCTGGTGTCCCAGGTCTAAATCAGTCCCTGATTAGAGGAGAATCACCCACCTGGTGTCCCAGGTCTAAATCAGTCCCTGATTAGAGGAGAATCACCCACCTGGTGTCCCAGGTCTAAATCAGTCCCTGATTAGAGGAGAATCACCCACCTGGTGTCCTAGGTCTAAATCAGTCCTGATAAGAGGTGTCCCAGGTCTAACTCAGTCCCTGATTAGAGGAGAATAACCCACCTGGTGTCCCAGGTCTAAATCAGTCCCTGATTAGAGGGGGAATCACCCACCTTGTGTCCCTGGTCTAAATCAGTCCCTGATTAGAGGGGGAATCACCCACCTGGTGTCCCAGGTCTAAATCAGTCCCTGATTAGACGGGAATCACCCACCTGGTGTCCCAGGTCTAAATCAGTCCCTGATTAGAGGGGAATCACCCACCTGGTGTCCCTGGTCTAAATCAGTCCCTGATTAGAGGGGAATCACCCACCTGTTGTCCCTGGTCTAAATCAGTCCCTGATTAGAGGGGAATCACCAACCTGGTGTTCCAGGTCTAAATCAGTCCCTGATTAGAGGAGAATCACCCACCTGGTGTCCCAGGTCTAAATCAGTCCCTGATTAGAGGGGTATCACCCACCTGGTGTCCCAGGTCTAAATCAGTCCCTGATTAGAGGGGAATCACCCACCTGGTGTCCCAGGTCTAACTCAGTCCCTGATTAGAGGTGTCCCAGGTCTAACTCAGTCCCTGATTACAGGAGAATCACCCACCTGGTGTCCCAGGTCTAAATCAGTCCCTGATTAGAGGAGAATCACCCACCTGGTGTCCCAGTTTTAAATCAGTTCCCGATTAGAGGAGAATCCCCCACCTGGTGTCCCAGATCTAAATCAGTCCCTGATTAGAGGAGAATCCCCCACCTGGTGTCCCAGGTCTAAATCAGTCCCTGTTTAGAGGAGAATCACCCACCTGGTGTCCCAGGTCTAAATCAGTCCCTGATTAGAGGAGAATCACCCACCTGGTGTCCCAGGTCTAAATCAGTCCCTGATTAGAGGAGAATCACCCACCTGGTGTCCCAGGTCTAAATCAGTCCCTGATTAGAGGAGAATCACCCACCTGGTGTCCCAGGTCTAAATCAGTCCCTGATTAGAGGAGAATCCCCCACCTGGTGTCCCAGGTCTAAATCAGTCCCTGATTAGAGGAGAATCCCCACCTGGTGTCCCAGGTCTAAATCAGTCCCTGATTAGAGGAGAATCCCCCACCTGGTGTCCCAGGTCTAAATCAGTCCCTGATTAGAGGAGAATCCCCCACCTGGTGTCCCAGGTCTAAATCAGTCCCTGATTAGAGGAGAATCACCCACCTGGTGTCCCAGGTCTAAATCAGTCCCTGATTAGAGGAGAATCACCCACCTGGTGTCCCAGTGCAAAAAAATGCAGAGGAACTGACATCCAGGCCCAGAGTTGAGTTTTATTGCTTGTTTTGTCACATAAACTGACATTAGGTGAACTATTAAACATTTTGCCACCAGGAAATGGTGGAGCGATTTCTGCATTTTGCACCTCTCACAGTAAAATGATTTATATATCATAGTTTAATTCCAGTCTATCTCCAAATTGAAACACAGCTTATTAAGGATGGGATATAAAATTTTAAAAAATAAATCTGGCAATAACTTTATTTTTGTTCCAGAGGAAGGAATAAAAGCACAGAACAGTTTGATAAATGATGATCTGTGTAGTGCACTACTTTTGATCAGAGCCCTGGTGAGAAGTAGTGCACCACATAGGGAATAGGGTGCCATTTGGGATTCTCCAACGTCGGCTGAGAGGAGAGAGGCCAGCAGTGACACCAGAGGTCCAAAGGATGCATCTCCTTTGTCCAGAACATAATTAACACATTTTACACTGAGTGATGGTTGTAGGAGTCAGAGTTTTTGTGTGTGTGTGTGTGTGTGTGTGTGTGTGTGTGTGTGTGTGTGTGTGTGTGTGTGTGTGTGTGTGTGTGTGTGTGTGTGTGTGTGTGTGTGTGTGTGTGTGTGTGTGTGTGTGTGTGTGTGTGTGTGTGTGTGTGTGTACATGTTCGGGGAGCAAATCGTATTTGCCCATCTCACTTCTACGTGACCAATCGGTTTCCACCTCCTCCATGAGGACTAGACGGACGGACGGACGGACGGACGACGGACGGACGGACGGACGGACGGACGGACGGACGGACGGACGGACAGACAGACAGACAGACAGACAGACAGACAGACAGACAGACAGACAGACAGACAGACAGACAGACAGACCTTGAGTTAGCTAGCTCTGTCTCACACATGCTCACAGACAGACAGACAGACAGACAGACAGACAGACAGACAGACAGACAGACAGACAGACAGACAGACAGACAGACAGACAGACCTTGAGTTAGCTAGCTCTGTCTCACACATGCTCAGACAGACAGACAGACAGACAGACAGACAGACAGACAGACAGACAGACAGACAGACAGACATACCTTGAGTTAGCTAGCTCTGTCTCACACATGCTCACAGACAGACAGACAGACAGACAGACAGACAGACAGACAGACAGACAGACAGACAGACAGACAGACAGACAGACAGACAGACAGACAGACCTTGAGTTAGCTAGCTCTGTCTCACACAGGCACACAGACAGACAGACAGACAGACAGACAGACAGACAGACAGACAGACAGACAGACAGACAGACAGACAGACAGACAGACAGACAGACAGACAGACAGACAGACAGACAGACAGACAGACAGACAGACAGACAGACAGACAGACAGACAGACAGACCTTGAGTTAGCTAGCTCTGTCTCACACATGCTCACAGACAGACAGACAGACAGACAGACAGACAGACAGACAGACAGACAGACAGACAGACAGACAGACAGACAGACAGACAGACAGACAGACAGGTAGTAGCTGGTTTTAGGAAGAGACCTCATGTATGTGTTGTCATTGGAGAGAGGAGAGAGTATTTCTGAGGAAACAGGAGACAGACAGACGGGCAGACGGAGAGGGAGAGAGGGAGGGAGGGGACAGGAACTTAAAGGAGGTGTCTTCTTTGGAGAGAGTGCTGTGAACCAGAGCACACAGAACAAATGAGTAGTAAACACAGAGCCACAGGAAGCCATTTAACTACAGCCAGGACCCATTAGGACCCCACAGGGTGTCCCTGTCTCTGCCTGCTTTGGTCCTGCAATCCCTCTACCCTCCCCCAGCCACATATTGGTCAGCCCGTCCCAATTCATTCCCTGCCCTTCCAACTTGGGCCTAACCCTTTGATGTTTACAGATCGGAAGGTTCCGGACAGCTATAGTCTCGTGTCACCTATACTTCTAAGTCTTGTTCATCACTTGGCTATTTACAGACAAACGTGAGGAGGCCTGGAAGTAGAGTCTGGATAGGTAATTAGCAAAGTAGTGGTGCACAGGAGATTCAGAATCAATAGGACAGTCAGCCCTGAACAGACTCTGCCAAGAGGAAACAGAATCACTAGGACAGAGTTCCCTGAACAGACTCTGCCAAGAGGAAACAGAATCACTAGGACAGTCAGCCCTGAACAGACTCTGCCAAGAGGAAAACAGAATCACTAGGACAGTCAGCCCTGAACAGACTCTGCCAAGAGGAAAACAGAATCACTAGGACAGTCAGCCCTGAACAGACTCTGCCAAGAGGAAACAGAATCACTAGGACAGAGTTCCTTGAACAGACTCTGCCAAGAGGAAACAGAATCACTAGGACAGAGTTCCCTGAACAGACTCTGCCAAGAGGAAACAGAACCAATAGGACAGTCAGCCCTGAACAGACTCTGCCAAGAGGAAACAGAATCACTAGGACAGTCAGCCCTGAACAGACTCTGCCAAGAGGAAAACAGAATCACTAGGACAGTCAGCCCTGAACAGACTCTGCCAAGAGGAAAACAGAATCACTAGGACAGTCAGCCCTGAACAGACTCTGCCAAGAGGAAAACAGAATCACTAGGACAGTCAGCCCTGAACAGACTCTGCCAAGAGGAAACCGAATCAATAGGACAGTCATCCTTGAACAGACTCTGCCAAGAGGAAAACAGAATCACTAGGACAGTCAGCCCTGAACAGACTCTGCCAAGAGGAAACAGAACCAATAGGACAGTCAGCCCTGAACAGACTCTGCCAAGAGGAAACAGAACCAATAGGACAGTCAGCCCTGAACAGACTCTGCCAAGAGGAAACAGAACCAATAGGACAGTCAGCCTTGAACAGACTCTGCCAAGAGGAAAACAGAATCACTAGGACAGTCAGCCCTGAACAGACTCTGCCAAGAGGAAAACAGAATCATTAGGACAGTCATCCCTGAACAGACTCTGCCAAGAGGAAAACATAATCACTAGGACAGTCAGCCCTGAACAGACTCTGCCAAGAGGAAAACAGAATCATTAGGACAGTCATCCTTGAACAGACTCTGCCAAGAGGAAACAGAATCAATAGGACAGTCATCCTTGAACAGACTCTGCCAAGAGGAAAACAGAATCATTAGGACAGTCAGCCCTGAACAGACTCTGCCAAGAGGAAAACAGAATCATTAGGACAGTCATCCTTGAACAGACTCTGCCAAGAGGAAACAGAATCAATAGGACAGTCAGCCCTGAACAGACTCTGCCAAGAGGAAAACAGAATCATTAGGACAGTCAGCCCTGAACAGACTCTGCCAAGAGGAAAACAGAATCATTAGGACAGTCATCCTTGAACAGACTCTGCCAAGAGGAAACAGAATCAATAGGACAGTCAGCCCTGAACAGACTCTGCCAAGAGGAAAACATAATCACTAGGACAGTCAGCCCTGAACAGACTCTGCCAAGAGGAAAACAGAATCATTAGGACAGTCATCCTTGAACAGACTCTGCCAAGAGGAAAACAGAATCATTAGGACAGTCATCCTTGAACAGACTCTGCCAAGAGGAAACAGAATCACTAGGACAGTCAGCCCTGAACAGACTCTGCCAAGAGGAAACAGAATCAATAGGACAGTCATCCCTGAACAGACTCTGCCAAGAGGAAAACAGAATCAATAGGACAGTCATCCTTGAACAGACTCTGCCAAGAGGAAAACAGAATCAATAGGACAGTCATCCTTGAACAGACTCTGCCAAGAGGAAAACAGAATCAATAGGACAGTCATCCTTGAACAGACTCTGCCAAGAGGAAACAGAATCAATAGGACAGTCATCCCTGAACAGACTCTGCCAAGAGGAAACAGAATCACTAGGACAGTCAGCCCTGAACAGGCTCTGCCAAGAGGAAACAGAATCATTAGGACAGTCAGCCCTGAACAGACTCTGCCAAGAGGAAAACAGAATCATTAGGACAGTCAGCCCTGAACAGACTCTGCCAAGAGGAAACAGAATCAATAGGACAGTCAGCCCTGAACAGACTCTGCCAAGAGGAAAACAGAATCATTAGGACAGTCAGCCCTGAACAGACTCTGCCAAGAGGAAAACAGAATCATTAGGACAGTCATCCCTGAACAGACTCTGCCAAGAGGAAACAGAACCACTAGGACAGTCAGCCCTGAACAGACTCTGCCAAGAGGAAAACAGAATCATTAGGACAGTCAGCCCTGAACAGACTCTGCCAAGAGGAAACAGAATCAATAGGACAGTCAGCCCTGAACAGACTCTGCCAAGATAGAACAGAATCAATAGACATTCGCTTTAACTCTTTTGGTACATTTCTTCAGTGGCAGACTTTTGAAATCAGGTCCAGGTTGTTGAGTCATAATGTCTGCGTTCAGATGGACAGCAAACTCAACATGTGTAAATATTTATATGAACATAACAAGATTCAACAACTGAACAAGTTCCACAGACATGTGACTAACAGAAATTGAATAATGTGTCCCTGAACAAAGGTAGGGGTTCAAATCAAAAGTAACAGTCAGTATCTGGTGTGGCCACCAGCTGCATTAAGTACTGCAGTGCATCTCCTCCTCATGGACTGCACCAGATTTGCCAGTTCTTGCTGTGAGATGTTACCCAACTCTTCCATCAAGGCACCTGCAAGTTCCTGAACATTTCTGGGGGAATGGCCCTAGACCTCACCCTCCGATCCAACAGGTCCCAGACGTGCTCAATGGGATTGAGATCCGAGCTCTTCGCTGGCCATGGCAGAACACTGACAGTCCTGTCTTGCAGGAAATCACGCACAGAACGAGCAGTATGGCTGGTGGCATTGTCATGCTGGAGGGTCATGTCAGGATGGGCCTGCAGGAAGGGTACCATGAGGGAGGAGGATGTCATCCCTGTAACGCACAGCGTTGAGATTGCCTGCAATGACAACAAGTTCAGTCCAATGATGCTGTGACATACCGCAGACCATGACTCCTTCAAGATTGTTGGTAAAGCATTCCAGGTGAAGCTGGTTGAGAGAATGACAAGTGTGCAAAGCTGTCATCAAGGCAAAGAGGTAAAGAATCTCAAATATAAAACATATTTTTGGATTTGTTTAACACTATTTTGGTTACTACATGATTCCATACGTATTATTTCATAGTGTTGATATCTTCACTATTATTCTACAATGTAGAAAATAGTGCAAATAAAGAAAAACCCTTGAATGAGTAGGTGTGTCCAAACTTTTGACTGGTTCTGTATAAATATTAAAGGAATTTGAAATTATGCAAGTAACATTATTAGACAGACTCCAATTCTATTGGCTAATTTCATATTATTATTATTCGTGAACACTGTTGGGTTAGGATTAAGGGTGAGGGGGTCAGGAGGGAATTGGGACTGGCTTAAACACTGTAGGGTTAGGACCAAGGGAGATGGGGGTAGGGAGCGAATTGGGACTGTCTTATCCGCTGTGGGATTTGGACTAAGGAAGAGGTGGGTAGGGAGGGAATTGGGACCGATTTATACACTGTAGGGTTAGGACCAAGGGAGATGGGGGTAGGGAGCGAATTGGGACTGACTGATTTGTCTGTCTGTCTGCCTGTTTTTGACCAGAATCTCTACAGTGGGGCTAAAGAAACAACGGGACAGTTTCATTCTCAGCAGTTTATACTAAAGGGTTCCTATTGGTCAAGCCCATAAAGGGTTCCTATTGGTCAAGGCTATAAAGGGTTCCTACTTGTCAAGGCTATAAAAGGACAGACAGACAGACAGACAGGAACGGACAGACAGACAGACAGGACAGACAGACAGACAGACAGACAGACAGACAGACAGACAGACAGACAGGACGGACGGACGGACGGACGGACGGACGGACGGACGGACTTGACAGACAGACAGACAGACAGACAGACAGACAGACAGACAGACAGACAGACAGACAGGAACAGGGACAGACAGACAGACGGACAGACAGACAGACAGACAGACAGAGACAGACAGACAGACAGACAGAGACAGACAGACAGACAGACACGGACAGACAGACAGACAGACAGACAGACAGACAGACAGACAGACAGACAGACAGACAGACAGACAAAAGTCAAAGTCAATCACGTCTTCAACCCTGGTTTAGTTTCCCATCATAATTAGAATCTTTATTCTAATCTGATATATCAGTTTACAACAACAAACATCAATAAAAGGTAACACCTGAAATACTATCACTGTTGACACTATCAAACCTGAAATACTATCACTGTTGACACTATCAAACCTGAAATACTATCACTGTTGACACTATCAAACCTGAAATGCTATCACTGCTGACACTATCAAACCTGAAATACTATCACTGCTGACACTATCAAACCTGAAATTAAAAAGTGTTCACTCAATTACACTATCAAACACTATTTAAACTCATCCACCACATGTATTACACCTGTATTACACAGTATTAAACCTGTATTAATGTATACACTGTATTACACTATTAAACCTGAATTACAAATTACAGTATTACACCAGTATTACACTGTATTACACCTGTATTAAACAGTATTACACCTGTATGACATGTATTAAACCTGAAATACAGTATTACACCTGTATGACAGTATTACAACAGTATTACATACAGTATTACACCTGTATTACACTATCAAACCTACAAATTACTATTCACTGTATTACACAGTATCAAACCTGAAATTACTATTACACCTGTATTACACTATTCAAACCTGAAATTACTATCACCTGTGACACTATTCAAACCTGAAATGCTATTACACTGTATGACAACAGTATTCAACACCTGAAATTACTATCACTGTATTACACAGTATTACAACAAACCTGATTACACCAGTATTACAACAGTATTAGAGTCCAGTATTACACAGTACACCTATTAGTAACACAGTATTACAACAGTATTACACCTGTATTACACCAGTATTACACCTGTATTACACCAGTATTACACCTGTATTACACCTGTATTACAACAGTATTACACCTGTATTACACCAGTATTACACCTGTATTACACCTGTATTACAACAGTATTACACCAGTATTACACCTGTATTACACCTGTATTACAACAGTATTACACCAGTATTACACCTGTATTACAACTGTATTACAACAGTATTACACCTGTATTACACCAGTATTACAACAGTATTACACCAGTATTACACCTGTATTACACCTGTATTACAACAGTATTACACCTGTATTACACCAGTATTACACCTGTATTACACCTGTATTACAACAGTATTACACCTGTATTACACCAGTATTACACCAGTATTACACCTGTATTACACCAGTATTACACCTGTATTACAACAGTATTACACCAGTATTACACCTGTATTACACCTGTATTACAACAGTATTACACCTGTATTACACCAGTATTACACCAGTATTACACCAGTATTACACCTGTATTACAACAGTATTACAACAGTATTACACCTGTATTACACCTGTATTACAACAGTATTACACCTGTATTACACCTGTATTACACCAGTATTACAACAGTATTACAACAGTATTACACCAGTATTACACCAGTATTACACCTGTATTACACCTGTATTACACCAGTATTACAACTGTATTACACCTGTATTACACCAGTATTACACCTGTATTACACCTGTATTACACCAGTATTACACCTGTATTACACCTGTATTACACCTGTATTACACCTGTATTACACCAGTATTACACCTGTATTACACCTGTATTACACCAGTATTACACCTGTATTACACCAGTATTACACCTGTATTACACCTGTATTACACCAGTATTACACCTGTATTACACCTGTATTACAACAGTATTACAACTGTATTACACCTGTATTACACCAGTATTACACACTGTATTACACCTGTATTACACCAGTATTACACCTGTATTACCACCAGTATTACACCTGTATTACACCTAGATATTCCACACACTATATTACACCTGTATTACACCTAGATATTACACCTGTATTACACCTAGTATTACACCTGTATTACACCAGTAAAGATTACACCTGTGACATTACACCAGTATTACAGCTGTATTACAACCCTCTAGATATTCCAGCTGTATTACACCTGTATTACACCTGTATTACCCCAGTATTACACCTGTGACATTACACCAGTAAAGATTACAGCTGTATTACACCTGTATTACATGACACTATAACCCCTAGTATTACACCTGTGACACTATAACACCAGATAAAAGATTCCACCTGTATTACACCTAGTATTACACCTGTATAACCACCTAGTATTACACCTATAACCCCTCTAGATAAAGACCTGTATTGACACTATAACCCTCTAGATAAAGATTCCACAACAGTATTAAAGACTGTCCATTACACACTATATTATAAAGACCCTGTCCAGCTGTTACAACTATAACCCCTTAGATAAACACCTGTCCATTGACAGTATAACCCTCTAGATAAAGACCCTGTCCAGCTGTTATGACACTATAACCCCTCTAGATAAAGACCCTGTCCAGCTGTTACCCTGTCCAGCTGTTGACACTATAACTATAACCCCTCTAGATAAAGACCCTGTCCAGCTGTTAGACACTATAACCCCCTCTAGATAAAGACCCTGTCCAGCATGCTAGATAAAGTTCCATGACACTATAACCCCTCTAGATAAAGACCCTGTCCAGCTGTTATGACACTATAACCCCTCTAGATAAAGACCCTGTCCAGCTGTTATGACACTATAACCCTCTAGATAAAGACCCTGTCCAGCTGTTATGACACTATAACCCCTCTAGATAAAGACCCTGTCCAGCTGTTATGACACTATAACCCCTCTAGATAAAGACCCTGTCCAGCTAAAGACCCTTCCAGCTGTTGACACTATAACCCTCTAGATAAAGACCCTGTCCAGCTGTTATGACACTATAACCCCTCTAGATAAAGACCCTGTCCAGCTGTTATGACACTATAACCCCTCTAGATAAAGACCCTGTCCAGCTGTTATGACACTATAACCCCTCTAGATAAAGACCCTGTCCAGCTGTTATGACACTATAACCCTCTAGATAAAGACCCTGTCCAGCTGTTATGACACTATAACCCTCTAGATAAAGACCCTGTCCAGCTGTTATGACACTATAACCCTCTAGATAAAGACCCTGTCCAGCTGTTATGACACTATAACCCTCTAGATAAAGACCCTGTCCAGCTGTTATGACACTATAACCCCTCTAGATAAAGACCCTGTCCAGCTGTTATGACACTATAACCCCTCTAGATAAAGACCCTGTCCAGCTGTTATGACACTATAACCCTCTAGATAAAGACCCTGTCCAGCTGTTATGACACTATAAAACCCTGTCCCCCTCTAGATAAAGACCCTGTCCAGCTGTTATGACACTATAATAACCCCTCTAGATAAAGACCCTGTCCAGCTGTTATGACACTATAACTGACACCCTCTAGATAAAGACCCTGTCCAGCTGTTATGACACTATAACCCCTCTAGATAAAGACCCTGTCCAGCTGTTATGACACTATAACCCCTCTAGATAAAGACCCTGTCCAGCTGTTATGACACTATATAACCCTCTAGATAAAGACCCTGTCCAGCTGTTATGACACTATAACCCCTCTAGATAAAGACCCTGTCCAGCTGTTATGACACTATAACCCCTCTAGATAAAGACCCTGTCCAGCTGTTATGACACTATAACCCCTCTAGATAAAGACCCTGTCCAGCTGTTATGACACTATAACCCCTCTAGATAAAGACCCTGTCCAGCTGACACTATAACCCCTCTAGATAAAGACCCTGTCCAGCTGTTACCCCTCTGACACTATAACCCCTCTAGATAAAGACCCTGTCCAGCTGTTATGACACTATAACCCCCTCTAGATAAAGACCCTGTCCAGCTGTTAGGACACTATAACCCTCTAGATAAAGACCCTGTCCAGCTGTTATGACACTATAACCCCTCTAGATAAAGACCCTGTCCAGCTGTTATGACACTATAACCCCTCTAGATAAAGACCCTGTCCAGCTGTTATGACACTATAACCCCTCTAGATAAAGACCCTGTCCAGCTGTTATGACACTATAACCCTCTAGATAAAGACCCTGTCCAGCTGTTATGACACTATAACCCCTCTAGATAAAGACCCTGTCCAGCTGTTATGACACTATAACCCCTCTAGATAAAGACCCTGTCCAGCTGTTAGATAAAGACACTATAACTATAACCCCTCTAGATAAAGACCCTGTCCAGCTGTTATGACACTATAACCCCTCTAGATAAAGACCCTGTCCAGCTGTTATGACACTATAACCCTCTAGATAAAGACCCTGTCCAGCTGTTAGATGACACTATAACCCCTCTAGATAAAGACCCTGTCCAGCTGTTATGACACTATAACCCTCTAGATAAAGACCCTGTCCAGCTGTTATGACACTATAACCCTCTAGATAAAGACCCTGTCCAGCTGTTATGACACTATAACCCCTCTAGATAAAGACCCTGTCCAGCTGTTATGACACTATAACCCCTCTAGATAAAGACCCTGTCCAGCTGTTATGACACTATAACCCTCTAGATAAAGACCCTGTCCAGCTGTTATGACACTATGTCCAGCCCTCTAGATAAAGACCCTGTCCAGCTGTTATGACACTATAACTAACCCCTCTAGATAAAGACCCTGTCCAGCTGTTATGACACTATAACCCTCTAGATAAAGACCCTGTCCAGCTGTTATGACACTATAACTAACCCCTCTAGATAAAGACCCTGTCCAGCTGTTATGACACTATAACCCTCTAGATAAAGACCCTGTCCAGCTGTTATGACACTATAACCCCTCTAGATAAAGACCCTGTCCAGCTGTTATGACACTATAACCCCTCTAGATAAAGACCCTGTCCAGCTGTTAGACACTATAACCCCTCTAGATGTCCAGCTGTTATGACACTATAACCCCTCTAGATAAAGACCCTGTCCAGCTGTTATGACACTATAACCCCTCTAGATAAAGACCCTGTCCAGCTGTTAGGACACTATAACCCCTCTAGATAAAGACCCTGTCCAGCTGTTATGACACTATAACCCCTCTAGATAAAGACCCTGTCCAGCTGTTATGACACTATAACCCCTCTAGATAAAGACCCTGTCCAGCTGTTATGACACTATAACCCCTCTAGATAAAGACCCTGTCCAGCTGTTATGACACTATAACCCTCTAGATAAAGACCCTGTCCAGCTGTTATGACACTATAACCCCTCTAGATAAAGACCCTGTCCAGCTGTTATGACACTATAACCCTCTAGATAAAGACCCTGTCCAGCTGTTATGACACTATAACCCCTCTAGATAAAGACCCTGTCCAGCTGTTATGACACTATAACCCCTCTAGATAAAGACCCTGTCCAGCTGTTATGACACTATAACCCCTCTAGATAAAGACCCTGTCCAGCTGTTATGACACTATAACCCCTCTAGATAAAGACCCTGTCCAGCTGTTATGACACTATAACTAGATAAAGACCCTCTCCAGCTGTTAATAACCCTCTAGATCAACCAGCTGTTAAGACAGTATAACCCTCTAGATAAAGACCCTGTCCAGCTGTTATGACACTATAACCCTCTAGATAAAGACCCCTGTCCTGTCCAGCTGTTATGACACTATAACCCTCTAGATAAAGACCCTGTCCAGCTGTTATGACACTATAACCCCTCTAGATAAAGACCCTGTCCAGCTGTTAGGACACTATAACCCCTCTAGATAAAGACCCTGTCCAGCTGTTATGACACTATAACCCCTCTAGATAAAGACCCTGTCCAGCTGTTATGACACTATAACCCCTCTAGATAAAGACCCTGTCCAGCTGTTATGACACTATAACCCTCTAGATAAAGACCCTGTCCAGCTGTTATGACACTATAACCCCTCTAGATAAAGACCCTGTCCAGCTGTTATGACACTATAACCCCTCTAGATAAAGACCCTGTCCAGCTGTTATGACACTATAACCCTCTAGATAAAGACCCTGTCCAGCTGTTAGGACACTATAACCCCTCTAGATAAAGACCCTGTCCAGCTGTTATGACACTATAACCCCTCTAGATAAAGACCCTGTCCAGCTGTTATGACACTATAACCCCTCTAGATAAAGACCCTGTCCAGCTGTTATGACACTATAACCCCTCTAGATAAAGACCCTGTCCAGCTGTTAGATAAAGACACTATAACCCCTCTAGATAAAGACCCTGTCCAGCTGTTATGACACTAT
This sequence comes from Oncorhynchus keta, assembly GCF_023373465.1. NCBI lineage: Eukaryota > Metazoa > Chordata > Actinopteri > Salmoniformes > Salmonidae > Oncorhynchus > Oncorhynchus keta. Next base: position 5,935,765 of record NC_068444.1, read on the forward strand.
AACCCTCTAGATAAAGACCCTGTCCAGCTGTTATGACACTATAACCCTCTAGATAAAGACCCTGTCCAGCTGACACTATAACCCCTTAGATAAAGACACTATAACCCCTCTAGATAAAGACCCTGTCCAGCTGTTATGACACTATAACCCCTCTAGATAAAGACCCTGTCCAGCTGTTATGACACTATAACCCTCTAGATAAAGACCCTGTCCAGCTGTTAGGACACTATAACTAACCCTCTAGATAAAGACCCTGTCCAGCTGTTATGACACTATAACCCCTCTAGATAAAGACCCTGTCCAGCTGTTATGACACTATAACCCCTCTAGATAAAGACCCTGTCCAGCTGTTATGACACTATAACCCTCTAGATAAAGACCCTGTCCAGCTGTTATGACACTATAACCCTCTAGATAAAGACCCTGTCCAGCTGTTATGACACTATAACCCCTCTAGATAAAGACCCTGTCCAGCTGTTATGACACTATAACCCCCCTCTAGATAAAGACCCTGTCCAGCTGTTATGACACTATAATAACCCTCTAGATAAAGACCCTGTCCAGCTGTTATGACACTATAACCCCTCTAGATAAAGACCCTGTCCAGCTGTTATGACACTATAACCCCTCTAGATAAAGACCCTGTCCAGCAGACACTATAACCCTCTAGATAAAGACCTGTCCAGCTGTTAGGACACTATAACCCCTCTAGATAAAGACCCTGTCCAGCTGTTATGACACTATAACTAACCCTCTAGATAAAGACCCTGTCCAGCTGTTAGGACACTATAACCCCTCTAGATAAAGACCCTGTCCAGCTGTTATGACACTATAACCCCTCTAGATAAAGACCCTGTCCAGCTGTTATGACACTATAACCCCTCTAGATAAAGACCCTGTCCAGCTGTTAGGACACTAGATAAAGACCCTGTCCAGCTGTTATGACACTATAACCCCTCTAGATAAAGACCCCCTCTAGATAAAGACCCTGTCCAGCTGTTAAGACACTATAACCCCTCTAGATAAAGACCCTGTCCAGCTGTTAGATAAAGACCCTGTCCAGCTGTTATGAACTATAACCCCTCTAGATAAAGACCCTGTCCAGCTGTTATGACACTATAACCCCTCTAGATAAAGACCCTGTCCAGCTGTTAGGACACTATAACCCCCTCTAGATAAAGACCCTGTCCAGCTGTTATGACACTATAACCCTCTAGATAAAGACCCTGTCCAGCTGTTATGACACTATAACCCCTCTAGATAAAGACCCTGTCCAGCTGTTAGGACACTATAACCCCTCTAGATAAAGACCCTGTCCAGCTGTTATGACACTATAACCCTCTAGATAAAGACCCTGTCCAGCTGTTATGACACTATAACCCCTCTAGATAAAGACCCTGTCCAGCTGTTATAAAGACACTATAACCCCTCTAGATAAAGACCCTGTCCAGCTGTTATGACACTATAACCCTCTAGATAAAGACCCTGTCCAGCTGTTTAGGACACTATAACCCCCTCTAGATAAAGACCCTGTCCAGCTGTTATGACACTATAACCCTCTAGATAAAGACCAGCTGTTATGACAGTATTCTAGATAAAGACCCTGTCCAGCTGTTATGACACTATAACCCTCTAGATAAAGACCCTGTCCAGCTGTTATGACACTATAACCCCTCTAGATAAAGACCCTGTCCAGCTGTTATGACACTATAACCCCTCTATAAAGACCCTGTCCAGCTGTTATGACACTATAACCCCTCTAGATAAAGACCCTGTCCAGCTGGACACTATAACCCCTCTAGATAAAGACCCTGTCCAGCTGTTATGACACTATAACCCTCTAGATAAAGACCCTGTCCAGCTGTTATGACACTATAACCCTCTAGATAAAGACCCTGTCCAGCTGTGACACTATAACTAACCCTCTAGATAAAGACCCTGTCCAGCTGTTAGACACTATAACTAACCCTCTAGATAAAGACCCTGTCCAGCTGTTAATAACCCCTCTAGATAAAGACCCTGTCCAGCTGTTATGACACTATAACCCCCTAGATAAAGGTCCAGCTGTTATGACACTATAACCCCTCTAGATAAAGAGTCCAGCTGTTAAAGATAAAGACCCTGTCCAGCTGTTATGACACTATAACCCCTCTAGATAAAGACCCTGTCCAGCTGTTATGACACTATAACTAACCCTCTAGATAAAGACCCTGTCCAGCTGTTATGACACTATAACCCCTCTAGATAAAGACCCTGTCCAGCTGTTATGACACTATAACCCCTCTAGATAAAGACCCTGTCCAGCTGTTATGACACTATAACCCCTCTAGATAAAGACCCTGTCCAGCTGTTAGGACACTATAACCCCTCTAGATAAAGACCCTGTCCAGCTGTTATGACACTATAACCCTCTAGATAAAGACCCTGTCCAGCTGTTATGACACTATAACCCTCTAGATAAAGACCCTGTCCAGCTGTTATGACACTATAACCCCTCTAGATAAAGACCCTGTCCAGCTGTTATGACACTATAACCCCTCTAGATAAAGACCCTGTCCAGCTGTTATGACACTATAACCCTCTAGATAAAGACCCTGTCCAGCTGTTATGACACTATAACTAGATAAAGACCCTGTCCAGCTGTTTGACACTATCTAGATAAAGACCCTGTCCAGCTGTTATGACACTATAACCCCTCTAGAAAGACCCTGTCCTGCTGTTATGACACTATAAGCCCTCTCAGATAAAGACCCTGTCCAGCTGTTAGAGGGACACCTCTAGATAAAGAAGACACTATAACCCTCTAGATAAAGACCTGTCCTGGTTATGACACTATAACCCCTCTAGATAAAGACCCTGTCCAACTGTTTGACACTATAACCCCTCTAGATAAAGACCCTGTCCAGCTGTTAGGACACTATAACCCCTCTAGATAAAGACCCTGTCCAGCTGTTATGACACTATAACCCTCTAGATAAAGACCCTGTCCTGCTGTTATGACATATAACCCCTCTAGATAAAGACCCTGTCCTGCTGTTATGACACTATAACCCCTCTAGATAAAGACCCTGTCCAACTGTTATGACACTATAACCCCTCTAGATAAAGACCCTGTCCAGCTGTTAGGACACTATAACCTCTAGATAAAGACCCTGTCCAGCTGTTATGACACTATAACCCCTCTAGATAAAGACCCTGTCCAGCTGTTATGACACTATAACCCCTCTAGATAAAGACTCTGTCCAGCTGTTATGACTAACCCCTCTAGATAAAGACCCTGTCCAGCTGTTATGACACTATAACCCTCTAGATAAAGACCCTGTCCAGCTGTTATGACACTATAACCCCTCTAGATAAAGACCCTGTCCAGCTGTTATGACACTATAACCCCTCTAGATAAAGACCCTGTCCTGACTCTTAGAAAAAAAAGAGTTCCAAAAGGTTTCTTTGGCCGGCCAAAATGTATAACCATTTTTTTTTTTTGAGGTTCCATGTAGAACCATTTGGGGAAAGGGTTCTCATGGAACCAAAATAGCGGTCTATCTGTAACGAAAAGGGTTCTTCAAAGGCTTCTCCCCTGGACAGCTGAAGAACCTGTTTAGGTTAAAGATAGCACCTATTTTTCTAAGAGTGTAAGTTGTTATTTAATTGCAGGTCTAATTATGTAAATGGCCACTTTGGGAGAGGTTCTCCAGCCTGGTGGCGAGGGTTGTGTGTGTGTGGCGGCAAGGCCGATTCTCAGGGACAGGGCTGTGTATTTGGGCTCAGACGATTTGGTGTGGTAGGAGGAGACGTTTGGGGGATGTTGAGGGGCAGGAAGGAGGGGAGGGGTCATTGTATTGACATATAGGTAGGTCTCTCCTCTAGGACAATGACCCAAGGCCCTCTCTCTCCACTAGGACAATGACCCAAGGCCCTCTCTCTTCACTAGGACAATGACCCAAGGCCCTCTCTCTCTCTCCACTAGGACAATGAACCAAGGCCCTCTCTCTCCACTAGGACAATCAACCAAGGCCCTCTCTCTCCACTAGGACAATGACCCAAGGTCCTCTCTCTTCACTAGGACAATGAACCAAGGCCCTCTCTCACTCTTCACTAGGACAATGAACCAAGGCCCTCTCTCTCTCCACTAGGACAATGACCCAAGGCCCTCTCTCTCCACTAGGACAATGACCCAAGGCCCTCTCTTCACTAGACAATGAACCAAGGCCCTCTCTCTCTTCACTAGAACAATGAACCAAGGCCCTCTCTCTCTCCACTAGGACAATGAACCAAGGCCCTCTCTCTCTCCACTAGGACAATGACCCAAGGCCCTCTCTCTCTTCACTAGGACAATGACCCAAGGCCCTCTCTCTCTCTCTCTTCACTAGGACAATGAACCAAGGCCTGTATCGAGGAGAACACCCCAAAGTCAGGTGAAAACTAAACAAAGCTTTACGACTGTAGATCATCATCCAACCAGTCTGGTTCCTACAAAAACAGATATGTGGGCTTTCCATCTCTGTTACTGGAGAGATTCCTTCCTGTAGGTTTACATCAGGGCTTTCCATCTCTGTTACTGGAGAGATTCCTTCCTGTAGGTTTACATCAGGGCTTTCCATCTCTGTTACTGGAGAGATTCCCTCCTGTAGGTTTACATCAGGGCTTTCCATCTCTGTTACTGGAGAGATTCCTTCCTGTAGGTTTACATCAGGGCTTTCCATCTCTGTTACTGGAGAGATTCCTTCCTGTAGGTTTACATCAGGGCTTTCCATCTCTGTTCCTGGAGAGGGACCCTCCTGTAGGTTTACATCAGGGCTTTCCATCTCTGTTCCTGGAGAGGGACCCTCCTGTAGGGATTTTGCTCCAACCCCAGTTGTAACTAACCTGGTTCATCTTATCAACCAGCTAATTATTTGACTCAGGTTTGCTGGGTTAGGATCGGAGTGAAAATCTACAGGACGGTATCTCTCCAGGAACAGGGTTGGAGTTAAAACCTATAGGAGGGTATCTCTACAGGAACAGGGTTGGAGTTAAAACCTACAGGAGGGTTTCTCTCCAGGAACAGGGTTGGAGTTAAAACCTACAGGAGGGTATCTCTACAGGAAGAGGGTTCGAGTTAAAACCTACAGGAGGGTATCTCTCCAGGAACAGGGTTGGAGTTAAAACCTACAGGAGGGTATCTCTCCAGGAACAGGGTTGGAGTTAAAACCAACAGGAGGGTATCTCTATGGGAACAGGGTTGGAGTTAAAACCTACAGGAGGGTATCTCTCCAGGAACAGGATTGGAGTGTAAAACCTACAGGAGGGTATCTCTCCAGGAACAGGGTTGGAGTTAAAACCCACAGGACGGTATCTCTCCAGGAACAGGGTTGGAGTTAAAACCCACAGGACGGTATCTCTCCAGGAACAGGGTTGGAGTTAAAACCGACAGGACGGTATCTCTCCAGGAACAGGATTGGAGTTAAAACCGACAGGACGGTAGCTCTCCAGGAACAGGGTTGGAGTTAAAACCGAGAGGACGGTAGCTCTCCAGGAACAGGGTTGGAGTTAAAACCGAGAGGACGGTAGCTCTCCAGGAAAATGGGGGAAAGCCCTGGTAGACTAATTAGTAGCCTGACACTTCCCCCTGCTGGTGACTGTCTGGTATGACAGGAGTTCTCACACCTACCAGAGTGTCATACTGAATGAAAGTATCGAAGGCAAGAGAACAGCTTTACCAAGGTTGAATTTTCACACTCTTACTTTGTAAGTATGTGTGTGTAACATTAACATGTTGATTGTTACATCATCGATCGTGTTGGTATCATAGCAACACATTTATTTATTGATGTATCTGCATGTTTGGCATATCGGTGGTATAACACAGAGGCTGTAGTTCTTGGGGCACCACCAACCTGATCAGGCAGGGCCTGATGACTGATGCTTTCTGGGTCACTACCAGAACTCACAGGCCCAGTGCCAGTTTCTCTGCTCTGGGTCTGACTCAGCTTCTTCCTCCAATGCTGCTGCTGAGGCCTGTCTGCATTCTCTGCCTGTCAAAGAGTCAAAACACACAGAGGTTGGCTGGAAACAAGGGGGACTGGGGACTGTCTGTCTCAAGTCAAAACACACAGAGGTTGGCTGGAAACAAGGGGGACTGGGGACTGTCTGTCTCAAGTCAAAACACACAGATGTTGGCTGGAAACAAGGGGGACTGGGGACTGTCTGTCTCAAGTCAAAACACACAGAGGTTAGCTGGAAACAAGGGGGACTGGGGACTGTCTGTCTCTAGTCAAAACACACAGAGGTTGGCTGGAAACAAGGGGGACTGGGGACTGTCTGTCTCAAGTCAAAACACACAGAGGTTGGCTGGAAACAAGGGGGACTGGGGACTGTCTGTCTCAAGTCAAAACACACAGATGTTGGCTGGAAACAAGGGGGACTGGGGACTGTCTGTCTCAAGTCAAAACACACAGATGTTGGCTGGAAACAAGGGGGGGACTGGGGACTGTCTGTCTCAAGTCAAAACACACAGATGTTGGCTGGAAACAAGGGGGACTGGGGACTGTCTGTCTCAAGTCAAAACACACAGAGGTTGGCTGGAAACAAGGTGGACTGGGGACTGTCTGTCTCAAGTCAAAACACACAGAGGTTGGCTGGAAACAAGGGGGACTGGGGACTGTCTGTCTCAAGTCAAAACACACAGAGGTTGGCTGGAAACAAGGGGGACTGGGGACTGTCTGTCTCAAGTCAAAACACACAGAGGTTGGCTGGAAACAAGGGGGACTGGGGACTGTCTGTCTCAAGTCAAAACACACAGATGTTGGCTGGAAACAAGGGGGACTGGGGACTGTCTGTCTCAAGTCAAAAGACACAGATGTTGGCTGGAAACAAGGGGGACTGGGGACTGTCTGTCTCAAGTCAAAACACACAGATGTTGGCTGGAAACAAGGTGGACTGGGGACTGTCTGTCTCAAGTCAAAACACACAGAGGTTGGCTGGAAACAAGGTGGACTGGGGACTGTCTGTCTCAAGTCAAAACACACAGATGTTGGCTGGAAACAAGGGGGACTGGGGACTGTCTGTCTCAAGTCAAAACACACAGAGGTTGGCTGGAAACAAGGTGGACTGGGGACTGTCTGTCTCAAGTTAAAACACACAGAGGTTGGCTGGAAACAAGGGGGACTGGGGACTGTCTGTCTCAAGTCAAAACACACAGAGGTTGGCTGGAAACAAGGGGGACTGGGGACTGTCTGTCTCAAGTCAAAACACACAGAGGTTGGCTGGAAACAAGGGGGACTGGGGACTGTCTGTTTAAAAAAATCAATTCTGCCTATCAACAAGTCAAAAGACAGGCATATGGCATGTCAGCATACAGACATTCACAGAGACAGACATAAAGCACGTCATAAACATTCCATACATACGGTTGGATGGAAACGCGTGGGCTGTCTGTCCCAAACGCCTGGTTTATTTAGGGCATCAGTATGGACACAAAGACAATGGACATATTTAGTAATCAAATCAAATCAAATGTTATTTGTCACATGGGCCTTAACCAACAGTGCATTGAAGAAGTTAAGAAAAAAAAGTGTTAAGTAAAAAACAGACAAGTAAAAAATTGGGGAAAAAGTTTCAAAAAAAAATTCAACAGCAGCAGTAAAATAATATTAGTTAGACTATATACAGGGTATTACGGTACAGAGTCAATGTGGAGGCTATATACAGGGTATTACGGTACAGAGTCAATGTGGAGGCTATATACAGGGTATTACGGTACAGAGTCAATGTGGAGGCTATATACAGGGTATTACGGTACAGAGTCAATGTGGAGGCTATATACAGGGGTTACCAGTACAGAGTCAATGTGGAGGCTATATACAGGGTATTACGGTACAGAGTCAATGTGGAGGCTATATACAGGGGGTACTGGTACAGAGTCAATGTGGAGGCTATATACAGGGAGTACCAGTACAGAGTCAATGTGGAGGCTATATACAGGGGGTACCGGTACAGAGTCAATGTGGAGGCTATATACAGGGAGTACCAGTACAGAGTCAATGTGGAGGCTATATACAGGGAGTACCAGTACAGAGTCAATGTGGAGGCTATATACAGGGGGTACCGGTACAGAGTCAATGTGGAGGCTATATACAGGGAGTACCAGTACAGAGTCAATGTGGAGGCTATATACAGGGGGTACTGGTACAGAGTCAATGTGGAGGCTATATACAGGGAGTACCAGTACAGAGTCAATGTGGAGGCTATATACAGGGGGTACCGGTACAGAGTCAATGTGGAGGCTATATACAGGGAGTACCAGTACAGAGTCAATGTGGAGGCTATATACACGGGGTACCGGTACAGAGTCAATGTGGAGGCTATATACAGGGGGTACCGGTACAGAGTCAATGTGGAGGCTATGTACAAGGGGTGCCAGTACAGAATCAATGTGGAGGCTATATACAGGGAGTACCAGTACAGAGTCAATGTGGAGGCTATATACAGGGTATTACGGTACAGAGTCAATGTGGAGGCTATATACAGGGGTACTGGTACAGAGTCAATGTGGAGGCTATATACAGGGGTACCAGTACACAGAGTCAATGTGGAGGCTATATACATGGAGTACCAGTACAGAGTCAATGTGGAGGCTATATACAGGGGTACCGGTACAGAGTCAATGTGGAGACTATATACAGGGGTACCGGTACAGAGTCAATGTGGAGGCTATATACAGGGGTACCGGTACAGAGTCAATGTGGAGGCTATATACAGGGAGTACCGGTACAGAGTCAATGTGGAGGCTATATACAGGGGGTACCGGTACAGAGTCAATGTGGAGGCTATATACAGGGAGTACCAGTACAGAGTCAATGTGGAGGCTATATACAGGGGGTACCGGTACAGAGTCAATGTGGAGGCTATATACAGGGGGTACCGGTACAGAGTCAATGTGGAGGCTATATACAGGGAGTACCAGTACAGAGTCAATGTGGAGGCTATATACAGGGGGTACCGGTACAGAGTCAATGTGGAGGCTATATACAGGGGTATTGTTCTACCACATAACAGCCTTCTGAGGGGTATTGTTCTACCACATAACAGCCTTCTGAGGGGTATTGTTCTACCACATAACAAATGATCCCTCCTTACTCAACCTGAGAGAATGCGCCTGATGAGAAGATATGTAGCCCACTGCAATGCACCACATACACACACACCAATGGGACACACACACACACACACACACACACACACACACACACACACACACACACACACACACACACACACACACACACACACACACACACACACACACACACACACACACCACACTTGCCTGAGTGAGTCCAACGTCATAACTGGTCCTATGATGAACCCTGCTCTAAAGTAGTGTACTAAATATGGAATAGGGTGCCATTTGGGATGCAGACACTGTCATATCCTATTAAAAACAGACAGGAAGTAGAATCTACTGCTGTGATCAGACAGGAAGTAGAATCTACTGCTGTGATCAGACAGGAAGCAGAGTCTACTGCTGTGATCAGACAGGAAGTATAATCTACTGCTGTGATCAGACAGGAAGCAGAATCTACTGCTGTGATCAGACAGGAAGCAGAGTCTACTGCTGTGATCAGACAGGAAGTATAATCTAGTGCTGTGATCAGACAAGAAGCAGGGAAAGGGGAAAGGTTTCTGAATATCTGGAAGGGAAAGACTTCTCAATATCTGTCTGGAAAAGGTTGTCCATGAGTTCATCTGACTGGGGAAGGAATTGCCCAAATCTGGAACTCTAAGTTTGTTCGTCATCAGACTCATTCTCATCAGGTTGTAGTTTTGAAGTCCCATTCTCATCAGGTTGTAGTGTTCAAGTCCCATTCTCATCAGGTTGTAGTGTTCAAGTCCCATTCTCATCAGGTTGTAGTGTTCAAGTCCCATTCTCATCAGGTTGTAGTGTTCAAGTCCCATTCTCATCAGGTTGTAGTGTTCAAGTCCCATTCTCATCAGGTTGTAGTGTTCAAGTCCCATTCTCATCAGGTTGTGGTGTTCAAGTCCCATTCCCATAAGGTTGTGGTGTTCAAGTCCCATTCTCATCAGATCGTGGTGTTCAAGTCTCATTCTCATCAGGTTGTGGTGTTCAAGTCCCATTCCCATCAGGTTGTGGTGTTCAAGTCCCATTCTCATCAGATCGTGGTGTTCAAGTCTCATTCTCATCAGGTTGTAGTGTTCAAGTCCCATTCTCATCAGGTTGTGGTGTTCAAGTCCCATTCTCATCAGGTTGTGGTGTTCAAGTCCCATTCTCATCAGGTTGTAGTTTTGAAGTCCCATTCTCATCAGGTTGTAGTGTTCAAGTCCCATTCTCATCAGGTTGTAGTGTTCAAGTCCCATTCTCATCAGGTTGTAGTGTTCAAGTCCCATTCTCATCAGGTTGTAGTGTTCAAGTCCCATTCTCATCAGGTTGTAGTGTTCAAGTCCCATTCTCATCAGGTTGTGGTGTTCAAGTCCCATTCCCATAAGGTTGTGGTGTTCAAGTCCCATTCTCATCAGATCGTGGTGTTCAAGTCTCATTCTCATCAGGTTGTAGTGTTCAAGTCCCATTCTCATCAGGTTGTGGTGTTCAAGTCCCATTCTCATCAGGTTGTGGTGTTCAAGTCCCATTCTCATCAGGTTGTGGTGTTCAAGTCCCATTCTCATCAGGTTGTGGTGTTCAAGTCCCATTCTCATCAGGTTGTGGTGTTCAAGTCCCATTCTCATCAGGTTGTAGTGTTCAAGTCTCATTCTCATCAGGTTGTGGTGTTCAAGTCCCATTCTCATCAGGTTTTAGTGTTCAAGTCCCATTCTCATCAGATCGTGGTGTTCAAGTCCCATTCTCATCAGGTTGTAGTGTTCAAGTCCCCTTCTCAGCAGGTTGTGGTGTTCAAGTCCCATTCTCGTCCTTTTCTCCCCTGTTAAAGAGCATGTTCCCTCCTTGGTCACAACTGAATACCCAAATCAAATTGCATTGGTCGCATAAACATATCTTGCAGTTGTCATGTCATGGTGCTTGTATAGACAGTATGGACAGTATATGGACATAAAGGTATTTACAACAGTAGTTATATAGGATGAACTAGAATACAGTATATACATATGAAGTGGACAACAGTAGTTATATAGGATGAACTAGAATACAGTATATATATATGAAGAGGACAACAGTAGTTATATAGGATGGACCATGACTAGAATACAGTATATACATATGAAGTAGACAGCAGTAGTTATATAGGATGAACTATGACTAGAATACAGTATATACATATGAAGAGGACAGCAGTAGTTATATAGGATGGACCATGACTAGAATACAGTATATACATATGAAGAGGACAACAGTAGTTATATAGGATGGACCATGACTAGAATACAGTATATACATATGAAGTAGACAGCAGTAGTTATATAGGATGAACTAGAATACAGTATATACATATGAAGAGGACAACAGTAGTTATATAGGATGAACCATGACTAGAATACAGTATATACATATGAAGTAGACAGCAGTAGTTATATAGGATGAACTATGACTAGAATACAGTATATACATATGAAGAGGACAACAGTAGTTATATAGGATGAACCATGACTAGAATACAGTATTTACATATGAAGTGGACAACAGTAGTTATATAGGATGAACCATGACTAGAATACAGTATATACATATGAAGTGGACAGCAGTAGTTATATAGGATGAACTAGAATACAGTATATACATATGAAGTGGACAACAGTAGTTATATAGGATGAACCATGACTAGAATACAGTATATACATATGAAGAGGACAGCAGTAGTTATATAGGATGAACCATGACTAGAATACAGTATATACATATGAAGTGGACAGCAGTAGTTATATAGGATGAACTAGAATACAGTATATACATATGAAGTGGACAGCAGTAGTTATATAGGATGAACCATGACTAGAATACAGTATATACATATGAAGTGGACAACAGTAGTTATATAGGATGAACTAGAATACAGTATATACATATGAAGTGGACAACAGTAGTTATATAGGATGAACTAGAATACAGTATATACATATGAAGTGGACAACAGTAGTTATATAGGATGAACTAGAATACAGTATATACATATGAAGAGGACAGCAGTAGTTATATAGGATGAACTAGAATACAGTATATACATATGAAGTAGACAGCAGTAGTTATATAGGATGAACTAGAATACAGTATATACATATGAAGTGGACAACAGTAGTTATATAGGATGAACTAGAATACAGTATATACATATGAAGTAGACAACAGTAGTTATATAGGATGAACCATGACTAGAATACAGTATATACATATGAAGTGGACAGCAGTAGTTATATAGGATGAACTAGAATACAGTATATATATATGAAGTGGACAACAGTAGTTATATAGGATGAACCATGACTAGAATACAGTATATACATATGAAGTGGACAGCAGTAGTTATATAGGATGAACTAGAATACAGTATATATATATGAAGTGGACAACAGTAGTTATATAGGATGAACTAGAATACAGTATATATATATGAAGTGGACAGCAGTAGTTATATAGGATGAACTAGAATACAGTATATATATATGAAGTGGACAACAGTAGTTATATAGGATGAACTAGAATACAGTATATACATATGAAGTGGACAGCAGTAGTTATATAGGATGAACTAGAATACAGTATATATATATGAAGTGGACAGCAGTAGTTATATAGGATGAACTAGAATACAGTATATATATATGAAGTGGACAACAGTAGTTATATAGGATGAACTAGAATACAGTATATATATATGAAGTGGACAACAGTAGTTATATAGGATGAACTAGAATACAGTATATACATATGAAGAGGACAGCAGTAGTTATATAGGATGAATACAGTATTTACATATGAAGTGGACAGCAGTAGTTATATAGGATGAACCATGACTAGAATACAGTATATACATATGAAGTGGACAGCAGTAGTTATATAGGATGAACTAGAATACAGTATTTACATATGAAGTGGACAGCAGTAGTTATATAGGATGAACCATGACTAGAATACAGTATATACATATGAAGAGGACAGCAGTAGTTATATAGGATGAACTAGAATACAGTATATACATATGAAGTGGACAGCAGTAGTTATATAGGATGAACCATGACTAGAATACAGTATATACATATGAAGTGGACAACAGTAGTTATATAGGATGAACCATGACTAGAATACAGTATATACATATGAAGTGGAAAACAGTAGTTATATAGGATGAACTAGAATACAGTATATATGAAGTGGACAACAGTAGTTATATAGGATGAACTAGAATACAGTATATACATATGAAGTAGACAGCAGTAGTTATATAGGATGAACTAGAATACAGTATATACATATGAAGTGGACAACAGTAGTTATATAGGATGAACTAGAATACAGTATATATATATGAAGTGGACAGCAGTAGTTATATAGGATGAACTAGAATACAGTATATACATATGAAGTGGACAACAGTAGTTATATAGGATGAACCATGACTAGAATACAGTATATACATATGAAGTAGACAGCAGTAGTTATATAGGATGAACCATGACTAGAATACAGTATATACATATGAAGTGGACAGCAGTAGTTATATAGGATGAACTAGAATACAGTATATACATATGAAGTAGGTAAAACAGTATGTAAACGTGATTAAAGTAGCCAGTGATTCCATGTCTATTTACATAGGGCAGGAGTCTCTAAGGTGCAGGGTAGAGTACTGGGTGGTAGCCGGCTAGTAACAGTCACTAAGGTTCAGGGCAGGGTACTGGGGTGGAGGCTAGTAACAGTCACTAAGGTTCAGGGCAGGGTACTGGGGTGGAGGCTAGTAACAGTCACTAAGGTTCAGGGCAGGGTACTGGGGCGGAGGCTAGTAACAGTCACTAAGGTTCAGGGCAGGGTACTGGGTGGTAGCCGGCTAGTAACAGTCACTAAGGTTCAGGGCAGGGTACTGGGTGGAGGCTAGTGACAGTCACTAAGGTTCAGGGCAGGGTACTGGGCGGAGGCTAGTAACAGTCACTAAGGTTCAGGGCAGGGTACTGGGGTGGAGGCTAGTGACAGTCACTAAGGTTCAGGGCAGGGTACTGGGTGGAGGCTAGTAACAGTCACTAAGGTTCAGGGCAGGGTACTGGGGTGGAGGCTAGTAACAGTCACTAAGGTTCAGGGTAGAGTACTGGGTGGTAGCCGGCTAGTAACAGTCACTAAGGTTCAGGGCAGGGTACTGGGGTGGAGGCTAGTAACAGTCACTAAGGTTCAGGGCAGGGTACTGGGGCGGAGGCTAGTAACAGTGACTAAGGTTCAGGGCAGGGTACTGGGCGGAGGCTAGTAACAGTGACTAAGGTTCAGGGCAGGTTACTGGGGCGGAGGCTAGTAACAGTCACTAAGGTTCAGGGCAGGGTACTGGGGAGGAGGCTAGTAACAGTCACTAAGGTTCAGGGCAGGGTACTGGGGTGGAGGCTAGTGACAGTCACTAAGGTTCAGGGCAGGGTACTGGGGAGGAGGCTAGTAACAGTCACTAAGGTTCAGGGCAGGGTACTGGGGTGGAGGCTAGTGACAGTCACTAAGGTTCAGGGCAGGGTACTGGGCGGAGGCCGGCTGGTGGTGACTATTTAACAGTCTGATGACCTTGAGATAGAAGCTGTTTTTAGTCTCTATGTTCCAAATTTGATGCAGCTGTAATGTCTCTGCCTTCTAGATGTTAGCGGGGTGAAAGGCTGTGACTTGGGTGGCTGAGGTCCTTGATGATCTTCTAGATGGTGGCAGGTTGAGCAGGCTGTGGCTCGGGGGGCTAAGGTCCTTGATGATCTTCTAGATGGTGGCAGGTTGAACAGGCTGTGGCTCGGGGGGCTAAGGTCCTTGATGATCTTCTAGATGGTAGCGGGGTGAAAAGGCTGTGACTTGGGTGGCTGAGGTCCTTGATGATCTTCTAGATGGTAGCGGGTTGAACAGGCTGTGGCTCAGGGGGCTGAGGTCCTTGATGATTTTCTAGGTGGTAGCGGGGTGAACAGGCCGTGGCTCAGGTGGCTGAGGTCCTTAATGATTTTCTTGGTGGTAGAGGATTGAACAGGTCCTTAATGATCTTCTTGGCCTTCCTGTGACACTGGGTGATGTAGATGTCCTGGAGGGCAGGCAGTGTTCCCCCGATGATGCGTTGGGCTGACCTCACCACAGGATGCTCTCAATGGTGCATTTGTAGAAGTTTGTGAGGGTCTTACCCCACATTACTACTGGCTGTTACTGAATACCCCACATTACTACTGACTGTTACTGAATACCCCACATTACTACTGACTGTTACTGAATACCCCACATTACTACTGACTGTTACTGAATACCCCACATTACTACTCACTGTTACTGAATAGAGGCGGGGAGGGGCAGGGAAGAGGCGGAGAGGTGCGGGAGGGGGGCGGGAAGAGGCGGAGAGGTGCGGGGGGAGGGGCGGGAAGAGGCGGAGAGGTGCGGGGGGCGGGAAGAGGCGGAGAGGTGCGGGGGGAAGAGGCGGAGAGGTGCGGGGGGCGGGAGGAGGCGGAGAGGTGCGGGGGGGCGGGAAGAGACGGAGAGGTGCGGGGGAGGGGCGGGAAGAGAGAGGCGGGGAGGGGAGGAGAGAGGCAGAGAGGTGCGGTGAGGGGAGAGAGGTGCGGGGAGGGGAGGAGAGAGGCGGGGAGGGTAGGAGAGGCGGGGAGGGGAGGAGAGAGGCAGGGAGGGGAGGAGAGAGGCAGAGAGGTGCGGGGAGGGGAGGAGAGAGGCAGGGAGGGGAGGAGAGAGGCAGGGAGGAGGAGAGGTGCGGGCAGGGGAGGAGAGAGGCAGGGAGGGAGGAGAGGGCGGGGAGGGGAGGAGAGAGGCGGGCAGGGGAGGAGAGGTGCGGGGAGGGGAGGAGAGAGGCGGTGAGGGTAGGAGAGGCGGGGAGGGGAGGAGAGAGGCGGGGAGGGGAGGAGAGGGGCGGGGAGGGGAGGAGAGAGGCGGGGAGGGGAGGAGAGAGGCGGGGAGGGGAAGAGAGGTGCGGGGAGGGGAGGAGAGAGGCGGGGAGGGGAGGAGAGGTGGGGGAGGGTAGGAGAGAGGCGGGGAGGGGAGGAGAGAGGCGGGGAGGGGAGGAGAGGTGCGGGGCATGGTAAACAATACCATGATTGAGATTTCACAATGGAGTTACAGTTAGAACCCTGATGTCATGCTAAATGTCACCCTGTTCCCTCTATAGTTCATTACTATTGCCCAATGCCCTATGGGCCTGGTCAAGAGAAGTGTGCTTCATAGGGAATAGGGTGCCATTTGTTCCTCTGTACCGGACTGGCAGCATCATGTCATTGCAGATACTGTACAGTACAATAGAGAGAAATCTAAGGCTTGGTACACAAGCGTGCGCACACACACACACACACACAGCTGGCTTGGTACAGACAGGACACTCTGCTAGCCATGACGCCATATCTGATAAATTACTTCCATTCCAGACCTTACAGTGAATTGCTTACTTACAAACCCTTAACAATTATTTAAGAAGTTAAGAAAAAATCATCAAAAAAAAGTAGAAAAAAAAGTAGAAAAATGTAATTAAAGTAACAAATAATTAAACTGCAGCAGTAAAATAACAGGCTATATACAGGGGGTACCGGTACAGAGTCAATGTGGAGGCTATATACAGGGGGTACCGGTACAGAGTCAATGTGGAGGCTATATACAGGGGGTACCGGTACAGAGTCAATGTGGAGGCTATATACAGGGGGTACCGGTACAGAGTCAATGTGGAGGCTATATACAGGGTGTACCGGTACAGAGTCAATGTGGAGGCTATATACAGGGGTACCGGTACAGAGTCAATGTGGAGGCTATACACAGGGGGTATCGGTACAGAGTCAATGTGGAGACTATATACAGGGGGTATCGGTACAGAGTCAATGTGGAGGCTATATACAAGGGGTGCCGGTACAGAGTCAATGTGGAGGCTATATACAGGGGGTACCGGTACAGAGTCAATGTGGAGGCTATATACAGGGGTACCGGTACAGAGTCAATGTGGAGGCTATATACAGGGGTACCGGTACAGAGTCAATGTGGAGGCTATATACAGGGGTATCGGTACATAGTCAATGTGGAGACTATATACAGGGGTATCGGTACAGAGTCAATGTGGAGGCTATATACAGGGGCTACCGGTACAGAGTCAATGTGGAGGCTATATACAGGGTGTACTGGTACAGAGTCAATGTGGAGGCTATATACAGGGGGTACCGGTACAGAGTCAATGTGGAGGCTATATACAGGGGTACTGGTACAGAGTCAATGTGGAGGCTATATACAGGGGGTACTGGTACAGAGTCAATGTGGAGGCTATATACAGGGGGTACTGGTACAGAGTCAATGTGGAGGCTATATACAGGGGTACCAGTACAGAGTCAATGTGGAGGCTATATACAGGGGGTACCAGTACAGAGTCAATGTGGAGGCTATATACAGGGGATACCAGTACAGAGTCAATGTGGAGGCTATATACAGGGGGTACCGGTACAGAGTCAATGTGGAGGCTATATACAGGGGTACCGGTACAGAGTCAATGTGGAGGCTATATACAGGGGGTATCGGTACAGAGCCAATGTGGAGGCTATATACAGGGGTACCGGTACAGAGTCAATGTGGAGGCTATATACAGGGGATACCAGTACAGAGTCAATGTGGAGGCTATATACAGGGGATACCAGTACAGAGTCAATGTGGAGGCTATATACAGGGGTACTGGTACAGAGTCAATGTGGAGGCTATATACAGGGGGTACCGGTACAGAGTCAATGTGGAGGCTATATACAGGGGTGCACCATTGAGACCTCCTCCTTATAGGCTGTCTCATCGTTGAGGGAGAGGTTGTTGTCCTGGCACCACACGGCCAGGTCTCATCGTTGTCGGTGATCAAGTTTACCACGGTTGTGTCATCGGCAAACTTGATGATGGTGTCGGAGTCGTGCCTGTTCTCATTCGGTGAAGGGTCGGGGCAGGTATTCCGATCCAGACTCGTTGCGGAGAAGAAACAAACATCCGTGGGCGTGGCTTAGCGTTTGGCAGGAGCAAGGAGTCTGGGTAGCCAGGCTCAGCCACGCCCACAGATGTGGGCTACTTCTTGAGGCAGGATGGGCATTTATTTGTATTTATTTTTGACATTAGCAGATATTACAGTCTAAAAACAATGTACGGAAAACATACTTTCTCTCTCAGGAATTTAACAAATCAGAGTGGTAAACATATGAAGAAATGCCTTTGGCGATTATATTATCCTGAATCAGCATTCAGTGTGACATTACAGAACTGTCCTAATAGCAACAACAGAGGTTAACTGGTCTGTTTAATGTCTATGTTTAAAGAGTAGTTGCCATGATACCAATAGACCCTACTCAATTGTTTTGACTGGATGGTATACAGCTGCTGTCAGAAGACACTTTTGTAGCAGGCGAGGAGTATTAATGTAGCAGATGATGAGAATTAATGTAGCAGATTATGAGAATTTACACAGCAGGTTATGAGAATTTACACAGCAGGTTATGAGAATGAATGTGGCAGGTTATGAGAATGAATGTAGCAGGTTATGAGAATTAATGTAGCAGGTTATGAGAATGAATGTAGCAGGTTATGAGAATTAATGTAGCAGGTTATGAGAATTAATGTAGCAGGTTATGAGAATTAATGTAGCAGATTATGAGAATTAATGTAGCAGGTTATGAGAATTAATGTAGCAGGTTATGAGAATTAATGTAGCAGGTTATGAGAATTAATGTAGCAGGTTATGAGAATTTACACAGCAGGTTATGAGAATTAATGTAGCAGGTTATGAGAATTAATGTAGCAGATTATGAGAATTTACACAGCAGGTTATGAGAATTTACACAGCAGGTTATGAGAATTAATGTAGCAGATTATGAGAATTAATGTAGCAGGTTATGAGAATTAATGTAGCAGGTTATGAGAATTTACACAGCAGGTTATGAGAATTAATGTAGCAGGTTATGAGAATTAATGTAGCAGGTTATGAGAATTTACACAGCAGGTTATGAGAATTAATGTAGCAGGTTATGAGAATTAATGTAGCAGATTATGAGAATTTACACAGCAGGTTATGAGAATTTACACAGCAGGTTATGAGAATTAATGTAGCAGATTATGAGAATTAATGTAGCAGGTTATGAGAATGAATGTAGCAGGTTATGAGAATTTACACAGCAGGTTATGAGAATTAATGTAGCAGGTTATGAGAATTTACACAGCAGGTTATGAGAATTAATGTAGCAGGTTATGAGAATTAATGTAGCAGATTATGAGAATTAATGTAGTAGTTTATGAGAATGAATGTAGCAGGTTATGAGAATTTACACAGCAGGTTATGAGAATTAATGTAGCAGATTATGAGAATTTACACAGCAGGTTATGAGAATTAATGTAGCAGATTATGAGAATTAATGTAGCAGGTTATGATAATTTACACAGCAGGTTATGAGAATGAATGTAGCAGGTTATGAGAATTCACACAGCAGGTTATGAGAATTAATGTAGCAGGTTATGAGAATTAATGTAGCAGGTTATGATAATTTACACAGCAGGTTATGAGAATGAATGTAGCAGGTTATGAGAATTTACACAGCAGGTTATGAGAATGAATGTAGCAGGTTATGAGAATTAATGTAGCAGGTTATGATAATTTACACAGCAGGTTATGAGAATTAATGTAGCAGGTTATGAGAATTTACACAGCAGGTTATGAGAATGAATGTAGCAGGTTATGAGAATTTACACAGCAGGTTATGAGAATTTACACAGAAGGTTATGAGAATGAATGTAGCAGGTTATGAGAATTAATGTAGCAGGTTATGAGAATTAATGTAGCAGGTTATGAGAATTTACACAGCAGGTTATGAGAATGAATGTAGCAGGTTATGAGAATTAATGTAGCAGGTTATGAGAATGAATGTAGCAGGTTCTGAGAATTAATGTAGCAGGTTATTTTATTTTTTTATTTTTTTATTTCACCTTTATTTAACCAGGTAGGCTAGTTGAGAACAAGTTCTCATTTGCAACTGCGACCTGGCCAAGATAAAGCATAGCAGTGTGAACAGACAACACAGAGTTACACATGGAGTAAACAATTAGCAAGTCAATAACACAGTAGAAAAAATGGGCAGTCTATATACAATGTGTGCAAAAGGCATGAGGAGGTAGGCGAATAATACAATTTTGCAGATTAACACTGGAGTGATAAATGATCAGATGGTCATGTACAGGTAGAGATATTGGTGTGCAAAAGAGCAGAAAAGTAAATAAATAAAAACAGTATAAAAACAGTATGGGAATGAGGTAGGTGAAAATGGGTGAGCTATTTACCTATAGACTATGTACAGCTGCAGCGATCGGTTAGCTGCTCGGATATCTGATGTTTGAAGTTGGTGAGGGAGATAAAGTCTCCAACTTCAGCGATTTTTGCAATTCGTTCCAGTCACAGGCAGCAGAGTACTGGAACGAAAGGCGGCCAAATGAGGTGTTGGCTTTAGGGATGATCAGTGAGATACACCTGCTGGAGCGCGTGCTACGGATGGGTGTTGCCATCGTGACCAGTGAACTGAGATAAGGCGGAGCTTTACCTAGCATGGACTTGTAGATGACCTGGAGCCAGTGGGTCTGGCGACGAATATGTAGTGAGGGCCAGCCGACTAGAGCATACAAGTCGCAGTGGTGGGTGGTGTAAGGTGCTTTAGTGACAAAACGGATGGCACTGTGATAGACTGCATCCAGTTTGCTGAGTAGAGTGTTGGAAGCCATTTTGTAGATGACATCGCCGAAGTCGAGGATCGGTAGGATAGTCAGTTTTACTAGGGTAAGCTTGGCAGCGTGAGTGAAGGAGGCTTTGTTGCGGAATAGAAAGCCGACTCTTGATTTGATTTTTGATTGGAGATGTTTGATGTGAGTCTGGAAGGAGAGTTTGCAGTCTAGCCAGACACCTAGGTACTTATAGATGTCCACATATTCAAGGTCGGAACCATCCAGGGTGGTGATGCTAGTCGGGCATGCGGGTGCAGGCAGCGATCGGTTGAAAAGCATGCATTTGGTTTTACTCGCGTTTAAGAGCAGTTGGAGGCCACGGAAGGAGTGCTGTATGGCATTGAAGCTCGTTTGAAGGTTTGATAGCACAGTGTCCAATGACGGGCCGAAAGTATATAGAATGGTGTCGTCTGCGGAGAGGTGGATCAGGGAATCGCCCGCAGCAAGAGCAACATCATTGATATATACAGAGAAAAGAGTCGGCCCGAGAATTGAACCCTGTGGCACCCCCATAGAGACTGCCAGAGGACCGGACAGCATGCCCTCCGAATTGACACACTGAACTCTGTCTGCAAAGTAATTGGTGAACCAGGCAAGGCAGTCATCCGAAAAACCGAGGCTGTTGAGTCTGCCGATAAGAATATGGTGATTGACAGAGTCGAAAGCCTTGGCGAGGTCGATGAAGACGGCTGCACAGTACTGTCTTATATCGATGGCGGTTATGATATCGTTTAGTACCTTGAGTGTGGCTGAGGTGCACCCGTGACCGGCTCGGAAACCAGATTGCACAGCGGAGAAGGTACGGTGGGATTCGAGATGGTCAGTGACCTGTTTGTTGACTTGGCTTTCGAAGACCTTAGATAGGCAGGGCAGGATGGATAGAGGTCTATAGCAGTTTGGGTCCAGGGTGTCTCCCCCTTTGAAGAGGGGGATGACTGCGGCAGCTTTCAATCCTTGGGGATCTCAGACGATATGAAAGAGAGGTTGAACAGGCTGGTAATAGGGGTTGCGACAATGGCGGCAGATAGTTTCAGAAATAGCGGGTCCAGATTGTCAAGCACAGCTGATTTGTACGGGTCCAGGTTTTGCAGCTCTTTCAGAACATCTGCTATCTGGATTTGGGTAAAGGAGAACCTGGAGAGGCTTGGGTGAGGAACTACGGGGGGCGGAGCTGTTGGCCGAGGTTGGAGTAGCCAGGCGGAAGGCATGGCCAGCCGTTGAGAAGTGCTTATTGAAGTTTTCGATAATCATGGATTTATCGGTGGAGACCGTGTTTCCTAGCCTCAGTGCAGTGGGCAGCTGGGAGGAGGTGCTCTTGTTCTCCATGGACTTCACAGTGTCCCAGAACTTTTGGAGTTGGAGCTACAGGATGCAAACTTCTGCCTGAAGAAGCTGGCCTTAGCTTTCCTGACTGACTGCGTGTATTGGTTCCTGACTTCCCTGAACAGTTGCATATCACGGGGGCTATTCGATGCTATTGCAGTCCGCCACAGGATGTTTTTGTGCTGGTCGAGGGCAGTCAGGTCTGGAGTGAACCAAGGGCTGTATCTGTTCTTGGTTCTGCATTTTTTGAACGGAGCATGCTTATCTAAAATGGTGAGGAAGTTACTTTTAAAGAATGACCATGCATCCTCAACTGACGGGATGAGGTCAATGTCCTTCCAGGATACCCGGGCCAGGTAGATTAGAAAGGCCTGCTCACAGAAGTGTTTTAGGGAGCGTTTGACAGTGATGAGGGGTGGTCGTTTGACTGCGGCTCCGTGGCGGATACAGGCGATGAGGCAGTGATCGCTGAGATCCTGGTTGAAGACAGCGGAGGTATATTTGGAGGGCCAGTTGGTCAGGATGACGTCTATGAGGGTGCCCTTGTTTACAGAGTTAGGGTTGTACCTGGTGGGTTCCTTGATGATTTGAGTGAGATTGAGGGCATCTAGCTTAGATTGTAGGACTGCCGGGGTGTTAAGCATATCCCAGTTTAGGTCACCTAACAGAACAAACTCTGAAGCTAGATGGGGGCGATCAATTCACAAATGGTGTCCAGGGCACAGCTGGGAGCTGACGGGGTCGGTAGCAGGCGGCAACAGTGAGAGACTTGTTTCTGGAGAGAGTAATTTTGAAGAATGAGAATGAGAATGAATGTAGCAGGTTATGAGAATTAATGTAGCAGGTTATGAGAATGAATGTAGCAGGTTATGAGAATTTACACAGCAGGTTATGAGAATTAATGTAGCAGGTTATGGGAATTAATGTAGCAGGTTATGAGAATTAATGTAGCAGGTTATGATAATTTACACAGCAGGTTATGAGAATGAATGTAGCAGGTTATGAGAATTTACACAGCAGGTTATGAGAATTAATGTAGCAGGTTATGAGAATTAATGTAGCAGGTTATGATAATTTACACAGCAGGTTATGAGAATGAATGTAGCAGGTTATGAGAATTTACACAGCAGGTTATGAGAATGAATGTAGCAGGTTATGAGAATGAATGTAGCAGGTTATGAGAATTAATGTAGCAGGTTATGAGAATTAATGTAGCAGGTTATGATAATTTACACAGCAGGTTATGAGAATGAATGTAGCAGGTTATGAGAATTTACACAGCAGGTTATGAGAATTAATGTAGCAGGTTATGAGAATTAATGTAGCAGGTTATGAGAATTTACGCAGCAGGTTTATAATTATATTACGGTTAGGAAAAGGGTTAGGGTTAGCTAAAGTGCAAACATTCTCCCCAACGCGACTCGCTTTGACACAAACTGTATTCCGTCTAGCCATGACCCTACTCAATAGGCCATATTCAACAAGCTCCTCCTGAGTGGCCCTTCTCTCTTGCCAACAGCAGGCCCACACAAATCCTCTCTCTCGCCATCCGACCAGTTCTACAACATCATCAGCTACATGATTTTGGTCCGATGGCTTAATGTCAATAATGGGGTGATGTATCCGATATGATAGCATTAAAATACATTTTGTTCGGCTGAAAACATGTTGATTGACACTAAAAGCCTTTGTAAGCTACATATTGACTGAATCAATGGCTTTATAGGCCTAATAGCATTATTGCATGTACTGTACAGTAATGGTTTGGCAGTTTGACAGCGAGGTGCTGTGCAACGAAAGCTCTCTGACAACTCTGATTAACGCTCAGTCTAGTAAAGGCTACGTTTTACACAGTCAGCCAAATTCAGATATTTTTTTCACTTAATTGGTCTCTTGACCAATCAGATCAACTCTGAAAAAGATCTGATGTATAATAATCGGATGTGATTGGTCAAAATACCAATTTAGTGGAAATCATCATAATTGGACAGCTTGTGCAAACGCAGCCTTTGAATCTTATCTTCTTCTACACCTGCATTGCTTGCTGTTTGGGGGTTTTAGGCTGGGTTTCTGTACAACACTTTGTGACATCGGTTGATGTAAAAAAGGGCTTTATAAATACATTTGATTGATTGGTCCTTCTGTAGCTCAGTTGGTAGAGCATGGCGCTTGTAACGCCAGGGTAGTGGGTTCGATCCCTGGGACCACCCATACGTAGAATGTATGCACACATGACTGTAAGTCGCTTTGGATAAAAGCGTCTGCTAAATGGCATATATATATATATATTGACTGATATTTAATTAGAGCCCAAATGACTCAAAGTAGGATATACAAGTCACTCTGTGAAACCTAAGCTTTCAATGACACCTGAGTCTTGTCTTTCTTGACCTTTGACCCAGGACAGGGGCTAAGAATAAGCTCATATTAATATATGTGGCCTTAGAAATAAGGTTCATGAAGCTTGTTAACATCAGATAACACATATATATATACACACACACACACACAGGCTACCCAGGACAGGGGCTAAGAATGGCCCATAGAAATAAGGTTAATGAAAAACACATATATACATATAGACACTATACACACACACACACAGGCTATCTCTGAAACTCACTTAAATTAACTCCTTTGGGGTGCTGCTATAGTCAGTATTTGGATAATATGTGTGCAAAATGCTTGTTTAACAGCGAGATCTATTTCCTGGGTGACCTAAACATTGATTGGTTAGCAACTAGCTGTCCTTTCGAGGGGAAGCTTCTAACTGTGACTACTAGAAGCATATCAATGACCCAGGTTATATCCATCAACCAATTAGGTTGTATTGATCATATCTTCACTAATGCTGCAGAGATGTGTTCCAAAGCAGCAGCAGTTCTCATTGGCTGTAGTGACCATAACATTGTGGCAATAACAAGGACTGCCAAAAAGTGCCAAAGGTTGAGCTTAAAAGTCAAACAAAATAAATAAAAATTCAGGACTGTTTTTGTTGAAGATGTAAAAAATAAAGAAGAAGAAGAAAAGGAAGTGAATCCAAAAGCAGGATGTTGACATACTGTAAATTGAAATATTTTGTGACTAAACTTAACCAAAAATGTAAATAAATTATATTACCAAACCATGATAAATGACATAAAACACAATGGGAAAAGACTGGAGTAGATTATTATAATAATTGTTTTATACATTAAATTAGTACATTTATGTGCACACTAATAATTTGATATTAAACTGATTATGGCAGTGTTACCACTGATACATTTCTCCAACACTCTACTCAACAAATTGGATGCAGTCTATCACAGTGCAATCCGTTTTGTCACCAAAGCCCCATATACTACCCACCATTGCGACCTGTACGCTCTTGTTGGTTGGCCCTCGCTTCATACTCGTCGCCAAACCCACTGGCTACAGGTTATCTACAAGTCTCTGCTAGGTAAAGCCCCGCCTTATCTCAGCTCACTGGTCACCATAGCGGCACCCACTCGTAGCACGCGCTCCAGCAGGTATATCTCACTGGTCACCCCTAAAGCCAATTCCTCGTTTGGTCGCCTTTCCTTCCAGTTCTCTGCTGCCTATGATTTGAACGAACTGCAAAATCACTGAAGCTGGAGACTCATATCTCCCTCACTAACTTTAAGCACCAGCTGTCAGAGCACCTCACAGATCACTGCACCTGTACATAGCCCATCTGTAAACAGCCCATCCAACTACTTCATCCCCATACTGTATTTATTTATCTTGCTCCTTTGCACCCCAGTATCTCTACCTGCACATTCATCTTCTGCACATCTACCATTCCAGTGTTTAATTGCTATATTGTAATTACTTCGCCACCATGGCCTATTTATTGCATTAACTCCCTTATCTTACCTCACTTGCACTCACTGTATATAGACTTTTTGTTTTCTTTTGTTCTACTGTGTTATTGACTGTACATTTTGTTTATTCCATGTGTAACTGTGTTGTTGTCTGTTCACACTGCTTTGC
Organism: Oncorhynchus keta; assembly: GCF_023373465.1. NCBI lineage: Eukaryota > Metazoa > Chordata > Actinopteri > Salmoniformes > Salmonidae > Oncorhynchus > Oncorhynchus keta. The sequence goes on from NC_068444.1 coordinate 5,961,947, forward strand.
TTTATCTTGTCCAGGTCGCAGTTGCAAATGAGAACTTGTTCTCAACTAGCCTACCTGGTTAAATAAAGGTGAAATAAATACATACATTTAAATGTAAAAGTAGGCATAGATGGCATTAGACATGTAAACACCTTTCTCTGCTTATCTTAAATCGGCAATAAAGTCGAAGTAAACATAGGCCGACATAAAACACCTGCTTTTCAATCTTTCAAATTATTAGGACATGTAAACGAGTTAGAACTCAGTATTTCATCTGCGCATTGTCACACCCTGGCCTTAGTTATGTTTGTTTTCTTTATTATTTTGGTTTCGGCCAGGGTGTGACGAGGGGTGATTTATGTGTTTTGTCTTGTCTAGTGGTTTATTGTAGATTTATGGGTTTGTGTTCTTTTAGGTGTCTAGGTAAGTCTATGGTTGCCTAGATTGGTTCTCAGTCAGAGGCAGGTTTTTATCGTTGTCTCTGATTGGGAGCCATATTTAGGCAGCCATGTTCTTTGGGTATTTTGTGGGTGATTGTTTCCTGTCTTTGTGTTTACTGCACCAGATAGGGCTGTTTTTGGTTTTCACTGTTCTTGTTTTGTAGTTGTGTTCATGTTTGAGGTTTCCTATTAAAACCACGGACACTTACCACGCTGCGTATTGGTCCCTTCCCTGTTTCACCTCTTCAGAGGAAGAGGAGGAAGAAAACCGTGACAGCGCATGTGCTAGCACGAATAGTGCAAGCTTCCATATTTTGCAGGAGTGAAATTATTTGGGAAAAACTGAAATAATTAATCTTAAAAAATTGTTTTCACATACAAACTTTATTACTGTATGTCTAAACTCAGAATGAAATAGCTTTCACAAAAATAACATGGTTGCCATGGTTAAAACCTCCTGTTTGAATGGTGATTTTCTGCATTTATCAAAGTCCCATCAGGCAGCTTGATTTCAGATGTTTCCATGGAAACAGGATTTATTAGGGAAAAATCGGTCTTCTTGCAAAGCACGTAAACGTTTAAATTGAACTACAATATTAATCTGACGAATCACAATCGTTGTATTATTGTGTGTATGTAACCGTACTCCATGATATCATGGGCGGAAAACACAATTCATCTCCGTCGTTCATTGATGTTTATGGGTCATTTATAACAAAAGTGACTTTCAATAAAGTCAATCATTTCCATGACTGTTTCGCCAGTAAAGTGGAAAAACTCAGAAGAGAAATGACAACATTGAACAGTATAAAAGACCTAATCATGAAAGATTTTGCTGTTTTGCATTTGGTCTAGTTAGTGTGGCAAGAGAGTGTAAAAACTATTGTTATCCATCAATAAGGATAAGCCACCCGGTATAGACAACCTATATTTCGAAAACTATTGAGCATCGTAGCAGACTGTATTGCCACACCCGTTTGTCAGGTATTTAACCAAAGCCTAAAGGTGTGTGTCCCCACAGGCGTGGAAGGAAGCTAAAGTAATTCCACATCCTAAACATAGTAAAGCACCCTTTTTGTTGGCTCTAACAGCCGCCCAATCAGTTTGTAGCCTGTTCTTAGTATACTGGTGGAGAATTTGTTGATCAAATACAATACTATTTTTCAGAAAACAAATTAACTACTGACTTTCAGTATGCATATTGAGAAGGGCACTCAACTTGTACTACACTGACTCAGGTGACTGATGATTGGTTCAAATACATGGACAACAGGATGACAGTTGGAGGTGTCAGATTTCAGTGCAGCCTTTTATGTTACTGATCATACATTGTTATTCGGGAAAACTCACTTGCTATGACTTTACATCACCTGCCATCACATGGTTGGAGAGTTACTTATCCAACACAACTCAGAGACTGTTCTTCAATGGAAGCTTCTCTAACATCAGATATGTACAGTACAATGAGGTGTCCCTCTGGGCAGTTGCCTCGGGCCGTTACTCTTCAACATTTTGTTACAAATTATTTGGTCAATGGTCTTACATGAAGCTACAATGACCGTGTATTTTTGACCTGTATTTAACCAGGCAGTTAAGAACATATTCTTATTTTCAATGACGGCCTGGGAACAGTGGGTTAACTGCCTGTTCAGGGGCAGAACGACAGATTTGTACCTTGTCAGCTCGGGGGTTTGAACTCGCAACCTTCCGGTTACTAGTCCAACGCCCACTAGGCTACGCTGCCGCCCCAGAAGATGATTCCACGCTCTACATGTCAGCCTCCGAGGCCAGTGACATCACTGACGTTCTAAAGGATGTTACAGTCAGTGTCAGAACGGATGATCAATAATAAACTTAAATACATCTACAACTAAAAACATTTTATTTGGTTCAAAACATTCTATAAGACCTAAACCAGAGTCGTACATACAGGGTGTGACCAGTAGGCATGTTGAGGAAGCTAAGCTCATAGCTCATAGCTCATAGCTCATAGCTCATAGCTCATAGCTCATAGCTAAGCTCATAGCTCATAGCTCATAGCTCATAGCTCATAGCTAAGCTCATAGGTATAACATTAGATGGTCAATAATAATGTTCAAGTCATGTTGACAAAGTTATCGTGAAGATGAGGAGGGGTATGTCTGTTTTTTTTTAAAAAAATACGTTCTGCGTTTTTGACAGAAATTGTTCATATGTAAGGTAACATGTTCATATGTATGGTAACATGTTAATATGTACGGTAACATGTTAATATGTATGGTAACATGTTAATATGTAAGTTAACATGTTAATATGTAAGGTAGCATGTTAGTATGTAAGGTAACATGTTAATATGTACGGTAACATGTTATATTGTAAGTTAACATGTTAATACGTAAGGTACCATGTTAATAAGTAAGATAACATGTTAATATGTAAGGTAACATGTTAATATGTAAGGTAACATGTTAAAATTTAAGTTAACATGTTAATATGCAAGGTAACATGTTAATATGTACGGTAACATGTTAATATGTACAGTAACATGTTAATATGTATGGTAACATGTTAATAAGTAAGGTAACATGTTAATATGTACGGTAACGTGTTAATAAGTACGGTAACATGTTAATAAGGAAGGTAACATGTTAATATGTACGGTAACATGTTAATATGTACGGTAACATGTTAATAAGTAAGGTAACATGTTAATATGTACGGTAACGTGTTAATAAGTAAGGTAACATGTTAATAAGTAAGGTAACATGTTAATATGTTATGTAACATGTTAATATGTAAGGTAACATGTTATATTGTAAGTTAACATGTTAATATGTACGGTAAAATGTTAATAAGTAAGGTAACATGTTAATATGTTAGGTAACATGTTAATATGTTAGGTAACATGTTAATATGTAAGGTAACATGTTAATAAGTAAGGTAACATGTTAATATGTTAGGTAACATGTTAATATGTACGGTAACATGTTAATAAGTAAGGTAACATGTTAATAAGTAAGGTAACATGTTAATATGTACGGTAACATGTTAATATGTAAGGTAACATGTTAATATGTATGGTAACATGTTAATATGTAAGGTAACATGTTAATATGTTAGGTAACATGTTAATATGTAAGGTAACATGTTAATATGTAAGGCAACATGTTAATATGTAAGGTAACATGTTAATATGTAAGGCAACATGTTAATATGTAAGGTAACATGTTAATAAGTAAGGTAACATGTTAATATGTACGGTAACATGTTAATATGTAAGGTAACATGTTAATATGTAAGGTAACATGTTAATATGTAAGGTAACATGTTAATAAGTAAGGTAACATGTTAATATGTAAGGTAACATGTTAATATGTAAGGTAACATGTTAATAAGTAAGGTAACATGTTAATAAGTAAGGTAACATGTTAATATGTACGGTAACATGTTAATATGTACGGTAACATGTTAATATGTAAGGTAACATGTTAATATGTAAGGTAACATGTTAATATGTGAGGTAACATGTTAATAAGTAAGGTAACATGTTAATATGTAAGGTAACATGTTAATATGTATGGTAACATGTTAATATGTATGGTAACATGTTAATATGTAAGGTAACATGTTAATATGTTAGGTAACATGTTAATATGTAAGGTAACATGTTAATAAGTAAGGTAACATGTTAATATGTAAGGTAACATGTTAATATGTAAGGTAACATGTTAATATGTAAGGTAACATGTTAATAAGTACGGTAACATGTTAATATGTAAGGTAACATGTTAATATGTAAGGTAACATGTTAATATGTAAGGTAACATGTTAATATGTATGGTAACATGTTAATATGTAAGGTAACATGTTAATATGTTAGGTAACATGTTAATATGTAAGGTAACATGTTAATATGTAAGGCAACATGTTAATATGTAAGGTAACATGTTAATATGTAAGGCAACATGTTAATATGTAAGGTAACATGTTAATAAGTAAGGTAACATGTTAATATGTACGGTAACATGTTAATATGTAAGGTAACATGTTAATATGTAAGGTAACATGTTAATATGTAAGGTAACATGTTAATATGTAAGGTAACATGTTAATAAGTAAGGTAACATGTTAATATGTAAGGTAACATGTTAATATGTAAGGTAACATGTTAATAAGTAAGGTAACATGTTAATAAGTAAGGTAACATGTTAATATGTACGGTAACATGTTAATATGTACGGTAACATGTTAATATGTAAGGTAACATGTTAATATGTAAGGTAACATGTTAATATGTGAGGTAACATGTTAATAAGTAAGGTAACATGTTAATATGTAAGGTAACATGTTAATATGTATGGTAACATGTTAATATGTATGGTAACATGTTAATATGTAAGGTAACATGTTAATATGTTAGGTAACATGTTAATATGTAAGGTAACATGTTAATATGTAAGGTAACATGTTAATATGTAAGGTAACATGTTAATATGTGAGGTAACATGTTAATAAGTAAGGTAACATGTTAATATGTATGGTAACATGTTAATATGTAAGGTAACATGTTAATAAGTAAGGTAACATGTTAATATGTAAGGTAACATGTTAATAAGTAAGGTAACATGTTAATATGTAAGGTAACATGTTAATATGTAAGGTAACATGTTAATAGGTAAGGTAACATGTTAATATGTAAGGTAACATGTTAATATGTAAGGTAACATGTTAATATGTAAGGTAACATGTTAATAAGTACGGTAACATGTTAATATGTAAGGTAACATGTTAATATGTAAGGTAACATGTTAATAAGTAAGCTAACATGTTAATATGTAGGTAACATGTTAATATGTAAGGTAACATGTTAATATGTAAGGTAAAATGTTAATATGTAAGGTAACATGTTAATAAGTACGGTAACATGTTAATATGTAAGGTAACATGTTAATAAGTAAGGTAACATGTTAATAAGTAAGGTAACATGTTAATATGTACGGTAACATGTTAATATGTACGGTAACATGTTAATATGTAAGGTAACATGTTAATATGTAAGGTAACATGTTAATATGTGAGGTAACATGTTAATAAGTAAGGTAACATGTTAATATGTAAGGTAACATGTTAATATGTATGGTAACATGTTAATATGTATGGTAACATGTTAATATGTAAGGTAACATGTTAATATGTTAGGTAACATGTTAATATGTAAGGTAACATGTTAATATGTAAGGTAACATGTTAATATGTAAGGTAACATGTTAATATGTGAGGTAACATGTTAATAAGTAAGGTAACATGTTAATATGTATGGTAACATGTTAATATGTAAGGTAACATGTTAATAAGTAAGGTAACATGTTAATATGTAAGGTAACATGTTAATAAGTAAGGTAACATGTTAATATGTAAGGTAACATGTTAATATGTAAGGTAACATGTTAATAAGTAAGGTAACATGTTAATATGTAAGGTAACATGTTAATATGTAAGGTAACATGTTAATATGTAAGGTAACATGTTAATAAGTACGGTAACATGTTAATATGTAAGGTAACATGTTAATATGTAAGGTAACATGTTAATAAGTAAGCTAACATGTTAATATGTAAGGTAACATGTTAATATGTAAGGTAACATGTTAATATGTAAGGTAACATGTTAATATGTAAGGTAACATGTTAATAAGTACGGTAACATGTTAATATGTAAGGTAACATGTTAATATGTAAGGTAACATGTTAATAAGTAAGCTACCATGTTAATATGTAAGGTAACATGTTAATATGTAAGGTAACATGTTAATATGTACGGTAGGTAACATGTTAATATGTTAGGTAACATGATCGCATAGAACTCAATTCCATCTCCTATTGCTGAAGCAAACAGCAAAATGACCTTTAAATATACGGATTAGACAACAAGTAGGTGCTGCTTCTAAAAATAAAAAGCTAATGGGGATCCTAATAAACAAACCAGAGACTTGTTGATGGAGCAGAATCAGTGGTTACAGTTGTCATAGCAACAGACCTTCATTCAAGTAATTGTATACAGGAGGATATGGCTATCATTTGGATAAGCCTGTCGATGGTGTACTAGACACTGCATTCATGTCTAATTCCTGCCATACAGGACCTCCATACCAGGCGGCGTCAGCGGAAGGCGCACATGTTTTGGGGGTCAAAGACTCCAGCCACCCTAGTCATAGACTGTTCTCTCTGCTACCGCACGGCACTACAGACTAAGACTCCAGCCACCCTAGTCATAGACTGTTCTCTCTGCTACCGCACGGCACTACAGACTAAGACTCCAGCCACCCTAGTCATAGACTGTTCTCTCTGCTACCGCACGGCACTACAGACTAAGACTCCAGCCACCCTAGTCATAGACTGTTCTCTCTGCTACCGCACGGCACTACAGACTAAGACTCCAGTCACCCCAGTCATAGACTGTTCTCTCTGCTACCGCACGGCACTACAGACTAAGACTCCAGCCACCCTAGTCATAGACTGTTCTCTCTGCTACCGCACGGCACTACAGACTAAGACTCCAGCCACCCTAGTCATAGACTGTTCTCTCTGCTACCGCACGGCACTACAGACTAAGACTCCAGCCACCCTAGTCATAGACTGTTCTCTCTGCTACCGCACGGCACTACAGACTAAGACTCCAGCCACCCCAGTCATAGACTGTTCTCTCTGCTACCGCACGGCACTACAGACTAAGACTCCAGCCACCCTAGTCATAGACTGTTCTCTCTGCTACCGCACGGCACTACAGACTAAGACTCCAGCCACCCTAGTCATAGACTGTTCTCTCTGCTACCGCACGGCACTACAGACTAAGACTCCAGTCACCCCAGTCATAGACTGTTCTCTCTGCTACCGCACGGCACTACAGACTAAGACTCCAGTCACCCCAGTCATAGACTGTTCTCTCTGCTACCGCACGGCACTACAGATTAAGACTCCAGCCACCCTAGTCATAGACTGTTCTCTCTGCTACCGCACGGCACTACAGATTAAGACTCCAGCCACCCTAGTCATAGACTGTTCTCTCTGCTACCGCACGGCACTACAGACTAAGACTCCAGCCACCCTAGTCATAGACTGTTCTCTCTGCTACCGCACGGCACTACAGACTAAGACTCCAGTCACCCCAGTCATAGACTGTTCTCTCTGCTACCGCACGGCACTACAGACTAAGACTCCAGTCACCCCAGTCATAGACTGTTCTCTCTGCTACCGCACGGCACTACAGACTAAGACTCCAGCCACCCTAGTCATAGACTGTTCTCTCTGCTACCGCACGGCACTACAGACTAAGACTCCAGTCACCCCAGTCATAGACTGTTCTCTCTGCTACCGCACGGCACTACAGACTAAGACTCCAGCCACCCTAGTCATAGACTGTTCTCTCTGCTACCGCACGGCACTACAGACTAAGACTCCAGTCACCCCAGTCATAGACTGTTCTCTCTGCTACCGCACGGCACTACAGACTAAGACTCCAGTCACCCTAGTCATAGACTGTTCTCTCTGCTACCGCACGGCACTACAGACTAAGACTCCAGTCACCCTAGTCATAGACTGTTCTCTCTGCTACCGCACGGCACTACAGACTAAGACTCCAGTCACCCCAGTCATAGACTGTTCTCTCTGCTACCGCACGGCACTACAGACTAAGACTCCAGCCACCCTAGTCATAGACTGTTCTCTCTGCTACCGCACGGCACTACAGACTAAGACTCCAGCCACCCTAGTCATAGACTGTTCTCTCTGCTACCGCACGGCCATACAGATTAAGACTCCAGCCAACCCTGTCATAGACTGTTCTCTCTGCTAACGCACGGCACTACAGACTAAGACTCCAGCCACCCTAGTCATAGACTGTTCTCTCTGCTACCGCACGGCACTACAGACTAAGACTCCAGTCACCCTAGTCATAGACTGTTCTCTCTGCTACCGACGGCACTACAGACTAAGACTCCAGCCACCCTAGTCATAGACTGTTCTCTCTGCTAACGCACGGCACTACAGACTAAGACTCCAGTCACCCTAGTCATAGACTGTTCTCTCTGCTACCGCACGGCACTACAGACTAAGACTCCAGCCACCCTAGTCATAGACTGTTCTCTCTGCTACCGCACGACAAGTGGTACCGGAGCGCCAGGTCTAGGTTCAAAAGGCTTCTAAAAAGCTTCTACCGTCAAGCCATAAGACTCCTGAACAGGTAATCAAATGGTTACCCAGACGACTCTGTATCGGTACCCCCTGTATATAGCCTCCACATTGACTCTGTACCGGTACCCCCTGTATATAGCCTCCACATTGACTCTGTACCGGTACACCCTGTATATAGCCTCCACATTGACTCTGTACCGGTACACCCTGTATATAGCCTCCACATTGACTCTGTACCGGTACACCCTGTATATAGCCTCCACATTGACTCTGTACCGGTACACCCTGTATATAGCCTCCACATTGACTCTGTACCGGTACACCCTGTATATAGCCTCCACATTGACTCTGTACCGGTACCCCCTGTATATAGCCTCCACATTGACTCTGTACCGGTACCCCCTGTATATAGCCTCCACATTGACTCTGTACCGGTACCCCCTGTATATAGCCTCCACATTGACTCTGTACCGGTACCCCCTGTATATAGTCTCCACATTGACTCTGTACCGGTACACCCTGTATATAGCCTCCACATTGACTCTGTACCGGTACCCCCTGTATATAGCCTCCACATTGACTCTGTACCGGTACCCCCTGTATATAGCCTCCACATTGACTCTGTACCGGTACCCCCTGTATATAGCCTCCACATTGACTCTGTGCCGGTACCCCTGTATATAGCCTCCACATTGACTCTGTACCGGTACCCCCTGTATATAGCCTCCACATTGACTCTGTACCGTTACCCCCTGTATATAGCCTCCACATTGACTCTGTACGGTACCCCCTGTATATAGCCTCCACATTGACTCTGTACCGGTACCCCCTGTATATAGTCTCCACATTGACTCTGTACCGGTACCCCCTGTATATAGCCTCCAAATTGACTCTGTACCGGTACCCCCTGTATATAGCCTCCACATTGACTCTGTACCGGTACCCCCTGTATATAGCCTCCACATTGACTCTGTACCGGTACCCCCTGTATATAGCCTCCACATTGACTCTGTACCGGTACCCCCTGTATATAGCCTCCACATTGACTCTGTACCGGTACCTCCTGTATATAGCCTCCACATTGACTCTGTACCGGTACCCCCTGTATATAGCCTCCACATTGACTCTGTACCGGTACCCCCTGTATATAACCTCCACATTGACTCTGTACCGGTACCCCTGTATATAGCCTCCACATTGACTCTGTACCGGTACCCCCTGTATATAGCCTCCACATTGACTCTGTACCGGTACCCCCTGTATATAGCCTCCACATTGACTCTGTACCGGTACCCCCTGTATATAGCCTCCACATTGACTCTGTACCGGTACCCCCTGTATATAGCCTCCACATTGACTCTGTACCGGTACCCCCTGTATATAGCCTCCACATTGACTCTGTACCGGTACCCCCTGTATATAGCCTCCACATTGACTCTGTACCGGTACCCCCTGTATATAGCCTCCACATTGACTCTGTACCGGTACCCCCTGTATATAGCCTCCACATTGACTCTGTACCGGTACCCCCTGTATATAGCCTCCACATTGACTCTGTACCGGTACCCCCTGTATATAGCCTCCACATTGACTCTGTACCGGTACCCCCTGTATATAGCCTCCACATTGACTCTGTACCGGTACCCCCTGTATATAGCCTCCACATTGACTCTGTACCGGTACCCCCTGTATATAGCCTCCACATTGACTCTGTACTGGTACCCCCTGTATATAGCCTCCACATTGACTCTGTACCGGTACCCCCTGTATATAGCCTCCACATTGACTCTGTACTGGTACCCCCTGTATATAGCCTCCACATTGACTCTGTACTGGTACCCCCTGTATATAGCCTCCACATTGACTCTGTACCGGTACCCCCTGTATATAGCCTCCACATTGACTCTGTACTGGTACCCCCTGTATATAGCCTCCACATTGACTCTGTACTGGTACCCCCTGTATATAGCCTCCACATTGACTCTGTACTGGTACCCCCTGTATATAGCCTCCACATTGACTCTGTACCGGTACCCCCTGTATATAGCCTCCACATTGACTCTGTACCGGTACCCCCTGTATATAGCCTCCACATTGACTCTGTACTGGTACCCCCTGTATATAGCCTCCACATTGACTCTGTACTGGTACCCCCTGTATATAGCCTCCACATTGACTCTGTACCGGTACCCCCTGTATATAGCCTCCACATTGACTCTGTACTGGTACCCCCTGTATATAGCCTCCACATTGACTCTGTACTGGTACCCCCTGTATATAGCCTCCACATTGACTCTGTACCGGTACCCCCTGTATATAGCCTCCACATTGACTCTGTACTGGTACCCCCTGTATATAGCCTCCACATTGACTCTGTACTGGTACCCCCTGTATATAGCCTCCACATTGACTCTGTACTGGTACCCCCTGTATATAGCCTCCACATTGACTCTGTACCGGTACCCCCTGTATATAGCCTCCACATTGACTCTGTACCGGTACCCCCTGTATATAGCCTCATTATTGTTATATTATTGTTGCTCTTTAATTATTTGTTATTATTCTATTTTATTTTTATCATATTTTTTTAACTTCAGTTTATTTGAGTAAATACTTATTTTAAATACGACACTTATTTTTCCTAAAACTGCACTGTTGGTTAAGGGCTTGTAAGTAAGCATTTTCACTGTAAGGTCTACCTACACCTGTTGTATTCCAAGCATGTGACATATAAAATACAATTAGATTTATTTTGATTTTTGTATTGTGTTTCTGAATCACATAACTGTCAGAGGTCATTTCTATACTAATGAAATAAATCAAATGTTTATTCGTAGTGAATGTAGATTGCATAAGAAATATCCAAGTGGAAGGAAACATTTGAGTGGATACAAACATAACCCCTGTCCCTCATAATAAATACTGTACAAATCTGATCCACCATTAAAACATGTTTTACTTTACTTTTCCAGACAATGCAACAAAAAAAAAAAAAACATTTGCCTCTTCTGAGAGGGTAAAATAAACAAAAAACGGTCATTTATTCACCCAAAAAGAAAATGCACAAAGTAACCCTGTCGTCGCAGTTGACAGCTATTGTTCTTGGACACAAAGGAACTGGGTCCATGGATCTGAGCCGCTCATACAGGCACCTCATTCCATTCCGTCAGATCCCTAACCACCCAACCAACGAATAAAACCGCATCAATAAAATAAAATAAAAAACACGTGCAAAGAAGAGAACACAGGTTTCTGTGTCAACATTAAAAGGGTATTCAATTCTGCCATTAGAAATAGACTCGTAAAAAACAGCATTCCTATTGGTGTGGAAAGTGTTCGCCGTGCGTAACGGTGAGCAGTGTCGGTGGACAGGCTACAAAATTGATCCATGTTCTTTGTGTAGGCGACAATGTGTAATGTTCATAGCTTTCCATATCACATCATATTACAAGTCCTATAATATCACAAGCGGTAGTCAGCAGCTTTTAGGTGCGGAAGGGCAGATATTTTGTCCACTTTTACAAAAGCAGAGGCGCTTTCAACTCCTTTCAGCCATTCTTTGCATTTCCTCACCACCGTCTCATCCACATTTCCATCTTCTTCTTCATATTCCACGTCATCGTATTTATATTGATCGTTTAGTAAAGAGATTTTTACTATGGATGTAATGTCCTTTGCGTGTTGCAGATTGGCGACGGGAATGGTCGAGCTTTGGAACCACCTTGAGTCCGTTTGGATGGAAAGACTCGCCTGTGCCGAAAGTCCACGGACGCACAACACTTCTGCTGTTTGGCTAGTATCTGTTTTTCTAAACTGCGCTTTTGAATAACGAGAATAGCCTCCGGTGTGAGGCTCAGAGAGAATTTAATCTCTCTTCCTTCTCCTGCCTCGTCCTTTCCCACGGAACTCCGCGAGGACTGCTTACTCCTGTCCGGGTGCGTGGTGGCTTCCACCGAAGTGGAACGCGGAACGCTCTTGCACGAGTCCTGAGATTGTTTGGGTAAAGTTAGAAGGTCTAAAGAACATCTGGCTGTCTCCTGAATCGGGAGTTTGCATTTCTGTTGCTGGGGTTTTCGCCCCAAATTCCTCAGATTGGCTGTAGTCCAAGACCTCGACATCTTTTCCTTCTCCGAGTCTTTTTCCTCCGTCTGTTTCTTTTTCCTGAACAGCTCTCTGCCAGGAGAAGAGATTCGTTGGAGATTTATCGGTGGAAAAGGCATTATTGCGATTTAAATGATCCGAAGACAACAGCAACGTCGCCTTTTAATAGACGAAATAAGAATAAACTCGTAGACTGTTAATAAATATACTGTATTCTAATTGCATTATCTGATTCCCCCCAAATATTATATGTCTCTAGATCATTAGAAGCACCTTTGCTGTAGTCCGTTCTGTAATTCAACTGGCGTGAAGGAAAAAAGCTGCCTGTTGTCTGGAATTTATACAGCTCGTCGGTGGGAGGCGTGGCCGTGGTGAGACCGGAGAGCAGCAGCACATGGCTAAACAAAGACCGTATAAAAACAGCTCCTGCGGCTGCATCTATGATAGTGATGTCATCGATACAGTCGTTCAGATGTAACGGTAGCCTGTTCCCGTTCAATGTATAAAGAGAAAAACGGACCAATGACATGTTAGGCTTACACCTAACGTAGACGTATTTATAGGGCTATAGTAGTTTTGTTTATGGGGGGACTGTTAAAATAGGGACGAGGTCACCCCTAATTGGAATACCAGTGGAAGAATGGTCACATTTTTGTTAATTCTTGAACAGGAAATTCAGTTCATCCAATAAAAAGGATGAAAGACATTTAGAGGTCAAATGAAATAGCACGTTTTTTTTTATCAATGCTCCATGGACATTGTTATGTCAAGCGTCTCTATAAACACTGTATTTAAGTACAATAAAATTGTATTGGTCGCATACACATGTTTCGCAGATGTTATTGCGGTTGTAGCGAAATGCGTGTGCAAAGTTGCTTAGGAGCCTGAAACAAGGCGGTCATGTCTATCTGCACCATCTTAGACACAAAATGTATCTAAACTATATATTGTATCCCCTATATTTAATAACCCATAAAAGTCTAAGCCCTGTCTACTAAGCTATATGTAATTGTTTTAAGATGGTCATATCATTTAGCTATTTAATTTAGAATTTTAAGACCCATTGAAGAGTAAACCAAATATATTAAGAAACAGTA
>NC_068444.1:5975831-5990831 GCF_023373465.1 Oncorhynchus keta
CTCCAACACTCAGACATCATTTACCTATAGCCAGGGTCACACTCCAACACTCAGACATCATTTACCTATAGCCAGGAGTCACACTCCAACACTCAGACATCATTTACCTACACCAACACTCAGACATCATTTACCTATAGCCAGGGTCACAGACATCATTTACAACACACTCCAACTTGGTATCCCATTTACCTATAGCCAGGGTCCCACTCCAACACTCAGACATCATTTACCTATAGCCAGGGTCACACTCCAACACTCAGACATCATTTACCTATAGCCAGAGGTCCCACTACAACACTCAGACATCATTTACCTAAAAAAAAACTCAGACATCATTTTACCTGTCCCACTCCAACACTCAGACATCATTTACCTATAGCCAGGGTCACAGACATCATTTACCTAAAAAAGCATGTGTTTGGTAGCCACCAGTAGGGATAGGGATGACCAGGGATGTTCTCTGTTTAGTGAGTCCTCCAGATCAGAGGCAGTAGGGATGACCAGGGATGTTCTCTGTTTAGTGAATCCTCCAGATCAGAGGCAGTAGGGATGACCAGGGATGTTCTCTGTTTAGTGAGTCCTCCAGATCAGAGACAGTAGGGATGACCAGGGATGTTCTCTGTTTAGTGAGTCCTCCAGAGCAGAGGGATGACCAGGGATAGTTTAGTGAGTCCCCTCCAGATCAGAGCAGTAGGGATGACCAGGGATGTTCTCTGTTTAGTGAGTCCTCCAGATCAGAGGAGGCAGTAGGGACGACCAGGGATGTTCTCTGTTTAGTGAGTCCTCCAGATCAGAGGCTGTAGGGATGACCAGGGATGTTTCTCTGTTTAGTGAGTCCTCCAGATCAGAGGCAGTAGGGATGACCAGGGATGTTCTCTGTTTAGTGAGTCCACCAGATCAGAGGCTGTAGGGATGACCAGGGATGTTCTCTGTTTAGTGAGTCCTCAGATCAGAGGCAGTAGGGATGACCAGGATGTTCTCTGTTTAGTGAGTCCTCAGATCAGAGACAGTAGGGATGACCAGGGATGTTCTCTGTTTAGTGAGTCCTCAGATCCAGAGGCAGTAGGGATGACCAGGGATGTTCTCTGTTTAGTGAGTCCTCCAGATCAGAGACAGTAGGGATGACCAGGATGTTCTCTGTTTAGTGAGTCCTCCAGATCAGAGACAGTAGGGATGACCAGGGATGTTCTCTGTTTAGTGAGTCCTCCAGATCAGAGACAGTAGGGATGACCAGGGATGTTCTCTGTTTAGTGAGTCCTCCAGATCAGAGGCAGTAGGGATGACCAGGGATGTTCTCTGTTTAGTGAGTCCTCCAGATCAGAGGCAGTAGGGATGACCAGGATGTTCTCTGTTTAGTGAGTCCTCCAGATCAGAGGCAGTAGGGACGACCAGGGATGTTCTCTGTTTAGTGAGTCTGCTAGATCAGAGGCAGTAGGGATGACCAGGGATGTTCTCTGTTTAGTGAGTCCTCCAGATCAGAGACAGTAGGGATGACCAGGGATGTTCTCTGTTTAGTGAGTCTGTCAGATCAGAGACAGTAGGGATGACCAGGGATGTTCTCTGTTTAGTGAGTCCTCCAGATCAGAGGCAGTAGGGATGACCAGGGATGTTCTCTGTTTAGTGAGTCCTCCAGATCAGAGGCAGTAGGGATGACCAGGGATGTTCTCTGTTTAGTGAGTCCTCCAGATCAGAGACAGTAGAGATGACCAGGGATGTTCTCTGTTTAGTGAGTCCTCCAGATCAGAGGCAGTAGGGATGACCAGGGATGTTCTCTGTTTAGTGAGTCCTCCAGATCAGAGGCAGTAGGGATGACCAGGGATGTTCTCTGTTTAGTGAGTCCTCCAGATCAGAGGCAGTAGGGATGACCAGGGATGTGCTCTGTTTAGTG
The DNA here is from genome assembly GCF_023373465.1 of Oncorhynchus keta. Lineage (NCBI taxonomy): Eukaryota > Metazoa > Chordata > Actinopteri > Salmoniformes > Salmonidae > Oncorhynchus > Oncorhynchus keta. Next base: position 5,977,723 of record NC_068444.1, read on the forward strand.
AGTCCTCCAGATCAGAGGCAGTAGGGATGACCAGGGATGTTCTCTGTTTAGTGAGTCCTCCAGATCAGAGGCAGTAGGGATGACCAGGGATGTTCTCTGTTTAGTGAGTCCTCCAGATCAGAGACAGTAGGGATGACCAGGGATGTTCTCTGTTTAGTGAGTCCTCCAGATCAGAGACAGTAGGGATGACCAGGGATGTTCTCTGTTTAGTGAGTCCTCCAGATCAGAGGCAGTAGGGATGACCAGGGATGTTCTCTGTTTAGTGAGTCCTCCAGATCAGAGGCAGTAGGGACGACCAGGGATGTTCTCTGTTTAGTGAGTCCTCCAGATCAGAGGCAGTAGGGACGACCAGGGATGTTCTCTGTTTAGTGAGTCCTCCAGATCAGAGGCAGTAGGGATGACCAGGGATGTTCTCTGTTTAGTGAGTCCTCCAGATCAGAGACAGTAGGGATGACCAGGGATGTTCTCTGTTTAGTGAGTCCTCCAGATCAGAGGCAGTAGGGATGACCAGGGATGTTCTCTGTTTAGTGAGTCCTCCAGATCAGAGGCAGTAGGGACGACCAGGGATGTTCTCTGTTTAGTGAGTCCTCCAGATCAGAGGCAGTAGGGACGACCAGGGATGTTCTCTGTTTAGTGAGTCCTCCAGATCAGAGGCAGTAGGGATGACCAGGATGTTCTCTGTTTAGTGAGTCCTCAGATCAGAGGCAGTAGGGACGACCAGGGATGTTCTCTGTTTAGTGAGTCATCCAGATCAGAGGCAGTAGGGATGACCAGGGATGTTCTCTGTTTAGTGAGTCCTCCAGATCAGAGGCAGTAGAGATGACCAGGGATGTTCTCTGTTTAGTGAGTCCTCCAGATCAGAGGCAGTAGGGATGACCAGGGATGTTCTCTGTTTAGTGAGTCCTCCAGATCAGAGGCAGTAGGGATGACCAGGGATGTTCTCTGTTTAGTGAGTCCTCAGATCAGAGGCAGTAGAGATGACCAGGATGTTCTCTGTTTAGTGAGTCCACCAGATCAGAGGCTAGTAGGGATGACCAGGGATGTTCTCTGTTTAGTGAGTCCTCCAGATCAGAGACAGTAGGGATGACCAGGGATGTTCTCTGTTTAGTGAGTCCTCCAGATCAGAGGCAGTAGGGATGACCAGGGATGTTCTCTGTTTAGTGAGTCCTCCAGATCAGAGGCAGTAGAGATGACCAGGGATGTTCTCTGTTTAGTGAGTCCTCCAGATCAGAGGCAGTAGAGATGACCAGGGATGTTCTCTGTTTAGTGAGTCCTCCAGATCAGAGGCAGTAGGGATGACCAGGATGTTCTCTGTTTAGTGAGTCCTCCAGATCAGAGGCAGTAGGGATGACCAGGGATGTTCTCTGTTTAGTGAGTCCTCCAGATCAGAGACAGTAGGGATGACCAGGGATGTTCTCTGTTTAGTGAGTCCTCCAGATCAGAGGCAGTAGGGATGACCAGGGATGTGCTCTGTTTAGTGAGTCCTCCAGATCAGAGGCAGTAGGGATGACCAGGGATGTTCTCTGTTTAGTGAGTCCTCCAGATCAGAGGCAGTAGGGATGACCAGGGATGTTCTCTGTTTAGTGAGTCCTCCAGATCAGAGGCAGTAGGGATGACCAGGGATGTGCTCTGTTTAGTGAGTCCTCCAGATCAGAGGCAGTAGGGATGACCAGGGATGTTCTCTGTTTAGTGAGTCCTCCAGATGAGAGGCAGTAGGGATGACCAGGGATGTCCTCTGTTTAGTGAGTCCTCCAGATCAGAGGCAGTAGGGATGACCAGGGATGTCCTCTGTTTAGTGAGTCCTCCAGATGAGAGGCAGTAGGGATGACCAGGGATGTCCTCTGTTTAGTGAGTCCTCCAGATGAGAGGCAGTAGGGATGACCAGGGATGTCCTCTGTTTAGTGAGTCCTCCAGATGAGAGGCAGTAGGGATGACCAGGGATGTTCTCTGTTTGGTGAGTCCACCAGATCAGTGGCAGTAGGGATGACCTCTGTTTAGTGAGTCCTCCAGATGAGAGACAGTAGGGATGACCAGGGATGACCTCTGTTTAGTGAGTCCTCCAGATGAGAGACAGTAGGGATGACCAGGGATGTTCTCTGTTTAGTGAGTCCTCCAGATCAGAGGCAGTAGGGATGACCAGGGATGTTCTGTTTAGTGAGTCCTCCAGATGAGAGGCAGTAGGGATGACCAGGGATGTTCTCTGTTTAGTGAGTCCTCCAGATGAGAGGCAGTAGGGATGGCCAGGGATGTTCTCTGTTTAGTGAGTCCTCCAGATGAGAGGCAGTAGGGATGACCAGGGATGTTCTCTGTTTAGTGAGTCCTCCAGATCAGAGTCAGTAGGGATGACCAGGGATGTTCTCTGTTTAGTGAGTCCTCCAGATGAGAGGCAGTAGGGATGACCAGGGATGTTCTCTGTTTAGTGAGTCCTCCAGATCAGAGGCAGTAGGGATAACCAGGGATGTTCTCTGTTTAGTGAGTCCTCCAGATGAGAGACAGTAGGGATGACCAGGGATGTTCTCTGTTTAGTGAGTCCTCCAGATCAGAGGCAGTAGGGACGACCAGGGATGTTCTCTGTTTAGTGAGTCCTCCAGATCAGAGGCAGTAGGGGACGACCAGGGATGTTCTCTGTTTAGTGAGTCCTCCAGATCAGAGGCAGTGGGGATGACCAGGGATGTTCTCTGTTTAGTGAGTCCTCCAGATCAGAGGCAGTAGGGACGACCAGGGATGTTCTCTGTTTAGTGAGTCCTCCAGATCAGAGGCAGTAGGGATGACCAGGGATGTTCTCTGTTTAGTGAGTCCTCCAGATTAGAGGCAGTGGGGACGACCAGGGATGTTCTCTGTTTAGTGAGTCCTCCAGATTAGAGGCAGTGGGGACGACCAGGGATGTTCTCTGTTTAGTGAGTCCTCCAGATCAGAGGCAGTGGGGATGACCAGGGATGTTCTCTGTTTAGTGAGTCCTCCAGATTAGAGGCAGTGGGGACGACCAGGGATGTTCTCTGTTTAGTGAGTCCTCCAGATTAGAGGCAGTGGGGACGACCAGGGATGTTCTCTGTTTAGTGAGTCCTCCAGATTAGAGGCAGTGGGGACGACCAGGATGTTCTCTGTTTAGTGAGTCCTCCAGATCAGAGGCAGTAGGGAGACGACCAGGGATGTTCTCTGTTTAGTGAGTCCTCCAGATCAGAGGCAGTAGGGATGACCAGGGATGTTCTCTGTTTAGTGAGTCCTCCAGATCAGAGGCAGTAGGGATGACCAGGGATGTTCTCTGTTTAGTGAGTCCTCCAGATCAGAGGCAGTAGGGACGACCAGGGATGTTCTCTGTTTAGTGAGTCCTCCAGATCAGAGGCAGTAGGGATGACCAGGGATGTTCTCTGTTTAGTGAGTCCTCCAGATCAGAGGCAGTAGGGACGACCAGGGATGTTCTCTGTTTAGTGAGTCCTCCAGATCAGAGGCAGTAGGGATGACCAGGGATGTTCTCTGTTTAGTGAGTCCTCCAGATCAGAGGCAGTAGGGATGACCAAGTATGTGCTCTGTTTAGTGAGTCCACCAGATCAGAGACAGTAGGGATGACCAAGTATGTGCTCTGTTTAGTGAGTCCACCAGATCAGAGGCAGTAGGGATGACCAAGTATGTGCTCTGTTTAGTGAGTCCACCAGATCAGAGGTAGTAGGGACGACCAGGTATGTTCTCTTCATAATTTTGTGAATTTGACAATTGTCCTGTCCTGCTAAGCATTCCATTCCGAGTACTTTAGGGGTCAGGGAAAATGTATGGAGTACAAAGTACATACATTATCTTGAGGAAAACCCCTCCCTTTCCTCTCACACCCATACTACCTTTAACTCAGCTAAACCTCACACTATATGCCACATCCTGGTTGCGTGTTCCATCCTGGTTGCGTGTTCCATCCTGGTTGCGTGTTCCATGCTGGTTGCGTGTTCCATCCTGGTTGCGTGTTCCATCCTGGTTGCGTGTTCCATCCTGGTCGCGAGTTTCCATCCTGGTTGCGTGTTCCATCCTGGTTGCGTGTTCCATCCTGGTTGCGTGTTCCATCCTGGTTGCGTGTTCCATCCTGGTTCCGTGTTCCATCCTGGTTGTGTGTCCAACCACTGGGAAGGAAGAGAGACTGTGTTAGTCTAGTCGGTGATGGATGGACCAGGCCAACCACATCACACTCATAGTAAGTACATTATTCCTCAATAAAGTAGGTCTCAGCTAAGTCCGTCATAAAAGACAAGTGTGAGTGTTTACTTCCCTTATTACTTGCTTTTCTTTCATTTAATTGGTTACCGGATGATGGCCAGCGTTTCTGCAGTTAATAACCATCATCCCAGCAGAAGTTCCTGGTTGTATTGACGGGATTTTCAACCACTTTTGCCTGCTGGGATGATTAGAACCTGTCAATGGTTGGGGTCTGAGTGAAGCACTGTCTTCAGTGCTAGTTTCCCACACAGAGACAACACCTCCAGCCCAACCTTCAGTGTTAGTTTCCCACACAGAGACAACACCTCCAGCCCAACCTTCAGTGCTAGTTTCCCACACAGAGACAACACCTCCAGCCCAACCTTCAGTGCTAGTTTCCCACACAGAGACAACACCTCCAGCCCAACCTCCAGTGCTAGTTTCCCACACAGAGACAACACCTCCAGCCCAATCTTCAGTGCTAGTTTCCCACACAGAGACAACACCTCCAGCCCAACCTTCAGTGCTAGTTTCCCACACAGAGACAACACCTCCAGCCCAATCTTCAGTGCTAGTTTCCCACACAGAGACACCTCCAGCCCAACCTTCAGTGCTAGTTTCCCACACAGAGACACCTCCAGCCCAATCTTCAGTGCTAGTTTCCCACACAGAGACAACACCTCCAGCCCAACCTTCAGTGCTAGTTTCCCACACAGAGACAACACCTCCAGCCCAATCTTCAGTGCTAGATTCCCACACAGAGACAACACCTCCAGCCCAACCTTCAGTGCTATTTTCCCACACAGAGACACCTCCAGCCCAATCTTCAGTGCTAGTTTCCCACACAGAGACAACACCTCCAGCCCAACCTTCAGTGCTAGTTTCCCACACAGAGACAACACCTCCAGCCCAACCTTCAGGGCTAGTTTCCCACACAGAGACAACACCTCCAGCCCAACCTTCAGTGCTAGTTTCCCACACAGAGACACCTCCAGCCCAATCTTCAGTGCTAGTTTCCCACACAGAGACAACACCTCCAGCCCAACCTTCAGTGCTAGTTTCCCACACAGAGACAACACCTCCAGCCCAACCTTCAGTGCTAGTTTCCCACACAGAGACAACACCTCCAGCCCAATCTTCAGTGCTAGTTTCCCACACAGAGACAACACCTCCAGCCCAACCTTCAGTGCTAGTTTCCCACACAGAGACACCTCCAGCCCAATCTTCAGTGCTAGTTTCCCACACAGAGACACCTCCAGCCCAACCTTCAGTGCTAGTTTCCCACACAGAGACACCTCCAGCCCAACCTTCAGTGCTAGTTTCCCACACAGAGACAACACCTCCAGCCCAATCTTCAGTGCTAGTTTCCCACACAGAGACAACACCTCCAGCCCAACCTTCAGTGCTAGTTTCCCACACAGAGACAACACCTCCAGCCCAACCTTCAGTGCTAGTTTCCCACACAGAGACAACACCTCCAGCCCAACCTTCAGTGCTAGTTTCCCACACAGAGACAACACCTCCAGCCCAACCTTCAGTGCTAGTTTCCCACACCGAGACAACACCTCCAGCCCAACCTTCAGTGCTAGTTTCCCACACAGAGACAACACCTCCAGCCCAACCTTCAGTGCTAGTTTCCCACACAGAGACAACACTCTGGGAAGGAAGAGAGACTGTGTCAATCCAGTCAATGATGGATGGACCAGGCCAGGCAGTGGTGGATCTGAGACCTGCCCTGCCCTCCCCTTTCCTCCATTCCCTCCCTCCCTCCCTCCCTCCCTCCCTCCTCCCTCCTGCCCTGCCCTTTCCTCCATTCCCTTCCTCCTTCCTTCCCTCCCTCCCCCCTCCTCCCTCCTGCCCTGCCCTTTCCTCCCTCCCTCCCTCCCTCCCCCCTCCCTCCCTCCCTCCTGCCCTGCCCTTTCCTCCATTCCCTTCCTCCTTCCTTCCCTCCCTCCCTCCCTCCCTCCCTCCCTCCTGCCCTGCCCTTTCCTCCCTCCCTCCCTCCTCCCCTGCCCTTCCCTCCCTCACCTTTCCTGCTTCTCAGCTGTTAGCACTGGGCCAGAGTGAGTAATACCACTCATCAGGTCTGTCTAACCACTATTTGCTGTCCTCCATCCCCCTCCAGTTCCCTCTAGCTCTCTCCAGCCAGGAATGTTTGTCGAGGTCCGTTCTGACACGAAGGTGTGAGAAATATGGGTCCTGTCATGCCTCTGTGCACATATGTCCATCTCAGGAGCTCCGCATAACCTCACTTTATCATCGTTATGGCTCTCCAACGTCTCCATTCAATTCAAAAGGGGCTTTATTGGCATTTGGAAACATATGTTTACATTACAAAAGTAGGTGAAGAAAACTCTCTCTCTCATCTCTCAGTGTCTCTCTCTCTCATCTCTCTCTCTCTCTCTCTCTCTCTCTCTCTCTCTCTCTCTCTCTCTCTCTCTCTCTCATAGTAATCTCTACTGAATATTTACAAAAAATTATTTAGGATTTTATTCTTGGCACAGAATTCATCCTTATGGCTATTTTCAGGAAAAAAAATATTATAATATTTCCACAATGTTTATTTATTTATTTTTTGTCTCAAGCGTCCCAAATGTTACATTTGTGTGTGTGTGTGTGTGTGTGTGTGTTTGTGTGTGTGTGTGAGGGGTGTGTCAGGGGGTCAGGGAATGACACCCTCCCTACTGCAGGTGTGTTTGCCTCCCAGCGTTAAGTGGGATTACTGCCCCTGTGTGTGTGTGTGTGTGTGTGTGTGTGTGTGTGTGTGTGTGTGTGTGTGTGTGTGTGTGTGTGTGTGTGTGTGTGTGTGTGTGTGTGTGTGTGTGTGTGTGTGTGTGTGTGTGTGTGTGTGTGTTGTGTGTGTGTGTGGTTTGACACGTACCGTGGGAAACATTTGCTCAGTATTGTCCTGTTCCTGCTGCTGTGAGAGGAGGCAGGCTGGAGAGCTCTCCCAAGCCCTCTTTCTTAAAGTCTCCAGGTACCTCTCTCTCTCATGTCCTCTCTTTGTCTCTGGAAGGACAATCTGTGAGTGAAAATCCTACCAACAAAAAAACACCCTGAGACACACAGTAACAGTCAGTCAACACATCCTCCCCAGAATGATATGGGAAGCTAAGCTAGTTACTCCATTTGATTCTGCAGGCGATTTGATTTGATTCAAACTCGCTAGAGCACACAAGATTTGTTTCTGGCTTCCAAGATTAGTAGGATCAGAACCTCACACCCTGACTGGTATGGAGTTCTCCAGGGGGAACCCCATCCCCCTTCCCCCCCCCCGTTCCTTCGTGTGCTGCCCAGTCGACAGGCCTCTCGGTCGGGTAGCACACCACCATGCTGACCCCCGTTCCTTCCTGTGATGCCCAGTCAACAGGCCTCTCGGTCGGGTAGCACACCACCATGCTGACCCCCGTTCCTTCCTGTGCTGCCCAGTCAACAAGCCTCTCGGTTGGGTAACACCACCATCCTGACCCCTCCTAATCCTCTATGGCGACAGCTCTATGCGATGTGTGTGTGTGCGTGTGTGCGTGCGTGTGCGTGTGTGTGTGTGTGTGTGTGTGTGTGTGTGTGTGTGTGTGTGTGTGTGTGTGTGTGTGTGTGTGTGTGTGTGTGTGTGTGTGTGTGTGTGTGTGTGACCTGCACGGTAGGTGTTGTGTTGTTAATATATTCCTAATGATGTGCTACTTCTGAAGGGTAGCCCCCGCTGGGGCGACTCTGCTCACACCCGATAACACTGAACACCCAGGTGAAGACACACTTTGTCTGGTGGATGATAACTGGTACAACAGAGGAACAGGGTGGAGTTTACTCACAACACCGTGTAGCAGGTAACAGGTCTATACAAACCCCAGAGAGAGAGAGGAGATGGGGGGGGACGACGACGACACAGAGAGAGAGAGGAGATGGGGGGACACAGAGAGAGAGAGGAGATGGGGGGGGACACAGAGAGAGAGGAGATGGGGGACACAGAGAGAGAGAGGAGATGGGGACACAGAGAGAGAGGGAGATGGGGGACACAGAGAGAGAGAGGAGATGGGGGGACACAGAGAGAGAGAGAGGAGATGGGGGGACACAGAGAGAGAGAGAGGAGATGGGGGGACACAGAGAGAGAGGAGATGGGGGGACACAGAGAGAGAGGAGATGGGGGGACACAGAGAGAGAGGAGATGGGGGGACACAGAGAGAGAGGAGATGGGGGGGACACAAGAGAGAGAGGAGATGGGGGGACACAGAGAGAGAGAGGAGATGGGGGGACACAGAGAGAGAGAGATGGGGACACAGAGGAGATGGGGGGACACAGAGAGAGAGAGAGATGGGGGACACAGAGAGAGGGAGATGGGGGGGGACACAGAGAGGAGATGGGGGGACACAGAGAGAGAGGAGATGGGGGGACACAGAGAGAGAGAGGAGATGGGGGGACACAGAGAGAGAGAGGAGATGGGGGGAGAGAGAGAGGAGATGGGGGGACACAGAGAGAGAGAGGAGATGGGGGGGACACAGAGAGAGAGAGGAGATGGGGGGACACAGAGAGAGAGAGGAGATGGAGGGATGGGGGGGGGGACACAGAGAGAGAGGGAGATGGGGGGACACAGAGAGAGAGAGGAGATGGGGGGACACAGAGAGAGAGGAGATGGGGGGGACACAGAGAGAGAGAGAGATGGGGGGACACAGAGAGAGAGAGGAGATGGGGGGACACAGAGAGAGAGAGGAGATGGGGGGACACAGAGAGAGAGATGGAGATGGGGGACACAGAGAGAGAGAGAGAGATGGGGGGACACAGAGAGAGAGGAGATGGGGGGGACCCAGAGAGAGAGGGAGATGGGGGGACACAGAGAGAGAGGAGATGGGGGACACAGAGAGAGAGAGGAGATGGGGGGGGGACACAGAGAGAGAGAGGAGATGGGGGGACACAGAGAGAGAGAGGAGATGGGGGACACAGAAAGAGAGAGAGGAGATGGGGGGGACACAGAGAGAGAGAGGAGATGGGGGGACACAGAGAGAGAGAGGAGATGGGGGGACACAGAGAGAGAGGAGATGGGGGGCCAGAGAGAGAGAGGGATGGGGGGGCACAGAGAGAGAGGAGAGATGGGAGGGGGCACAGAAAGAGAGGAGATGGGGGACACAGAGAGAGAGAGGGAGATGGGGGACACAGAGAGAGAGGAGAGATGGGGGGCACAGAGAGAGAGAGGAGATGGGAGGGGGCACAGAAAGAGAGAGGAGATGGGGGGACCCAGAAAGAGAGAGGAGATGGGGGGGGACACAGAGAGAGGGAGATGGGGGGACACAGAGAGAGAGAGGAGATGGGGGGGACACAGAGAGAGAGAGATGGGATGGGGGGACACAGAGAGAGAGAGGAGATGGGGGGACACAGAGAGAGAGATGGGGCAAGGGACCCAGAGAGAGAGAAGACTGGGGGGGACACAGAGAGAGAGAGGAGATGGGGGGACACAGAGAGAGAGAGGAGATGGGGGGGACACAGAGAGAGGAGGATGGGGGGTAGAGCAAGAAAAAGGATATGGAGACGTGGAGATGTGATGGGACACTGGGAACCAAGTGTAATTTGTGGGCAAGCCAGGTACTCTAGTAGAAAAGAGGTTTAATGACTTGACATCACAAGGTTATTTCCACTTTAGTCAAGACCGATCATTTACCTTAATAACCAACCGTAATAACTTAATAACCATATCCTTAATAACCATATCCTTAATAACCAACCTTAATAACTTAATAACCATATCCCTAATAACCATATCCTTAATAACCAACCTTAATAACTTAATAACCATATCCTTAATAACCATATCCTTAATAACCATATCCCTAATAACCAACCTTAATAACTTAATAACCATATCCTTAATAACCATATCCTTAATAACCATATCATTAATAACCAACCGTGATAACTTAATAACCATATCCTTAATAACCAACCTTAATAACTTAATAACCATATCCTTAATAACCATATCCTTAATAACCAACCTTAATAACCATATCCTAAATAACCATATCCTTAATAACCAACCTTAATAACCATATCCTTAATAACCATATCCTTAATAACCAACCTTAATAACCAACCTTAATAACTTAACCATATCCTATAATAACCATATCCTTAATAACCATAATATCCTTAATAACCATAACCATATCCTTAATAACCATATCCTTAATAACCAATCCTTAATAACCAACCTTAATAACCAACCTTAATAACTTAATAACCATATCCTTAATAATCATATCCTTAATAACCAACCTTAATAACCAACCTTAATAACTTAATAACCATATCCTTAATAATCATATCCTTAATAACCAACCTTAATAACCAACCTTAATAACTTAATAACCATATCCTTAATAACCATATAATAACCAACCTTAATAACCCATATCCTTAATAACCATATCCTTAATAACCATATCCTTAATAACCAACCTTAATAACCATATCCTTAATAACCATATCCCTAATAACCAACCTTAATAACTTAATAACCATATCCTTAATAACCATATCCTTAATAACCATATCATTAATAACCAACCGTCCTAACTTAATAACCATATCCTTAATAACCAACCTTAATAACTTAATAACCATATCCTTAATAACCATATCCTTAATAACCATATCCTAATAATAACCAACCTTAATAACCAACCATATCCTTAATAACCATATCCTTAATAACCAACCTTAATAACTTAATAACCATATCCTTAATAACCATATCCTTAATAATCAACCGTAATAACCATATCCTTAATAACCAACCTTAATAACCATATCCTTAATAACCATATCCTTAATAACCATATCCTTAATAACCATATCCTTAATAACCAACCGTAATAACCATATCCTTAATAACCAACCTTAATAACCATATCCTTAATAACCATATCCTTAACATTTACATTTACATTTAAGTCATTTAGCAGACGCTCTTATCCAGAGTGACTTACAAATTGGTGCATTCACCTTATGACATCCAGTGGAACAGCCACTTTACAATAGTGCATCTAAATCTTTTAAGGGGGTGAGAAGGATTACTTTATCCTATCCTAGGTATTCCTTAAAGAGGTGGGGTTTCAGGTGTCTCCGGAAGGTGGTGATTGACTCCGCTGTCCTGGCGTCGTGAGGGAGTTTGTTCCACCATTGGGGGCCAGAGCAGCGAACAGTTTTGACTGGGCTGAGCCGGGGAACTGTACTTCCTCAGTGGTAGGGAGGCGGCCAATATGCAGGCCAGAGGTGGATGAACGGAGGTACTGAGTGCCCTTGTTTGGGTGTAACCATATCCTTAATAATAATATAATAATAATAATAATATATAATAATATATGCCATTTAGGCCTTTTATAACCATATCAGAGCCTGTATGGTGGTCCCGAGGTAACCATATCCTTAATAACCAACCGTTAATAACCCATATCCCTTAATAACCATATCCATATAATAACCAACCCATATCCCTCATAATAACCATATCCTTAATAACCAACCTTAATAACAATATCCTTAATAACCATATCCTTAATAACCAACCTTAATAACTTAATAACCATATCCTTAATAACCAACCGTAATAACCATATCCTTAATAACCATATCCTTAATAACCATATCCTTAATAACCATATCCTTGCATTGACTAAGATTCTCTCTGCTGAGAAGGACACCAACCCAAGTCTGCTCTTATACAAAGTTTTCCATTTAGTGAGATAAAAATACCTTCGTTTGCTCCTCCGTACTGACATATGTAATACTCCATACGGATAATACACAGACAGCTGTGAAATTCAACACGCTGAAGAGATCATCAATAGAGACCCAGAAAAAAACAGGGAAAGAGTAAATATAATGACTAATAAATCATACATCTTAATAACCCATACATATAAATAACCAAACAGATGGAGAGAGTGGATTGGCTCATACTAAAAGTAAATGTGCAAGGCACTGCGACGGTTTTTCCTGAGTTTTTCCTTCGGCTCTAATTGCTTTATTTCTGGGAGACGAGGAGCGGGGAGGGAGGGGCTATTTCTCGGGGATGTGGGGAATGCTGTCCTGGCAGGGGCGAAGAGGGCCGTACGTAGGTGTGTGTGTCAGTGGCTGAAACCGGTTCAGGGAACTAAATCGAAAATTTGAAATTAACTAAATTTTTCAAGGAACAGAAAGGGAACCTGGAACAAAAGTGATCCATGCTGTTCGGAACAGAACCTTTATTTTTAAATGCAATTTAAGACCTGTTTAGATATCCAGTACCAGTGAAAAGTTTGGAAACACTGACTCATTCAAGGGTTTTACTTTATTTTTTTTACTATTTTCTACATTGTATAATAAAAGTGAAGACATCAGAACTATGAAATAACACATATGGAATTATGACCAAAAAAAGTGTTAATAAACAAATCAAAATATATTTTAGATTTGAGATTCTTCAAAGTAGCCACCCTTTGCCTTGATGACAGTTTCAAACACTCTTAGCATTCTCTTAACCAGCTTCATGAGTCACCGGGAATGCATTTAATTCGATCTGGGAACCTTTTTGGTTACTACCCTGCCACCCAAATGTCCCGTTCAGTTGTGCTGAAATCTAGGTAAGGTGACAGACATTTCTAACACTGATCTGAATAAAAAGGCATAAAGTCACATACATTTCTAATGAGTAAATGACTCTAAATAAGACGATGGGGTAGTTAACACTTCCACAAAATCTGAAAACGTATAGGTGGTTCTCCTGGTTGAAAACTGACTGGAAAAAGACTGTCATGTTTAATCTAGCATTGGCTCATCTAAAGGCCTTATCTTTATGTTTTAAACACTGACGTTTAGGTTATATAAATGTGTCACATGTTTCATGGTTTTACAGTGACTTAGGCCCTCATTGACATCAGGACAGACAGTGGTCCACACCGCTC
>NC_068444.1:5995831-6165344 GCF_023373465.1 Oncorhynchus keta
TCAGCCCTGAACAGACTCTGCCAAGAGGAAAACAGAATCATTAGGACAGTCATCCTTGAACAGACTCTGCCAAGAGGAAACAGAATCAATAGGACAGTCATCCTTGAACAGACTCTGCCAAGAGGAAAACAGAATCATTAGGACAGTCAGCCCTGAACAGACTCTGCCAAGAGGAAAACAGAATCATTAGGACAGTCATCCTTGAACAGACTCTGCCAAGAGGAAACAGAATCAATAGGACAGTCAGCCCTGAACAGACTCTGCCAAGAGGAAAACAGAATCATTAGGACAGTCAGCCCTGAACAGACTCTGCCAAGAGGAAAACAGAATCATTAGGACAGTCATCCTTGAACAGACTCTGCCAAGAGGAAACAGAATCAATAGGACAGTCAGCCCTGAACAGACTCTGCCAAGAGGAAAACATAATCACTAGGACAGTCAGCCCTGAACAGACTCTGCCAAGAGGAAAACAGAATCATTAGGACAGTCATCCTTGAACAGACTCTGCCAAGAGGAAAACAGAATCATTAGGACAGTCATCCTTGAACAGACTCTGCCAAGAGGAAACAGAATCACTAGGACAGTCAGCCCTGAACAGACTCTGCCAAGAGGAAACAGAATCAATAGGACAGTCATCCCTGAACAGACTCTGCCAAGAGGAAAACAGAATCAATAGGACAGTCATCCTTGAACAGACTCTGCCAAGAGGAAAACAGAATCAATAGGACAGTCATCCTTGAACAGACTCTGCCAAGAGGAAAACAGAATCAATAGGACAGTCATCCTTGAACAGACTCTGCCAAGAGGAAACAGAATCAATAGGACAGTCATCCCTGAACAGACTCTGCCAAGAGGAAACAGAATCACTAGGACAGTCAGCCCTGAACAGGCTCTGCCAAGAGGAAACAGAATCATTAGGACAGTCAGCCCTGAACAGACTCTGCCAAGAGGAAAACAGAATCATTAGGACAGTCAGCCCTGAACAGACTCTGCCAAGAGGAAACAGAATCAATAGGACAGTCAGCCCTGAACAGACTCTGCCAAGAGGAAAACAGAATCATTAGGACAGTCAGCCCTGAACAGACTCTGCCAAGAGGAAAACAGAATCATTAGGACAGTCATCCCTGAACAGACTCTGCCAAGAGGAAACAGAACCACTAGGACAGTCAGCCCTGAACAGACTCTGCCAAGAGGAAAACAGAATCATTAGGACAGTCAGCCCTGAACAGACTCTGCCAAGAGGAAACAGAATCAATAGGACAGTCAGCCCTGAACAGACTCTGCCAAGATAGAACAGAATCAATAGACATTCGCTTTAACTCTTTTGGTACATTTCTTCAGTGGCAGACTTTTGAAATCAGGTCCAGGTTGTTGAGTCATAATGTCTGCGTTCAGATGGACAGCAAACTCAACATGTGTAAATATTTATATGAACATAACAAGATTCAACAACTGAACAAGTTCCACAGACATGTGACTAACAGAAATTGAATAATGTGTCCCTGAACAAAGGTAGGGGTTCAAATCAAAAGTAACAGTCAGTATCTGGTGGGCCACCAGCTGCATTAAGTACTGCAGTGCATCTCCTCCTCATGGACTGCACCAGATTTGCCAGTTCTTGCTGTGAGATGTTACCCAACTCTTCCATCAAGGCACCTGCAAGTTCCTGAACATTTCTGGGGGAATGGCCCTAGACCTCACCCTCCGATCCAACAGGTCCCAGACGTGCTCAATGGGATTGAGATCCGAGCTCTTCGCTGGCCATGGCAGAACACTGACAGTCCTGTCTTGCAGGAAATCACGCACAGAACGAGCAGTATGGCTGGTGGCATTGTCATGCTGGAGGGTCATGTCAGGATGGGCCTGCAGGAAGGGTACCACATGAGGGAGGAGGATGTCTTCCCTGTAACGCACAGCGTTGAGATTGCCTGCAATGACAACAAGTTCAGTCCAATGATGCTGTGACATACCGCCGCAGACCATGACTCCTTCAAGATTGTTGGTAAAGCATTCCAGGTGAAGCTGGTTGAGAGAATGATAAGTGTGCAAAGCTGTCATCAAGGCAAAGAGGTAAAGAATCTCAAAATATAAAACATATTTTTGGATTTGTTTAACACTATTTTGGTTACTACATGATTCCATACGTATTATTTCATAGTGTTGATATCTTCACTATTATTCTACAATGTAGAAAATAGTGCAAATAAAGAAAAACCCTTGAATGAGTAGGTGTGTCCAAACTTTTGACTGGTTCTGTATAAATATTAAAGGAATTTGAAATTATGCAAGTAACATTATTAGACAGACTCCAATTCTATTGGCTAATTTCATATTATTATTATTCGTGAACACTGTTGGGTTAGGATTAAGGGTGAGGGGTCAGGAGGAATTGGGACTGGCTTAAACACTGTAGGGTTAGGACCAAGGGAGATGGGGGTAGGGAGCGAATTGGGACCGATTTATACACTATAGGGTTAGGACCAAGGGAGATGGGGGTAGGGAGCGAATTGGGACTGTCTTATCCGCTGTGGGATTTGGACTAAGGAAGAGGTGGGTAGGGAGCGAATTGGGACTGACTGATTTGTCTGTCTGTCTGCCTGTTTTTGACCAGAATCTCTACAGTGGGGCTAAAGAAACAACGGGACAGTTTCATTCTCAGCAGTTTATACTAAAGGGTTCCTATTGGTCAAGCCCATAAAGGGTTCCTATTGGTCAAGGCTATAAAGGGTTCCTACTTGTCAAGGCTATAAAGGGACAGACAGACAGACAGACAGACAGGAACGGACAGACAGACAGACAGACAGACAGACAGACAGACAGACAGACAGGAACGGACGGACGGACGGAGACGGACGGACGGAGGACGGAGACGGAGGACAGACAGACAGACAGACAGACAGGACGGACAGACAGACGGACAGACAGGAACGGACAGACGACACGGACAGACAGACACGGACAGACAGACAGACAGACAGACAGACAGACAGACAGACAGACAGACAGACAGACAGACAGACAGGCACAGGCAGACAGACAGACAGACAGACAGACAGACAGACAGACAGGAACAGACAGACAGACACGGACAGACAGACAGACAGACAGACAGACAGACAGACAGACAGACAGACAGACAGACAGACACGGACAGACAGACAGACAGACAGACAGACAGACAGACAGACAGACAGACAGACAGACAGACAGACAGACAGACAGACAGACAGACAGACAGACAGACAAAAGTCAAAGTCAATCACGTCTTCAACCCTGGTTTAGTTTCCCATCATAATTAGAATCTTTATTCTAATCTGATATATCAGTTTACAACAACAAACATCAATAAAAGGTAACACCTGAAATACTATAACTGTTGACACTATCAAACCTGAAATACTATCACTGTTGACACTATCAAACCTGAAATACTATCACTGTTGACACTATCAAACCTGAAATACTATCACTGCTGACACTATCAAACCTGAAATACTATCACTGTTGACACTATCAAACCTGAAATACTATCACTGTTGACACTATCAAACCTGAAATACTATCACTGTTGACACTATCAAACCTGAAATACTATCACTGTTGACACTATCAAACCTGAAATACTATCACTATTGACACTATCAAACCTGAAATGCTATCACTGTTGACACTATCAAACCTGAAATACTATCACTGTTGACACTATCAAACCTGAAATACTATCACTGTTGACACTATCAAACCTGAAATACTATCACTGTTGACACTATCAAACCTGAAATACTATCACTGTTGACACTATCAAACCTGAAATACTATCACTGTTGACACTATCAAACCTGAAATGCTATCACTGCTGACACTATCAAACCTGAAATACTATCACTGTTGACACTATCAAACCTGAAATTAAAAAGTGTTAGTCAATTAGAGTCCAATTAGTCAAGTACACTATTTAAACTCATCCACCACATGTATTACACCTGTATTACAACAGTATTACAACAGTATTACACCTGTATAACACCTGTATTACACCTGTATTACACCAGTATTACACCAGTATTACACCAGTATTACACCAGTATTACACCTGTATTACACCTGTATTACAACAGTATTACACCTGTATTACACCAGTATTACACCTGTATTACACCTGTATTACACCTGTATTACACCTGTATTACACCAGTATTACACCAGTATTACACCTGTATTACACCAGTATTACACCTGTATTACACCTGTATTACAACAGTATTACACCTGTATTACACCAGTATTACACCTGTATTACACCTGTATTACAACAGTATTACACCTGTATTACACCAGTATTACACCAGTATTACAACAGTATTACAACAGTATTACACCTGTATTACACCAGTATTACACCTGTATTACACCTGTATTACACCAGTATTACACCAGTATTACACCTGTATTACACCAGTATTACACCTGTATTACACCTGTATTACACCTGTATTACACCTGTATTACAACAGTATTACACCTGTATTACACCTGTATTACACCTGTATTACACCAGTATTACACCAGTATTACACCTGTATTACACCTGTATTACACCTGTATTACACCAGTATTACACCAGTATTACACCTGTATTACACCAGTATTACAACAATATTACAACTGTATTACACCTGTATTACAACATTATTACACCTGTATTACACCTGTATTACACCTGTATTACAACTGTATTACACCTGTATTACATCAGTATTACACCTGTATTACACCAGTATTACACCAGTATTACACCAGTATTACACCAGTATTACACCTGTATTACACCAGTATTACACCTGTATTACACCTGTATTACACCAGTATTACACCAGTATTACACCTGTATTACACCAGTATTACAACTGTATTACACCTGTATTACACCAGTATTACACCTGTATTACACCTGTATTACACCAGTATTACACCTGTATTACACCTGTATTACACCTGTATTACACCAGTATTACACCTGTATTACACCTGTATTACAACTGTATTACACCTGTATTACACCAGTATTACACCTGTATTACACCAGTATTACACCTGTATTACACCAGTATTACACCTGTATTACAACAGTATTACAACTGTATTACACCTGTATTACACCTGTATTACACCAGTATTACACCTGTATTACAACAGTATTACACCAGTATTACACCTGTATTACAACAGTATTACACCAGTATTACACCTGTATTACAACAGTATTACAACAGTATTACACCTGTATTACACCTGTATTACACCAGTATTACACCTGTATTACACCTGTATTACACCTGTATTACAACAGTATTACAACTGTATTACACCTGTATTATACCAGTATTACAACATTATTACACCTGTATTACACCTAAGACCCTGTCCAGCTGTTATGACACTATAACCCTCTAGATAAAGACCCTGTCCAGCTGTTATGACACTATAACTCCTCTAGATAAAGACCCTGTCCAGCTGTTATGACACTATAACCCCTCTAGATAAAGACCCTGTCCAGCTATGACACTATAACCCCTCTAGATAAAGACCCTGTCCAGCTGTTACAGACACTATAACCCCTCTAGATAAAGACCCTGTCCAGCTATACACTATAACCCCTCTAGATAAAGACCCTGTCCAGCTGTTATGACAGACCCTGTCCAGCTGTTATGACAGTATAACCCTTTAGATAAAGACCCTGTCCAGCTGTTATGACACTATAACCCTCTAGATAAAGACCCTGTCCAGCTGTTATGACACTATAACCCCTCTAGATAAAGACCCTGTCCAGCTGTTATGACACTATAACCCCCTCTAGATAAAGACCCTGTCCAGCTGTTAGGACACTATAACCCCTCTAGATAAAGACCCTGTCCAGCTGTTAGGACACTATAACTAACCCCTCTAGATAAAGACCCTGTCCAGCTGTTAGGACACTATAACCCCTCTAGATAAAGACCCTGTCCAGCTGTTATGACACTATAACCCCTCTAGATAAAGACCCTGTCCAGCTGTTATGACACTATAACTAACCCTCTAGATAAAGACCCTGTTCAGCTGTTATGACACTATAACCCTCTAGATAAAGACCCTGTCCAGCTGTTATGACACTATAACCCCTCTAGATAAAGACCCTGTTCAGCTGTTAGGACACTATAACCCCTCTAGATAAAGACCCTGTCCAGCTGTTATGACACTATAACCCCTCTAGATAAAGACCCTGTCCAGCTGTTATGACACTATAACCCCTCTAGATAAAGACCCTTTCCAGCTGTTAGGACACTATAACCCCTCTAGATAAAGACCCTGTCCAGCTGTTATGACACTATAACCCCTCTAGATAAAGACCCTGTCCAGCTGTTATGACACTATAACCCCCTCTAGATAAAGACCCTGTCCAGCTGTTAGGACACTATAACCCCTCTAGATAAAGACTCTGTCCAGCTGTTATGACACTATAACCCCTCTAGATAAAGACCCTGTCCAGCTGTTATGACACTATAACCCCTCTAGATAAAGACCCTGTCCAGCTGTTAGGACACTATAACTAACCCCTCTAGATAAAGACCCTGTCCAGCTGTTATGACACTATAACCCCTCTAGATAAAGACCCTGTCCAGCTGTTATGACACTATAACCCCTCTAGATAAAGACCCTGTCCAGCTGTTATGACACTATAACCCCTCTAGATAAAGACCCTGTCCAGCTGTTAGGACACTATAACCCCTCTAGATAAAGACCCTGTCCAGCTGTTATGACACTATAACCCCTCTAGATAAAGACCCTGTCCAGCTGTTATGACACTATAACCCCTCTAGATAAAGACCCTGTCCAGCTGTTATGACACTATAACCCCTCTAGATAAAGACCCTGTCCAGCTGTTAGGACACTATAACCCCTCTAGATAAAGACCCTGTCCAGCTGTTATGACACTATAACCCCTCTAGATAAAGACCCTGTCCAGCTGTTAGGACACTATAACCCCTCTAGATAAAGACCCTGTCCAGCTGTTATGACACTATAACCCCTCTAGATAAAGACCCTGTCCAGCTGTTAGGACACTATAACCCCTCTAGATAAAGACCCTGTCCAGCTGTTATGACACTATAACCCCTCTAGATAAAGACCCTGTCCAGCTGTTATGACACTATAACCCCTCTAGATAAAGACCCTGTCCAGCTGTTAGGACACTATAACTAACCCCTCTAGATAAAGACCCTGTCCAGCTGTTATGACACTATAACCCCTCTAGATAAAGACCCTGTCCAGCTGTTATGACACTATAACCCCTCTAGATAAAGACCCTGTCCAGCTGTTATGACACTATAACCCCTCTAGATAAGACCCTGTCCAGCTGTTAGGACACTATAACCCCTCTAGATAAAGACCCTGTCCAGCTGTTATGACACTATAACCCCTCTAGATAAAGACCCTGTCCAGCTGTTATGACACTATAACCCCTCTAGATAAAGACCCTGTCCAGCTGTTATGACACTATAACCCCTCTAGATAAAGACCCTGTCCAGCTGTTAGGACACTATAACCCCTCTAGATAAAGACCCTGTCCAGCTGTTATGACACTATAACCCCTCTAGATAAAGACCCTGTCCAGCTGTTAGGACACTATAACCCCTCTAGATAAAGACCCTGTCCAGCTGTTATGACACTATAACCCTCTAGATAAAGACCCTGTCCAGCTGTTAGGACACTATAACCCCTCTAGATAAAGACCCTGTCCAGCTGTTATGACACTATAACCCCTCTAGATAAAGACCCTGTCCAGCTGTTATGACACTATAACCCCTCTAGATAAAGACCCTGTCCAGCTGTTAGGACACTATAACCCCTCTAGATATAGACCCTGTCCAGCTGTTAGGACACTATAACTAACCCCTCTAGATAAAGACCCTGTCCAGCTGTTATGACACTATAACCCCTCTAGATAAAGACCCTGTCCAGCTGTTATGACACTATAACCCCTCTAGATAAAGACCCTGTCCAGCTGTTAGGACACTATAACTAACCCTCTAGATAAAGACCCTGTCCAGCTGTTAGGACACTAGAACCCCTCTAGATAAAGACCCTGTCCAGCTGTTATGACACTATAACCCTCTAGATAAAGACCCTGTCCAGCTGTTAGGACACTATAACCCCTCTAGATAAAGACCCTGTCCAGCTG
The DNA here is from genome assembly GCF_023373465.1 of Oncorhynchus keta. Classification (NCBI taxonomy): domain Eukaryota; kingdom Metazoa; phylum Chordata; class Actinopteri; order Salmoniformes; family Salmonidae; genus Oncorhynchus; species Oncorhynchus keta. Next base: position 6,004,050 of record NC_068444.1, read on the forward strand.
TTATGACAGTATAACCCTCTAGATAAAGACTCTGTCCAGCTGTTAGGACACTATAACCCCTCTAGATAAAGACTCTGTCCAGCTGTTATGACACTATAACCCCTCTAGATAAAGACCCTGTCCAGCTGTTAGGACACTATAACCCCTCTAGATAAAGACCCTGTCCAGCTGTTATGACACTATAACCCCTCTAGATAAAGACCCTGTCCAGCTGTTAGACACTATAACTAACCCCTCTAGATAAAGACCCTGTCCAGCTGTTAGGACACTATAACTCCTCTAGATAAAGACCCTGTCCAGCTGTTATGACACTATAACCCCTCTAGATAAAGACCCTGTCCAGCTGTTATGACACTATAACCCCTCTAGATAAAGACCCTGTCCTGACTCTTAGAAAAAAAAGAGTTCCAAAAGGTTTCTTTGGCCGGCCAAAATGTATAACCATTTTTTTTTTTTTGAGTTTTGGGTTCCATGTAGAACCATTTGGGGAAAGGGTTCTACATGGAACCCAAATAGCGGTCTATCTGTAACGAAAAGGGTTCTTCAAAGGCTTCTCCCCTGGACAGCTGAAGAACCTGTTTAGGTTAAAGATAGCACCTATTTTTCTAAGAGTGTAAGTTGTTATTTAATTGCAGGTCTAATTATGTAAATGATATGCGTTTCACTTTGGGAGAGGTTCTGTAGAAGCCTGGTGGCGAGGCGTGTGTGTGTGGCGGCAGGGTTGATTGAGGCGTCGATTCTCAGGGACAGGGTTGTGTATTTGGGCTCAGACGATTTGGTGTGGAAGGAGGAGACGTTTGGGGGATGTTGAGGGGCAGGAAGGGGGAGGGGGAGGGGTCATTGTATTGACATATAGGTAGGTCTCTCCTCTAGGACAATCAACCAAGGCCCACTCTCTCTTCACTAGGACAATGACCCAAGGCCCTCTCTCTCTCTTCACTAGGACAATCAACCAAGGCCCTCTCTCTCTTCACTAGGACAATGACCCAAGGCCCTCTCTCTCTCCTCTAGGACAATCAACCAAGGCCCTCTCTCTCTCTTCACTAGGACAATCAACCAAGGCCCTCTCTCTCTCTCCCACTAGGACAATCAACCAAGGCCCTCTCTCTCTCCTCTAGGACAATCAACCAAGGCCCTCTCTCTCTCTTCACTAGGACAATCAACCAAGGCCCTCTCTCTCTCTCACTAGGACAATGAACCAAGGCCCTCTCTCTCTCCACTAGGACAATGAACCAAGGCCCTCTCTCTCTCCACTAGGACAATGAACCAAGGCCCTCTCTCTCTCTCCTCTAGGACAATCAACCAAGGCCCTCTCTCTCTCCACTAGGACAATGACCCAAAGCCCTCTCTCTCTCTCCACTAGGACAATGAACCAAGGCCCTCTCTCTCTTCACTAGGACAATGACCCAAGGCCCTCTCTCTCTCCACTAGGACAATGAACCAAGGCCCTCTCTCTCTCTCACTAGAACAATGAACCAAGGCCCTCTCTCTCTCCACTAGGACAATGACCCAAGGCCCTCTCTCTCTCCACTAGGACAATGAACCAAGGCCCTCTCTCTCTCTCCACTAGGACAATGACCCAAGGCCCTCTCTCTCTCCACTAGGACAATCAACCAAGGCCCTCTCTCTCTCCACTAGGACAATGACCCAAGGCCCTCTCTCTCTCCACTAGGACAATGACCCAAGGCCCTCTCTCTCTTCACTAGGACAATGACCCAAGGCCCTCTCTCTCTCTCTCTTCACTAGGACAATGAACCAAGGCCTGTATCGAGGAGAACACCCCAAAGTCAGGTGAAAACTAAACAAAGCTTTACGACTGTAGATCATCATCCAACCAGTCTGGTTCCTACAAAAACAGATATGTGGGCTTTCCATCTCTGTTACTGGAGAGATTCCTTCCTGTAGGTTTACATCAGGGCTTTCCATCTCTGTTACTGGAGAGATTCCTTCCTGTAGGTTTACATCAGGGCTTTCCATCTCTGTTGCTGGAGAGATTCCCTCCTGTAGGTTTACATCAGGGCTTTCCATCTCTGTTACTGGAGAGATTCCCTCCTGTAGGTTTACATCAGGGCTTTCCATCTCTGTTACTGGAGAGATTCCTTCCTGTAGGTTTACATCAGGGCTTTCCATCTCTGTTACTGGAGAGATTCCTTCCTGTAGGTTTACATCAGGGCTTTCCATCTCTGTTACTGGAGAGATTCCTTCCTGTAGGTTTACATCAGGGCTTTCCATCTCTGTTCCTGGAGAGGGACCCTCCTGTAGGGATTTTGCTCCAACCCCAGTTGTAACTAACCTGGTTCATCTTATCAACCAGCTAATTATTTGACTCAGGTTTGCTGGGTTAGGATCGGAGTGAAAATCTACAGGACGGTATCTCTCCAGGAACAGGGTTGGAGTTAAAACCTATAGGAGGGTATCTCTACAGGAACAGGGTTGGAGTTAAAACCTACAGGAGGGTATCTCTACAGGAACAGGGTTGGAGTTAAAACCTACAGGAGGGTATCTCTCCAGGAACAGGGTTGGAGTTAAAACCTACAGGAGGGTATCTCTACAGGAACAGGGTTGGAGTTAAAACCTACAGGAGGGTATCTCTACGGGAACAGGGTTGGAGTTAAAACCTACAGGAGGGTATCTCTCCAGGAACAGGATTGGAGTGTAAAACCTACAGGAGGGTATCTCTCCAGGAACAGGGTTGGAGTTAAAACCGACAGGACGGTATCTCTCCAGGAACAGGGTTGGAGTTAAAACCGACAGGACGGTATCTCTCCAGGAACAGGATTGGAGTTAAAACCGACAGGACGGTAGCTCTCCAGGAACAGGGTTGGAGTTAAAACCGAGAGGACGGTAGCTCTCCAGGAACAGGGTTGGAGTTAAAACCGAGAGGACGGTAGCTCTCCAGGAAAATGGGGGAAAGCCCTGGTAGACTAATTAGTAGCCTGACACTTCCCCCTGCTGGTGACTGTCTGGTATGACAGGAGTTCTCACACCTACCAGAGTGTCATACTGAATGAAAGTATCGAAAGCAAGAGAACAGCTTTACCAAGGTTGAATTTTCACACTCTTACTTTGTAAGTATGTGTGTGTAACATTAACATGTTGATTGTTACATCATCGATCGTGTTGGTGTCATAGCAACACATTTATTTATTGATGTATCTGCATGTTTGGCATATCGGTGGTATAACACAGAGGCTGTAGTTCTTGGGGCACCACCAACCTGATCAGGCAGGGCCTGATGACTGATGCTTTCTGGGTCACTACCAGAACTCACAGGCCCAGTGCCAGTTTCTCTGCTCTGGGTCTGACTCAGCTTCTTCCTCCAATGCTGCTGCTGAGGCCTGTCTGCATTCTCTGCCTGTCAAAGAGTCAAAACACACAGAGGTTGGCTGGAAACAAGGGGGACTGGGGACTGTCTGTCTCAAGTCAAAACACACAGAGGTTGGCTGGAAACAAGGGGGACTGGGGACTGTCTGTCTCAAGTCAAAACACACAGATGTTGGCTGGAAACAAGGGGGACTGGGGACTGTCTGTCTCAAGTCAAAACACACAGAGGTTGGCTGGAAACAAGGGGGACTGGGGACTGTCTGTCTCAAGTCAAAACACACAGATGTTGGCTGGAAACAAGGGGGACTGGGGACTGTCTGTCTCAAGTCAAAACACACAGATATTGGCTGGAAACAAGGGGGACTGGGGACTGTCTGTCTCAAGTCAAAACACACAGATGTTGGCTGGAAACAAGGGGGACTGGGGACTGTCTGTCTCAAGTCAAAACACACAGAGGTTGGCTGGAAACAAGGTGGACTGGGGACTGTCTGTCTCAAGTCAAAACACACAGAGGTTGGCTGGAAACAAGGGGGACTGGGGACTGTCTGTCTCAAGTCAAAACACACAGAGGTTGGCTGGAAACAAGGGGGACTGGGGACTGTCTGTCTCAAGTCAAAACACACAGAGGTTAGCTGGAAACAAGGGGGACTGGGGACTGTCTGTCTCTAGTCAAAACACACAGAGGTTGGCTGGAAACAAGGGGGACTGGGGACTGTCTGTCTCAAGTCAAAACACACAGAGGTTGGCTGGAAACAAGGGGGACTGGGGACTGTCTGTCTCAAGTCAAAACACAGAGATGTTGGCTGGAAACAAGGGGGACTGGGGACTGTCTGTCTCAAGTCAAAAGACACAGATGTTGGCTGGAAACAAGGGGGACTGGGGACTGTCTGTCTCAAGTCAAAACACACAGATGTTGGCTGGAAACAAGGTGGACTGGGGACTGTCTGTCTCAAGTCAAAACACACAGAGGTTGGCTGGAAACAAGGTGGACTGGGGACTGTCTGTCTCAAGTCAAAACACACAGAGGTTGGCTGGAAACAAGGGGGACTGGGGACTGTCTGTCTCAAGTCAAAACACACAGATGTTGGCTGGAAACAAGGGGGACTGGGGACTGTCTGTCTCAAGTCAAAACACACAGATGTTGGCTGGAAACAAGGGGGACTGGGGACTGTCTGTCTCAAGTCAAAACACACAGATGTTGGCTGGAAACAAGGGGGACTGGGGACTGTCTGTCTCAAGTCAAAACACACAGAGGTTGGCTGGAAACAAGGTGGACTGGGGACTGTCTGTCTCAAGTCAAAACACACAGAGGTTGGCTGGAAACAAGGGGGACTGGGGACTGTCTGTCTCAAGTCAAAACACACAGAGGTTGGCTGGAAACAAGGGGGACTGGGGACTGTCTGTCTCAAGTCAAAACACACAGAGGTTGGCTGGAAACAAGGGGGACTGGGGACTGTCTGTCTCAAGTCAAAACACACAGAGGTTGGCTGGAAACAAGGGGGACTGGGGACTGTCTGTCTCAAGTCAAAACACACAGAGGTTGGCTGGAAACAAGGGGGACTGGGGACTGTCTGTCTCAAGTCAAAACACACAGAGGTTGGCTGGAAACAAGGGGGACTGGGGACTGTCTGTCTCAAGTCAAAACACACAGAGGTTGGCTGGAAACAAGGTGGACTGGGGACTGTCTGTCTCAAGTCAAAACACACAGATGTTGGCTGGAAACAAGGGGGACTGGGGACTGTCTGTCTCAAGTCAAAACACACAGATGTTGGCTGGAAACAAGGGGGACTGGGGACTGTCTGTCTCAAGTCAAAACACACAGATGTTGGCTGGAAACAAGGGGGACTGGGGACTGTCTGTCTCAAGTCAAAACACACAGAGGTTGGCTGGAAACAAGGTGGACTGGGGACTGTCTGTCTCAAGTCAAAACACACAGAGGTTGGCTGGAAACAAGGGGGACTGGGGACTGTCTGTCTCAAGTCAAAACACACAGAGGTTGGCTGGAAACAAGGGGGACTGGGGACTGTCTGTCTCAAGTCAAAACACACAGAGGTTGGCTGGAAACAAGGGGGACTGGGGACTGTCTGTCTCAAGTCAAAACACACAGAGGTTGGCTGGAAACAAGGGGGACTGGGGACTGTCTGTCTCAAGTCAAAACACACAGAGGTTGGCTGGAAACAAGGGGGACTGGGGACTGTCTGTCTCAAGTCAAAACACACAGAGGTTGGCTGGAAACAAGGGGGACTGGGGACTGTCTGTCTCAAGTCAAAACACACAGAGGTTGGCTGGAAACAAGGTGGACTGGGGACTGTCTGTCTCAAGTCAAAACACACAGAGGTTGGCTGGAAACAAGGGGGACTGGGGACTGTCTGTCTCAAGTCAAAACACACAGAGGTTGGCTGGAAACAAGGTGGACTGGGGACTGTCGGTCTCAAGTCAAAACACACAGAGGTTGGCTGGAAACAAGGGGACTGGGGACTGTCTGTCTCAAGTCAAAACACACAGAGGTTGGCTGGAAACAAGGGGGACTGGGGACTGTCTGTCTCAAGTCAAAACACACAGAGGTTGGCTGGAAACAAGGGGGACTGGGGACTGTCTGTCTCAAGTCAAAACACACAGAGGTTGGCTGGAAACAAGGGGGACTGGGGACTGTCTGTCTCAAGTCAAAACACACAGAGGTTGGCTGGAAACAAGGGGGACTGGGGACTGTCTGTCTCAAGTCAAAACACACAGAGGTTGGCTGGAAACAAGGGGGACTGGGGACTGTCTGTCTCAAGTCAAAACACACAGAGGTTGGCTGGAAACAAGGGGGACTGGGGACTGTCTGTCTCAAGTCAAAACACACAGAGGTTGGCTGGAAACAAGGGGGACTGGGGACTGTCTGTCTCAAGTCAAAACACACAGAGGTTGGCTGGAAACAAGGTGGACTGGGGACTGTCTGTCTCAAGTCAAAACACACAGAGGTTGGCTGGAAACAAGGGGGACTGGGGACTGTCTGTCTCAAGTCAAAACACACAGAGGTTGGCTGGAAACAAGGGGGACTGGGGACTGTCTGTCTCAAGTCAAAACACACAGAGGTTGGCTGGAAACAAGGGGGACTGGGGACTGTCTGTCTCAAGTCAAAACACACAGAGGTTGGCTGGAAACAAGGGGGACTGGGGACTGTCTGTCTCAAGTCAAAACACACAGAGGTTGGCTGGAAACAAGGGGGACTGGGGACTGTCTGTCTCAAGTCAAAACACACAGAGGTTGGCTGGAAACAAGGGGGACTGGGGACTGTCTGTCTCAAGTCAAAACACACAGAGGTTGGCTGGAAACAAGGGGACTGGGGACTGTCTGTCTCAAGTCAAAACACACAGAGGTTGGCTGGAAACAAGGTGGACTGGGGACTGTCTGTCTCAAGTCAAAACACACAGAGGTTGGCTGGAAACAAGGGGGACTGGGGACTGTCTGTCTCAAGTCAAAACACACAGAGGTTGGCTGGAAACAAGGGGGACTGGGGACTGTCTGTCTCAAGTCAAAACACACAGAGGTTGGCTGGAAACAAGGGGGACTGGGGACTGTCTGTCTCAAGTCAAAAACACACAGAGGTTGGCTGGAAACAAGGTGGACTGGGGACTGTCTGTCTCAAGTCAAAACACACAGAGGTTGGCTGGAAACAAGGTGGACTGGGGACTGTCTGTCTCAAGTCAAAACACACAGAGGTTGGCTGGAAACAAGGGGGACTGGGGACTGTCTGTCTCAAGTCAAAACACACAGAGGTTGGCTGGAAACAAGGGGACTGGGGACTGTCTGTCTCAAGTCAAAACACACAGAGGTTGGCTGGAAACAAGGGGGACTGGGGACTGTCTGTCTCAAGTCAAAACACACAGAGGTTGGCTGGAAACAAGGGGGACTGGGGACTGTCTGTCTCAAGTCAAAACACACAGAGGTTGGCTGAAACAAGGGGGACTGGGGACTGTCTGTCTCAAGTCAAAACACACAGAGGTTGGCTGGAAACAAGGGGGACTGGGGACTGTCTGTCTCAAGTCAAAACACACAGAGGTTGGCTGGAAACAAGGTGGACTGGGGACTGTCTGTCTCAAGTCAAAACACACAGAGGTTGGCTGGAAACAAGGGGGACTGGGGACTGTCTGTCTCAAGTCAAAACACACAGAGGTTGGCTGGAAACAAGGGGGACTGGGGACTGTCTGTCTCAAGTCAAAACACACAGAGGTTGGCTGGAAACAAGGGGGACTGGGGACTGTCTGTCTCAAGTCAAAACACACAGAGGTTGGCTGGAAACAAGGGGGACTGGGGACTGTCTGTCTCAAGTCAAAACACACAGAGGTTGGCTGTAAACAAGGGGGACTGGGGACTGTCTGTCTCAAGTCAAAACACACAGAGGTTGGCTGGAAACAAGGGGGACTGGGGACTGTCTGTCTCAAGTCAAAACACACAGAGGTTGGCTGGAAACAAGGGGGACTGGGGACTGTCTGTCTCAAGTCCAAACACACAGAGGTTGGCTGGAAACAAGGGGGACTGGGGACTGTCTGTCTCAAGTCAAAACACACAGAGGTTGGCTGGAAACAAGGGGGACTGGGGACTGTCTGTCTCAAGTCAAAACACACAGAGGTTGGCTGGAAACAAGGGGGACTGGGGACTGTCTGTCTCAAGTCAAAACACACAGAGGTTGGCTGGAAACAAGGGGGACTGGGGACTGTCTGTTTAAAAAAATCAATTCTGCCTATCAACAAGTCAAAAGACAGGCATATGGCATGTCAGCATACAGACATTCACAGAGACAGACATAAAGCACGTCATAAACATTCCATACATACGGTTGTCTGTCCCAAACGCCTGGTTTATTTAGGGCATCAGTATGGACACAAAGACAATGGACATATTTAGTAATCAAATCAAATCAAATGTTATTTGTCACATGGGCCTTAACCAACAGTGCATTGAAGAAGTTAAGAAAAAAAGTGTTAAGTAAAAAACAGACAAGTAAAAATTGGGGAAAAAAAGTAACAAATAATTAAAGAGCAGCAGTAAAATAACAGTAGTGAGACTATATACAGGGTATTACGGTACAGAGTCAATGTGGAGGCTATATACAGGGTATTACGGTACAGAGTCAATTTGGAGGCTATATACAGGGTATTACGGTACAGAGTCAATGTGGAGGCTATATACAGGGTATTACGGTACAGAGTCAATGTGGAGGCTATATACAGGGTATTACGGTACAGAGTCAATGTGGAGGCTATATACAGGGTATTACGGTACAGAGTCAATGTGGAGGCTATATACAGGGGGTACCAGTACAGAGTCAATGTGGAGGCTATATACAGGAGGTACCGGTACAGAGTCAATGTGGAGACTATATACAGGGGGTACCGGTACAGAGTCAATGTGGAGGCTATATACAGGGGGTACCAGTACAGAGTCAATGTGGAGGCTATATACAGGGGGTACCGGTACAGAGTCGATATGGAGGCTATATACAGGGGGTACCGGTACAGAGTCAATGTGGAGGCTATATACAGGAGGTACCGGTACAGAGTCAATGTGGAGGCTATATACAGGGGGTACCGGTACAGAGTCAATGTGGAGGCTATATACAGGGGTACCGGTACAGAGTCAATGTGGAGGATATATACAGGGGGTACCGGTACAGAGTCAATGTGGAGGCTATATACAGGGGGTACCGGTACAGAGTCGATATGGAGGCTATATACAGGGGGTACCGGTACAGAGTCAATGTGGAGGCTATATACAGGGGGTACCGGTACAGAGTCAATGTGGGGGCTATATACAGGGGGTACCGGTACAGAGTCGATATGGAGGCTATATACAGGGGGTACCGGTACAGAGTCAATGTGGAGGCTATATACAGGGGGTACCGGTACAGAGTCAATGTGGGGGCTATATACAGGGGGTACCGGTACAGAGTCAATGTGGGGGCTATATACAGGGGGTACCGGTACAGAGTCGATATGGAGGCTATATACAGGGGGTACCGGTACAGAGTCAATGTGGAGGCTATATACAGGGGGTACCGGTACAGAGTCAATGTGGGGGCTATATACAGGGGGTACCGGTACAGAGTCAATGTGGAGGATATATACAGGGGGTACCGGTACAGAGTCAATGTGGAGGCTATATACAGTGTTCTACCACATAACAGCCTTCTGAGGGGGTATTGTTCTACCACATAACAGCCTTCTGAGGGGCCTTCAAGCTGCATACTGGACCCTATTCCAACTAAACTACTGAAAGAGCTGCTTCCTGTGCTTGGCCCTCCTATGTTGAACATAATAAATGGCTCTCTATCCACTGGATGTGTACCAAACTCACTAAAAGTGGCAGTAATAAAGCCTCTCTTGAAAAAGCCAAACCTTGACCCAGAAAATATAAAAAACTATCGGCCTATATCGAATCTTCCATTCCTCTCAAAAATTTTAAAGAAGGCTGTTGCGCAGCAACTCACTGCTTTCCTGAAGACAAACAATGTATACGAAATGCTTCAGTCTGGTTTTAGACCCCATCATAGCACTGAGACGGCACTTGTGAAGGTGGTAAATGACATTTTAATGGCATCGGACCGAGGCTCTGCATCTGTCCTCGTGCTCCTAGACCTTAGTGCTGCTTTTGATACCATCGATCACCACATTCTTTTGGAGAGATTGGAAACCCAAATTGGTCTACACGGACATGTTCTGGCCTGGTTCAGATCTTATCTGTCGGAAAGATATCAGTTTGTCTCTGTGAATGGTTTGTCCTCTGACAAATCAACTGTAAATTTCGGTGTTCCTCAAGGTTCCGTTTTAGGACCACTATTGTTTTCACTATACATTTTACCTCTTGGGGATGTTATTCGAAAACATAATGTTAACTTTCACTGCTATGCGGATGACACACAGCTGTACATTTCAATGAAACATGGTGAAGCCCCAAAATTGCCCTCGTTAGAAGCATGTGTTTCAGACATAAGGAAGTGGATGGCTGCAAACTTTCTACTATTAAACTCGGACAAAACAGAGATGCTTGTTCTAGGTCCCAAGAAACAAAGAGATCTTCTGTTGAATCTGACAATTAATCTTAATGGTTGTACAGTCGTCTCAAATAAAACTGTGAAGGACCTCGGCGTTACTCTGGACCCTGATCTCTCTTTTGAAGAACATATCAAGACCATTTCGAGGACAGCTTTTTTCCATCTACGTAATATTGCAAAAATCAGAAACTTTCTGTCCAAAAATGATGCAGAAAAATTAATCCATGCTTTTGTCACTTCTAGGTTAGACTACTGCAATGCTCTACTTTCCGGCTCCCCGGATAAAGCACTAAATAAACTTCAGTTAGTGCTAAATACGGCTGCTAGAATCCTGACTAGAACCAAAAAATTTGATCATATTACTCCAGTGCTAGCCTCTCTACACTGGCTTCCTGTCAAAGCAAGGGCTGATTTTAAGGTTTTACTGCTAACCTACAAAGCATTACATGGGCTTGCTCCTACCTATCTCTCTGATTTGGTCCTGCCGTACATACCTACACGTGCGCTACGGTCACAAGACGCAGGCCTCCTAATTGTCCCTAGAATGTCTAAGCAAACAGCTGGAGGCAGGGCTTTCTCCTATAGAGCTCCATTTTTTATGGAACGGTCTGCCTACCCATGTCAGAGAAGCAAACTCGGTCTCAACCTTTAAGTCTTTACTGAAGACTCATCTCTTCAGTGGGTCATATGATTGAGTGTAGTCTGGCCCAGGAGTGGGAGGGTGAACGGAAAGGCTCTGGAGCAACGAACCGCCCTTGCTGTCTCTGCCTGGCCGGTTCCCCTCTTTCCACTGGGATTCTCTGCCTCTAACCCTATTACAGGGGCTGAGTCACTGGCTTACTGGGGCTCTCTCGTGCCGTCCCTGGGGGGTGCGTCACCTGGGTGGGTTGATTCACTGTTGTGGTCGGCCTGTCTGGGTTGCCCCCCCCACTTGGGCTGTGCCGTGGCGGAGATCTTTGTGGGCTATACTCAGCCTTGTCTCAGGATGGTAAGTTGGTGGTTGAAGATATCCCTCTAGTGGTGTGGGGGCTGTGCTTTGGCAAAGTGGGTGGGGTTATATCCTTCCTGTTTGGCCCTGTCCGGGGGTGTCCTCGGATGGGGCCACAGTGTCTCCTGTCCCCTCCTGTCTCAGCCTCTGAGGGGGTGAACTAGAATACAGTATATACATATGAAGTGGACAACAGGATGAACCATGACTAGAATACAGTATATATGAAGTGGACAGCAGTCGTTATATAGGATGAACTAGAATACAGTATATACATATGAAGTGGACAGCAGGATGAACCATGACTAGAATACAGTATATACATATGAAGTGGACAACAGTAATTATATAGGATGAACCATGACTAGAATACAGTATATACATATGAAGTGGACAGCAGTAGTTATATAGGATGAACTAGAATACAGTATATACATATGAAGTGGACAGCAGTAGTTATATAGGATGGACCATGACTAGAATACAGTATATACATATGAAGTGGACAACAGTAGTTATATAGGATGAACCATGACTAGAATACAGTATATATATATGAAGTGGACAACAGTAGTTATATAGGATGAACTATAATACAGTATATACATATGAAGTGGACAACAGTAGTTATATAGGATGAACTAGAATACAGTATATACATATGAAGTGGACAGCAGTAGTTATATAGGATGAACTAGAATACAGTATATACATATGAAGTAGGTAAAACAGTATGTAAACGTGATTAAAGTAGCCAGTGATTCCATGTCTATTTACATAGGGCAGGAGTCTCTAAGGTGCAGGGTAGAGTACTGGGTGGTAGCCGGCTAGTAACAGTCACTAAGGTTCAGGGCAGGGTACTGGGGTGGAGGCTAGTAACAGTCACTAAGGTTCAGGGCAGGGTACTGGGGCGGAGGCTAGTAACAGTCACTAAGGTTCAGGGCAGGGTACTGGGGGGGAGGCTAGTAACAGTCACTAAGGTTCAGGGCAGGGTACTGGGGCGGAGGCTAGTAACAGTCACTAAGGTTCAGGGCAGGGTACTGGGTGGTAGCCGGCTAGTAACAGTCACTAAGGTTCAGGGCAGGGTACTGGGGTGGAGGCTAGTAACAGTCACTAAGGTTCAGGGTAGAGTACTGGGTGGTAGCCGGCTAGTAACAGTCACTAAGGTTCAGGGCAGGGTACTGGGGTGGAGGCTAGTAACAGTCACTAAGGTTCAGGGCAGGGTACTGGGGCGGAGGCTAGTAACAGTCACTAAGGTTCAGGGCAGGGTACTGGGGTGGAGGCTAGTGACAGTCACTAAGGTTCAGGGCAGGGTACTGGGGCGGAGGCTAGTAACAGTGACTAAGGTTCAGGGCAGGGTACTGGGCGGAGGCTAGTAACAGTGACTAAGGTTCAGGGCAGGTTACTGGGGCGGAGGCTAGTAACAGTCACTAAGGTTCAGGGCAGGGTACTGGGGCGGAGGCGAGTAACAGTCACTAAGGTTCAGGGCAGGGTACTGGGGTGGAGGCTAGTAACAGTCACTAAGGTTCAGGGCAGGGTACTGGGGTGGAGGCTAGTGACAGTCACTAAGGTTCAGGGCAGGGTACTGGGGTGGAGGCTAGTGACAGTCACTAAGGTTCAGGGCAGGGTACTGGGGTGGAGGCTAGTGACAGTCACTAAGGTTCAGGGCAGGGTACTGGGGTGGAGGCTAGTGACAGTCACTAAGGTTCAGGGCAGGGTACTGGGCGGAGGCCGGCTGGTGGTGACTATTTAACAGTCTGATGACCTTGAGATAGAAGCTGTTTTTTAGTCTCTATGTTCCAAATTTGATGCAGCTGTAATGTCTCTGCCTTCTAGATGTTAGCGGGGGGGAAAGGCTGTGACTTGGGTGGCTGAGGTCCTTGATGATCTTCTAGATGGTGGCAGGTTGAACAGGCTGTGGCTCGGGGGGCTAAGGTCCTTGATGATCTTCTAGATGGTAGCGGGGTGAAAAGGCTGTGGCTCGGGGACTGAGGTCCTTGATGATCTTCTAGGTGGTAGAGGTTGAACAGGTCCTTAATGATCTTCTTGGCCTTCCTGTGACACTGGGTGATGTAGATGTCCTGGAGGGCAGGCAGTGTTCCCCCGATGATGCGTTGGGCTGACCTCACCACAGGATGCTCTCAATGGTGCATTTGTAGAAGTTTGTGAGGGTCTTACCCCACATTACTACTGGCTGTTACTGAATACCCCACATTACTACTGACTGTTACTGAATACCCCACATTACTACTGACTGTTACTGAATACCCCACATTACTACTGACTGTTACTGAATACCCCACGTTACTACTGGCTGTTACTTGATACCCCACATTACTACTTAATACCCCACATTACTACTGACTGTTACTGAATACATCACATTACTACTGGCTGTTACTGAATACCCCACGTTACTACTGACTGTTACTGAATACCCCACGTTACTACTGGCTGTTACTTGATACCCCACATTACTACTTAATACCCCACATTACTACTGACTGTTACTGAATACATCACATTACTACTGGCTGTTACTGAATACCCCACGTTACTACTGACTGTTACTGAATACATCACATTACTACTGGCTGTTACTGAATACCCCACATTACTACTGACTGTTACTGAATACCCCACATTACTACTGACTGTTACTGAATACCCCACATTACTACTGACTGTTACTGAATACCCCACATTACTACTGACTGTTACTGAATACCCCACATTACTACTGACTGTTACTGAATACCCCACATTACTACTCACTGTTACTGAATAGAGGCGGGGAGGGGGCAGGGAAGAGGCGGAGAGGTGCGGGGGGGAGGCGGAGAGGTGCGGGGGAGGCAGAGAGGTGTGGGGAGGGCGGGAAGAGAGAGGCGGGAGGGGAGGTGAGAGGCAGAGGGTGCGGGAAGAGGCAGAGAGAGGTGTGGGGAGGGCGGGAAGAGGCAGAGAGGCGGGGAGGTGCGGGAAGAGGCAGAGAGCGGGGGAGGTGCGGGGAGGGGAGGTGAGGTGAGGGGAGGTGAGTGAGGTGAGGTGAGGTGAGGTGAGGTGAGGGGAGGTGAGAGGCAGAGAGGTGCGGGAAGAGGCAGAGAGAGGCGGGGAGGTGCGGGGAGGAGGTGAGGTGAGGGGGGGAGAGGTGAGGGGAGGAGAGGTGCGGGGAGGAGGAGAGGTGCGGGGGAGGGGAGGAGAGAGGCAGGAAGGGGAGAGAGAGGCGGGGAGGGGAGGAGAGGTGCGGGGGGGGAGGGGAGGAGAGGTGCGGGGGAGGAGGAGAGAGGCAGGGAGGGGAGGAGAGAGGCGGGGAGGGGAGGAGAGGTGCGGGGAGGGAGGAGAGAGGCAGGGAGGGGAGGAGAGAGGCGGGGAGGGGAGGAGAGGTGCGGGGAGGGGAGGAGAGGAGGCAGGAAGGGGAGGGAGGCGGGGAGGGGAGGAGAGGTGCGGGGAGGGGAGGGAGGAGAGGTGCGGGGAGGGGAGGAGAGGCAGGGAGGGGAGGAGAGAGGCGGGGAGGAGGAGGAGAGAGGAGGGGAGGAGAGAGGCGGGAGGGGAGGAGAGAGGCAGGAGGGGAGGGGAGAGAGGCGGGGAGGGAGGAGAGAGGCAGAGAGGTGCGGGGGGAGGGGAGGAGAGGCGGGGAGGGAGGAGAGTGCGGGGCATGGTAAACAATACCATGATTGAGATTTCACAATGGGGCTACAGTTAGAACCCTGATGTCATGCTAAATGTCACCCTGTTCCCTCTATAGTTCATTACTATTGCCCAATGCCCTATGGGCCTGGTCAAGAGAAGTGTGCTTCATAGGGAATAGGGTGCCATTTGTTCCTCTGTACCGGACTGGCAGCATCATGTCATTGCAGATACTGTACAGTACAATAGAGAGAAATCTAAGGCTTGGTACACAAGCGTGCACACACACACACACACACACACACACACACACACACACACACACACACACACACAGCTGGCTTGGTACAGACAGGACACTCTGCTAGCCATGACGCCATATCTGATAAATTACTTCCATTCCAGACCTTACAGTGAATTGCTTACTTACAAACCCTTAACAATGATTTAAGAAGTTAAGAGAAAATCAACAAAAAAAGTAGAAAAAAAAAAAGTAGAAAAATGTAATTAAAGTAACAAATGACTTAAATGTAAATGTAAATGTAACAAATAATTCAACTGCAGCAGTAAAATAACAGGCTATATACAGGGGGTACTGGTACAGAGTCAATGTGGAGGCTATATACAGGGCACCGGTACAGAGTCAATGTGGAGGCTATATACAGGGGGTACCGGTACAGAGTCAATGTGGGGGCTATATACAGGGGTACCGGTACAGAGTCAATGTGGAGGCTATATACAGGGGGTACCGATACAGAGTCAATGTGGAGGCTATATACAGGGGTACCGGTACAGAGTCAATGTGGAGGCTATATACAGGGGTACCGGTACAGAGTCAATGTGGAGGCTATATACAGGGTGTACCGGTACAGAGTCAATGTGGAGGCTATATACAGGGGGTACCGGTACAGAGTCAATGTGGAGGCTATATACAGGGGGTATCGGTACAGAGTCAATGTGGAGACTATATACAGGGGGTATCGGTACAGAGTCAATGTGGAGGCTATATACAAGGGGGTGCCGGTACAGAGTCAATGTGGAGGCTATATACAGGGGTACCGGTACAGAGTCAATGTGGAGGCTATATACAGGGGTACCGGTACAGAGTCAATGTGGAGGCTATATACAGGGGGTATCGGTACATAGTCAATGTGGAGACTATATACAGGGGTATCGGTACAGAGTCAATGTGGAGGCTATATACAGGGGCTACCGGTACAGAGTCAATGTGGAGGCTATATACAGGGGTACCGGTACAGAGTCAATGTGGAGGCTATATACAGGGGGTACCGGTACAGAGTCAATGTGGAGGCTATATACAGGGGTACCGGTACAGAGCCAATGTGGAGGCTATATACAGGGGTACCGGTACAGAGTCAATGTGGAGGCTATATACAGGGGATACCAGTACAGAGTCAATGTGGAGGCTATATACAGGGGTACCGGTACAGAGTCAATGTGGAGGCTATATACAGGGGTACCGGTACAGAGTCAATGTGGAGGCTATATACAGGGGTACCAGTACAGAGTCAATGTGGAGGCTATATACAGGGGTACCAGTACAGAGTCAATGTGGAGGCTATATACAGGGATACCAGTACAGAGTCAATGTGGAGGCTATATACAGGGGGTACCGGTACAGAGTCAATGTGGAGGCTATATACAGGGGATACCAGTACAGAGTCAATGTGGAGGCTATATACAGGGGTACTGGTACAGAGTCAATGTGGAGGCTATATACAGGGGTACTGGTACAGAGTCAATGTGGAGGCTATATACAGGGGTGCACCATTGAGACCTCCTCCTTATAGGCTGTCTCATCGTTGAGGGAGAGGTTGTTGTCCTGGCACCACACTGCCAGGTCTCTGACCTCCTGCCTATAGGCTGTCTCATCGTTGAGGAGAGGTTGTTGTCCTGGCACCACACGGCCAGGTCTCTGACCTCCTCCCTGTAGGCTGTCTCATCGTTGAGGAGAGGTTGTTGTCCTGGCACCACACGGCCAGGTCTATGACCTCCTCCCTATAGGCTGTCTCATCGTTGAGGGAGAGGTTGTTGTCCTGGCACCACACGGCCAGGTCTATGACCTCATTCCTGTAGGCTGTCTCATCGTTGAGGGAGAGGTTGTTGTCCTGGCACCACACGGCCAGGTCTCATCGTTGTCGGTGATCAAGTTTACCACGGTTGTGTCATCGGCAAACTTGATGATGGTGTCGGAGTCGTGCCTGTTCTCATTCGGTGAAGGGTCGGGGCAGGTATTCCGATCCAGACTCGTTGCGGAGAAGAAACAAACATCCGTGGGCGTGGCTTAGCGTTTGGCAGGAGCAAGGAGTCTGGGTAGCCAGGCTCAGCCACGCCCACGGAGGTCTATTGATGTTAATTTGCATAATGACTTCTTCAATTCTACCTGCCCTATTCGTATTCTATTATCTAATCAGCCTCAAGGCTACTTCTTGAGGCAGGATGGGCATTTATTTGTATTTATTTTTGACATTAGCAGATATTACAGTCTAAAAACAATGTACGGAAAACATACTTTCTCTCTCAGGAATTTAACAAATCAGAGTGGTAAACATATGAAGAAATGCCTTTGGCGATTATATTATCCTGAATCAGCATTCAGTGTGACATTACAGAACTGTCCTAATAGCAACAACAGAGGTTAACTGGTCTGTTTAATGTCTATGTTTAAAGAGTAGTTGCCATGACACCAATAGACCCTACTCAATTGTTTTGACTAGATGGTATACAGCTACTGTCAGAAGACACTTTTTGTAGCAGGCGAGGAGTATTAATGTAGCAGATGATGAGAATTAATGTAGCAGGCGAGGAGTATTAATGTAGCAGATGATGAGAATTAATGTAGCAGATTATGAGAATTTACACAGCAGGTTATGAGAATTTACACAGCAGGTTATGAGAATGAATGTAGCAGGTTATGAGAATTAATGTAGCAGGTTATGAGAATTAATGTAGCAGGTTATGAGAATTAATGTAGCAGATTATGAGAATTAATGTAGCAGGTTATGAGAATTAATGTAGCAGGTTATGAGAATTTACACAGCAGGTTATGAGAATTAACACAGCAGGTTATGAGAATTAATGTAGCAGGTTATGAGAATTTACACAGCAGGTTATGAGAATTAATGTAGCAGGTTATGAGAATTAATGTAGCAGATTATGAGAATTTACACAGCAGGTTATGAGAATTTACACAGCAGGTTATGAGAATTAATGTAGCAGATTATGAGAATTAATGTAGCAGGTTATGAGAATGAATGTAGCAGGTTATGAGAATTTACACAGCAGGTTATGAGAATTAATGTAGCAGGTTATGAGAATTTACACAGCAGGTTATGAGAATTAATGTAGCAGGTTATGAGAATTAATGTAGCAGATTATGAGAATTAATGTAGTAGTTTATGAGAATGAATGTAGCAGGTTATGAGAATTTACACAGCAGGTTATGAGAATTAATGTAGCAGATTATGAGAATTTACACAGCAGGTTATGAGAATTAATGTAGCAGATTATGAGAATTAATGTAGCAGGTTATGATAATTTACACAGCAGGTTATGAGAATGAATGTAGCAGGTTATGAGAATTCACACAGCAGGTTATGAGAATTAATGTAGCAGATTATGAGAATTTACACAGCAGGTTATGAGAATTTACACAGCAGGTTATGAGAATGAATGTAGCAGGTTATGAGAATTAATGTAGCAGGTTATGAGAATTAATGTAGCAGGTTATGAGAATTCATGTAGCAGATTATGAGAATTAATGTAGCAGGTTATGAGAATTAATGTAGCAGGTTATGAGAATTTACACAGCAGGTTATGAGAATTAATGTAGCAGGTTATGAGAATTAATGTAGCAGGTTATGAGAATTTACACAGCAGGTTATGAGAATTAATGTAGCAGGTTATGAGAATTAATGTAGCAGATTATGAGAATTTACACAGCAGGTTATGAGAATTTACACAGCAGGTTATGAGAATTAATGTAGCAGATTATGAGAATTAATGTAGCAGGTTATGAGAATGAATGTAGCAGGTTATGAGAATTTACACAGCAGGTTATGAGAATTAATGTAGCAGGTTATGAGAAATTACACAGCAGGTTATGAGAATTAATGTAGCAGGTTATGAGAATTAATGTAGCAGATTATGAGAATTTACACAGCAGGTTATGAGAATTAATGTAGCAGATTATGAGAATTAATGTAGTAGGTTATGAGAATGAATGTAGCAGGTTATGATAATTTACACAGCAGGTTATGAGAATTAATGTAGCAGATTATGAGAATTTACACAGCAGGTTATGAGAATTAATGTAGCAGATTATGAGAATTAATGTAGCAGGTTATGATAATTTACACAGCAGGTTATGAGAATGAATGTAGCAGGTTATGAGAATTCACACAGCAGGTTATGAGAATTAATGTAGCAGATTATGAGAATTTACACAGCAGGTTATGAGAATTTACACAGCAGGTTATGAGAATGAATGTAGCAGGTTATGAGAATTAATGTAGCAGGTTATGAGAATTAATGTAGCAGGTTATGAGAATTAATGTAGCAGATTATGAGAATTAATGTAGCAGGTTATGAGAATTAATGTAGCAGGTTATGAGAATTAATGTAGCAGGTTATGAGAATTAATGTAGCAGGTTATGAGAATTAATGTAGCAGGTTATGAGAATTTACACAGCAGGTTATGAGAATTAATGTAGCAGGTTATGAGAATTAATGTAGCAGATTATGAGAATTTACACAGCAGGTTATGAGAATTTACACAGCAGGTTATGAGAATTAATGTAGCAGATTATGAGAATTAATGTAGCAGGTTATGAGAATGAATGTAGCAGGTTATGAGAATTTACACAGCAGGTTATGAGAATTAATGTAGCAGGTTATGAGAATTTACACACCAGGTTATGAGAATTAATGTAGCAGGTTATGAGAATTAATGTAGCAGATTATGAGAATTTACACAGCAGGTTATGAGAATTAATGTAGCAGATTATGAGAATTAATGTAGTAGGTTATGTAAATGAATGTAGCAGGTTATGATAATTTACACAGCAGGTTATGAGAATTAATGTAGCAGATTATGAGAATTTACACAGCAGGTTATGAGAATTAATGTAGCAGATTATGAGAATTAATGTAGCAGGTTATGATAATTTACACAGCAGGTTATGAGAATGAATGTAGCAGGTTATGAGAATTCACACAGCAGGTTATGAGAATTAATGTAGCAGGTTATGAGAATTAATGTAGCAGGTTATGATAATTTACACAGCAGGTTATGAGAATGAATGTAGCAGGTTATGAGAATTTACACAGCAGGTTATGAGAATGAATGTAGCAGGTTATGAGAATTAATGTAGCAGGTTATGATAATTTACACAGCAGGTTATGAGAATTAATGTAGCAGGTTATGAGAATTTACACAGCAGGTTATGAGAATGAATGTAGCAGGTTATGAGAATTTACACAGCAGGTTATGAGAATTTACACAGAAGGTTATGAGAATGAATGTAGCAGGTTATGAGAATTAATGTAGCAGGTTATGAGAATTAATGTAGCAGGTTATGAGAATTTACACAGCAGGTTATGAGAATGAATGTAGCAGGTTATGAGAATTAATGTAGCAGGTTATGAGAATGAATGTAGCAGGTTATGAGAATTAATGTAGCAGGTTATGAGAATGAATGTAGCAGGTTATGAGAATTAATGTAGCAGGTTATGAGAATTAATGTAGCAGGTTATGAGAATTAATGTAGCAGGTTATGAGAATGAATGTAGCACGTTATGAGAATTTACACAGCAGGTTATGAGAATTAATGTAGCAGGTTATGAGAATTAATGTAGCAGGTTATGATAATTTACACAGCAGGTTATGAGAATGAATGTAGCAGGTTATGAGAATTCACACAGCAGGTTATGAGAATTAATGTAGCAGGTTATGAGAATTAATGTAGCAGGTTATGATAATTTACACAGCAGGTTATGAGAATGAATGTAGCAGGTTATGAGAATTTACACAGCAGGTTATGAGAATGAATGTAGCAGGTTATGAGAATTAATGTAGCAGGTTATGATAATTTACACAGCAGGTTATGAGAATTAATGTAGCAGGTTATGAGAATTTACACAGCAGGTTATGAGAATGAATGTAGCAGGTTATGAGAATTTACACAGCAGGTTATGAGAATTTACACAGCAGGTTATGAGAATGAATGTAGCAGGTTATGAGAATTAATGTAGCAGGTTATGAGAATTTACACAGCAGGTTATGAGAATGAATGTAGCAGGTTATGAGAATTAATGTAGCAGGTTATGAGAATGAATGTAGCAGGTTATGAGAATTAATGTAGCAGGTTATGAGAATTAATGTAGCAGGTTATGAGAATGAATGTAGCAGGTTATGAGAATTAATGTAGCAGGTTATGAGAATTAATGTAGCAGGTTATGAGAATGAATGTAGCAGGTTATGAGAATTTACACAGCAGGTTATGAGAATTAATGTAGCAGGTTATGAGAATTAATGTAGCAGGTTATGAGAATTAATGTAGCAGGTTATGAGAATTTACACAGCAGGTTATGAGAATGAATGTAGCACGTTATGAGAATTTACACAGCAGGTTATGAGAATTAATGTAGCAGGTTATGAGAATTAATGTAGCAGGTTATGAGAATTAATGTAGCAGGTTATGAGAATTTACACAGCAGGTTATGAGAATGAATGTAGCAGGTTATGAGAATTAATGTAGCAGGTTATGAGAATGAATGTAGCAGGTTATGATAATTTACACAGCAGGTTATGAGAATGAATGTAGCAGGTTATGAGAATGAATGTAGCAGGTTATGAGAATTAATGTAGCAGGTTATGAGAATTAATGTAGCAGGTTATGATAATTTACACAGCAGGTTATGAGAATGAATGTAGCAGGTTATGAGAATTTACACAGCAGGTTATGAGAATTAATGTAGCAGATTATGAGAATTAATGTAGCAGGTTATGAGAATTAATGTAGCAGGTTATGATAATTTACACAGCAGGTTATGAGAATGAATGTAGCAGGTTATGAGAATGAATGTAGCAGGTTATGAGAATTAATGTAGCAGGTTATGAGAATTAATGTAGCAGGTTATGATAATTTACACAGCAGGTTATGAGAATGAATGTAGCAGGTTATGAGAATTTACACAGCAGGTTATGAGAATTAATGTAGCAGATTATGAGAATTAATGTAGCAGGTTATGAGAATTTATGTAGCAGGTTATGAGAATTAATGTAGCAGGTTATGAGAATTAATGTAGCAGGTTATGAGAATTAATGTAGCAGGTTATGAGAATTAATGTAGCAGGTTATGAGAATTAATGTAGCAGGTTATGAGAATTAATGTAGCAGGTTATGAGAATTAATGTAGCAGGTTATGAGAATTAATGTAGCAGGTTATGATAATTTACACAGCAGGTTATGAGAATGAATGTAGCAGGTTATGAGAATTTACACAGCAGGTTATGAGAATGAATGTAGCAGGTTATGAGAATTTACACAGCAGGTTATGAGAATTAATGTAGCAGGTTATGAGAATTAATGTAGCAGGTTATGAGAATTAATGTAGCAGGTTATGAGAATTAATGTAGCAGGTTATGAGAATTAATGTAGCAGGTTATGAGAATTAATGTAGCAGATTATGAGAATTAATGTAGCAGGTTATGAGAATTTACACAGCAGGTTATGAGAATTAATGTAGCAGGTTATGAGAATTAATGTAGCAGGTTATGAGAATTAATGTAGCAGGTTATGAGAATTAATGTAGCAGGTTATGAGAATTAATGTAGCAGGTTATGAGAATTAATGTAGCAGGTTATGAGAATTAATGTAGCAGGTTATGAGAATTTACGCAGCAGGTTTATAATTATATTACGGTTAGGAAAAGGGTTAGGGTTAGCTAAAGTGCAAACATTCTCCCCAACGCGACTCGCTTTGACACAAACTGTATTCCGTCTAGCCATGACCCTACTCAATAGGCCATATTCAACAAGCTCCTCCTGAGTGGCCCTTCTCTCTTGCCAACAGCAGGCCCACACAAATCCTCTCTCTCGCCATCCGACCAGTTCTACAACATCATCAGCTACATGATTTTGGTCCGATGGCTTAATGTCAATAATGGGGTGATGTATCCGATATGATAGCATTAAAATACATTTTGTTCGGCTGAAAACATGTTGATTGACACTAAAAGCCTTTGTAAGCTACATATTGACTGAATCAATGGCTTTATAGGCCTAATAGCATTATTGCATGTACTGTACAGTAATGGTTTGGCAGTTTGACAGCGAGGTGCTGTGCAACGAAAGCTCTCTGACAACTCTGATTAACGCTCAGTCTAGTAAAGGCTTTTACACAGTCAGCCAAATTCAGATATCTTTTTCACTTAATTGGTCTCTTGACCAATCAGATCAACTCTGAAAAAGATCTGATGTATAATAATCGGATGTGATTGGTCAAAATACCAATTTAGTGGAAATCATCATAATTGGACAGCTTGTGCAAACGCAGCCTTTGAATCTTATCTTCTTCTACACCTGCATTGCTTGCTGTTTGGGGGTTTTAGGCTGGGTTTCTGTACAACACTTTGTGACATCGGTTGATGTAAAAAAGGGCTTTATAAATACATTTGATTGATTGGTCCTTCTGTAGCTCAGTTGGTAGAGCATGGCGCTTGTAACGCCAGGGTAGTGGGTTCGATCCCTGGGACCACCCATACGTAGAATGTATGCACACATGACTGTAAGTCGCTTTGGATAAAAGCGTCTGCTAAATGGCATATATATATATTGACTGATATTTAATTAGAGCCCAAATGACTCAAAGTAGGATATACAAGTCACTCTGTGATACCTAAGCTTTCAATGACACCTGAGTCTTGTCGTTCTTGACCTTTGACCCAGGACAGGGGCTAAGAATAAGCTCATATTAATATATGTGGCCTTAGAAATAAGGTTCATGAAGCTTGTTAACATCAGATAACACATATATATACACACACACACACACACACACACAGGCTACCCAGGACAGGGGCTAAGAATAGTCCATAGAAATAAGGTTAATGAAAAACACATATATACACTATACACACACACACAGGCTATCTCTGAAACTCACTTAGATGAACTCCTTTGGGGTGCTGCTATAGTCAGTATTTGGATAATATGTGTGCAAAATGCTTGTTTAACAGCGAGATCTATTTCCTGGGTGACCTAAACATTGATTGGTTAGCAACTAGCTGTCCTTTCGAGGGGAAGCTTCTAACTGTGACTACTAGAAGCATATCAATGACCCAGGTTATATCCATCAACCAATTAGGTTGTATTGATCATATCTTCACTAATGCTGCAGAGATGTGTTCCAAAGCAGCAGCAGTTCTCATTGGCTGTAGTGACCATAACATTGTGGCAATAACAAGGACTGCCAAAAAGTGCCAAAGGTTGAGCTTAAAAGTCAAACAAAATAAATAAAAATTCAGGACTGTTTTTGTTGAAGATGTAAAAAAAATAAAGAAGAAGAAGAAAAGGAAGTGAATCCAAAAGCAGGATGTTGACATACTGTAAATTGAAATATTTTGTGACTAAACTTAACCAAAAATGTAAATAAATTATATTACCAAACCATGATAAATGACATAAAACACAATGGGAAAAGACTGGAGTAGATTATTATAATAATTGTTTTATACATTAAATTAGTACATTTATGTGCACACTAATAATTTGATATTAAACTGATTACATTTCTCCAACACTCTAGTCAACAAATTGGATGCAGTGCAATCCGTTTTGTCACCAAAGCCCCATATACTACCCACCATTGCGACCTGTACGCTCTTGTTGGTTGGCCCTCGCTTCATACTCGTCGCCAAACCCACTGGCTACAGGTTATCTACAAGTCTCTGCTAGGTAAAGCCCCGCCTTATCTCAGCTCACTGGTCACCATAGCGGCACCCACTCGTAGCACGCGCTCCAGCAGGTATATCTCACTGGTCACCATAGCGGCACCCACTCGTAGCACGCGCTCCAGCAGGTATATCTCACTGGTCACCCCTAAAGCCAATTCCTCGTTTGGTCGCCTTTCCTTCCAGTTCTCTGCTGCCTATGATTTGAACGAACTGCAAAAATCACTGAAGCTGGAGACTCATATCTCCCTCACTAACTTTAAGCACCAGCTGTCAGAGCACCTCACAGATCACTGCACCTGTACATAGCCCATCTGTAAACAGCCCATCCAACTACTTCATCCCCATACTGTATTTATTTATCTTGCTCCTTTGCACCCCAGTATCTCTACCTGCACATTCATCTTCTGCACATCTACCATTCCAGTGTTTAATTGCTATATTGTAATTACTTTGCCACCATGGCCTATTTATTGCATTAACTCCCTTATCTTACCTCACTTGCACTCACTGTATATAGACTTTTTGTTTTCTTTTGTTCTACTGTGTTATTGACTGTACATTTTGTTTATTCCATGTGTAACTGTGTTGTTGTCTGTTCACACTGCTTTGCTTTATCTTGTCCAGGTCGCAGTTGCAAATGAGAACTTGTTCTCAACTAGCCTACCTGGTTAAATAAAGGTGAAATAAATACATACATTTAAATGTAAAAGTAGGCATAGATGGCATTAGACATGTAAACACCTTTCTCTGCTTATCTTAAATCGGCAATAAAGTCGAAGTAAACATAGGCCGACATAAAACACCTGCTTTTCAATCTTTCAAATTATTAGGACATGTAAACGAGTTAGAACTCAGTATTTCATCTGCGCATTGTCACACCCTGGCCTTAGTTATGTTTGTTTTCTTTATTATTTTGGTTTCGGCCAGGGTGTGACGAGGGGTGATTTATGTGTTTTGTCTTGTCTAGTGGTTTATTGTAGATTAATGGGGTTGTGTTCAGTGTAGTATTCTAGGTAAGTCTATGGTTGCCTGGATTGGTTCTCAGTCAGAGGCAGGTTTTTATCGTTGTCTCTGATTGGGAGCCATATTTAGGCAGCCATGTTCTTTGGGTATTTTGTGGGTGATTGTTTCCTGTCTTTGTGTTTACTGCACCAGATAGGGCTGTTTTGGTTTTCACTGTTCTTGTTTTGTAGTTGTGTTCATGTTTGAGGTTTCCTATTAAAACCACGGACACTTACCACGCTGCGTATTGGTCCCTTCCCTGTTTCACCTCTTCAGAGGAAGAGGAGGAAGAAAACCGTGACAGCGCATGTGCTAGCACGAATAGTGCAAGCTTCCATATTTTGCAGGAGTGAAATTATTTGGGAAAAACTGAAATAATTAATCTTAAAAAATTGTTTTCACATACAAACTTTATTACTGTATGTCTAAACTCAGAATGAAATAGCTTTCACAAAAATAACATGGTTGCCATGGTTAAAACCTCCTGTTTGAATGGTGATTTTCTGCATTTATCAAAGTCCCATCAGGCAGCTTGATTTCAGATGTTTCCATGGAAACAGGATTTATTAGGGAAAAATCGGTCTTCTTGCAAAGCACGTAAACGTTTAAATTGAACTACAATATTAATCTGACGAATCACAATCGTTGTATTATTGTGTGTATGTAACCGTACTCCATGATATCATGGGCGGAAAACACAATTCATCTCCGTCGTTCATTGATGTTTATGGGTCATTTATAACAAAAGTGACTTTCAATAAAGTCAATCATTTCCATGACTGTTTCAATGATTTGTTCACTGGTCTTACATGAAGCTACAATGACCGTGTATGAAGATGATTCCACGCTCTACATGTCAGCCTCCGAGGCCAGTGACATCACTGACGTTCTAAAGGATGTTACAGTCAGTGTCAGAACGGATGATCAATAATAAACTTAAATACATCTACAACTAAAAACATTTTATTTGGTTCAAAACATTCTATAAGACCTAAACCAGAGTCGTACATACAGGGTGTGACCAGTAGGCATGTTGAGGAAGCTAAGCTCATAGCTCATAGCTCATAGCTCATCGATCATAGCTCATAGCTCATAGCTCATAGCTAAGCTCATAGCTCATAGCTCATAGCTCATAGCTAAGCTCATAGCTAAGCTCATAGCTCATAGCTCATAGCTAAGCTCATAGCTCATAGCTCATAGCTCATAGCTCATAGCTAAGCTCATAGCTCATAGCTCATAGCTCATAGCTAAGCTCATAACTCATAGCTCATAGCTAAGCTCATAGGTATAACATTAGATGGTCAATAATAATGTTCAAGTCATGTTGACAAAGTTATCGTGAAGATGAGGAGGGGTATGTCTGTTTTTTTTTAAATACGTTCTGCGTTTTTGACAGAAATTTTTCATATGTAAGGTAACATGTTGATATGTATGGTAACATGTTAATATGTAAGGTAGCATGTTAGTATGTAAGGTAACATGTTCATATGTATGGTAACATGTTAATATGTAAGGTAACATGTTAATATGTAAGGTAACATGTTAATATGTAAGGTAACATGTTAATATGTAAGGTAACATGTTAATATGTATGGTAACATGTTAATATGTAAGGTAACATGTTAATATGTAATGTAACATGTTAATATGTGTGGTAACATGTTAATATGTAAGGTAACATCATCTATGCATAGTCACTTTAACTCTACCTACATGTACATATTACCTCAACTAGCCTGTGCCCCTCCACATTGACTCTGTACTGGTACCCCCTGTATATAGCCTCCACATTGACTCTGTACCAGTACCCCCTGTATATAGCCTCCACATTGACTCTGTACCGGTACCCCCTGTATATAGTCTCCACATTGACTCTGTACTGGTACCCCCTGTATATAGCCTCCACATTGACTCTGTACCGGTACCCCCTGTATATAGTCTCCACATTGACTCTGTACTGGTACCCCCTGTATATAGCCTCCACATTGACTCTGTACCGGTACCCCCTGTATATAGCCTCCACATTGACTCTGTACCGTACCCCCTGTATATAGCCTCCACATTGACTCTGTACCGGTACCCCCTGTATATAGCCTCCACATTGACTCTGTACCGGTACCCCTGTATATAGCCTCCACATTGACTCTGTACCGGTACCCCCTGTATATAGCCTCCACATTGACTCTGTACCGGTACCCCCTGTATATAGCCTCCACATTGACTCTGTACCGGTACCCCCTGTATATAGCCTCCACATTGACTCTGTACCGGTACCCCCTGTATATAGCCTCCACATTGACTCTGTACCGGTACCCCCTGTATATAGCCTCCACATTGACTCTGTACCGGTACCCCCTGTATATAGCCTCCACATTGACTCTGTACCGGTACCCCCTGTATATAGCCTCCACATTGACTCTGTACTGGTACCCCTGTATATAGCCTCCACATTGACTCTGTACCGGTACCCCCTGTATATAGCCTCCACATTGACTCTGTACCGGTACCCCCTGTATATAGCCTCCACATTGACTCTGTACCGGTACCCCCTGTATATAGCCTCCACATTGACTCTGTACCGGTACCCCTGTATATAGCCTCCACATTGACTCTGAACCGGTACCCCCTGTGTATAGCCTCCACATTGACTCTGTACCGGTACCCCTGTATATAGCCTCCACATTGACTCTGTACCGGTACCCCCTGTATATAGCCTCCACATTGACTCTGTACCGGTACCCCCTGTATATAGCCTCCACATTGACTCTGTACCGGTACCCCCTGTATATAGCCTCCACATTGACTCTGTACCGGTACCCCCTGTATATAGCCTCCACATTGACTCTGTACTGGTACCCCCTGTATATAGCCTCCACATTGACTCTGTACCGGTACACCCTGTATATAGCCTCCACATTGACTCTGTACCGGTACCCCCTGTATATAGCCTCCACATTGACTCTGTACCGGTACCCCCTGTATATAGCCTCCACATTGACTCTGTACCGGTACCCCCTGTATATAGCCTCATTATTGTTATTTTATTGTTGCTCTTTAATTATTAGTTATTATTCTATTTTTATCATATTTTTTTAACTTCAGTTTATTTGAGTAAATACTTATTTTAAATACGACACTTATTTTTCCTAAAACTGCACTGTTGGTTAAGGGCTTGTAAGTAAGCATTTTCACTGTAAGGTCTACCTACACCTGTTGTAT
The DNA here is from genome assembly GCF_023373465.1 of Oncorhynchus keta. Taxonomy (NCBI): domain Eukaryota; kingdom Metazoa; phylum Chordata; class Actinopteri; order Salmoniformes; family Salmonidae; genus Oncorhynchus; species Oncorhynchus keta. The sequence continues at coordinate 6,033,220 of NC_068444.1, forward strand.
TCCAAGCATGTGACATATAAAATACAATTAGATTTATTTTGATTTTGTATTGTGTTTCTGAATCACATAACTGTCAGAGGTCATTTCTATACTAATGAAATAAATCAAATGTTTATTCGTAGTGAATGTAGATTGCATAAGAAATATCCAAGTGGAAGGAAACATTTGAGTGGATACAAACATAACCCCTGTCCCTCATAATAAATACTGTACAAATCTGATCCACCATTAAAACATGTTTTACTTTACTTTTCCAGACAATGCAACAAAAAAAAAAAAAACATTTGCCTCTTCTGAGAGGGTAAAATAAACAAAAAACGGTCATTTATTCACCCAAAAAGAAAATGCACAAAGTAACCCTGTCGTCGCAGTTGACAGCTATTGTTCTTGGACACAAAGGAACTGGGTCCATGGATCACAGGCCGCTCATACAGGCACCTCATTCCATTCCGTCAGATCCCCTAACCACCCAACCAACGAATAAAACCGCATCAATAAAATAAAATAAAAAAACACGTGCAAAAGAAGAGAACACAGGTTTCTGCCCGTGTCAACATTAAAAGGGTATTCAATTCTGCCATTAGAAATAGACTCGTAAAAAACAGCATTCCTATTGGTGTGGAAAGTGTTCGCCGTGCGTAACGGTGAGCAGTGTCGGTGGACAGGCTACAAAATTGATCCATGTTCTTTGTGTAGGCGACAATGTGTAATGTTCATAGCTTTCCATATCACATCATATTACAAGTCCTATAATATCACAAGCGGTAGTCAGCAGCTTTTTAGGTGCGGAAGGGCAGATATTTTGTCCACTTTTACAAAAGCAGAGGCGCTTTCAACTCCTTTCAGCCATTCTTTGCATTTCCTCACCACCGTCTCATCCACATTTCCATCTTCTTCTTCATATTCCACGTCATCGTATTTATATTGATCGTTTAGTAAAGAGATTTTTACTATGGATGTAATGTCCTTTGCGTGTTGCAGATTGGCGACGGGAATGGTCGAGCTTTTGGAACCACCTTGAGTCCGTTTGGATGGAAAGACTCGCCTGTGCCGAAAGTCCACGGACGCACAACACTTCTGCTGTTTGGCTAGTATCTGTTTTTCTAAACTGCGCTTTTGAATAACGAGAATAGCCTCCGGTGTGAGGCTCAGAGAGAATTTAATCTCTCTTCCTTCTCCTGCCTCGTCCTTTCCCACGGAACTCCGCGAGGACTGCTTACTCCTGTCCGGGTGCGTGGTGGCTTCCACCGAAGTGGAACGCGGAACGCTCTTGCACGAGTCCTGAGATTGTTTGGGTAAAGTTAGAAGGTCTAAAGAACATCTGGCTGTCTCCTGAATCGGGAGTTTGCATTTCTGTTGCTGGGGTTTTCGCCCCAAATTCCTCAGATTGGCTGTAGTCCAAGACCTCGACATCTTTTCCTTCTCCGAGTCTTTTTCCTCCGTCTGTTTCTTTTTCCTGAACAGCTCTCTGCCAGGAGAAGAGATTCGTTGGAGATTTATCGGTGGAAAAGGCATTATTGCGATTTAAATGATCCGAAGACAACAGCAACGTCGCCTTTTAATAGACGAAATAAGAATAAACTCGTAGACTGTTAATAAATATACTGTATTCTAATTGCATTATCTGATTCCCCCCCAAATATTATATGTCTCTAGATCATTAGAAGCACCTTTGCTGTAGTCCGTTCTGTAATTCAACTGGCGTGAAGGCGAAAAGCTGCCTGTTGTCTGGAATTTATACAGCTCGTCGGTGGGAGGCGTGGCCGTGGTGAGACCGGAGAGCAGCAGCACGCGGCTAAACAAAGACCGTATAAAAACAGCTCCTGCGGCTGCATCTATGATAGTGATGTCATCGATACAGTCGTTCAGATGTAACGGTAGCCTGTTCCCGTTCAATGTATAAAGAGAAAAACGGACCAATGACATGTTAGGCTTACACCTAACGTAGACGTATTTATAGGGCTATAGTAGTTTTGTTTATGGGGGGACTGTTAAAATAGGGACGAGGTCACCCCTAATTGGAATACCAGTGGAAGAATGGTCACATTTTTGTTAATTCTTGAACAGGAAATTCAGTTCATCCAATAAAAAGGATGAAAGACATTTAGAGGTCAAATGAAATAGCACGTTATCAATGCTCCATGGACATTGTTATGTCAAGCGTCTCTATAAACACTGTATTTAAGTACAATAAAATTGTATTGGTCGCATACACATGTTTCGCAGATGTTATTGCGGTTGTAGCGAAATGCGTGTGCAAAGTTGCTTAGGAGCCTGAAACAAGGCGGTCATGTCTATCTGCACCATCTTAGACACAAAATGTATCTAAACTATATATTGTATCCCCTATATTTAATAACCCATAAAAGTCTAAGCCCTGTCTACTAAGCTATATGTAATTGTTTTAAGATGGTCATATCATTTAGCTATTTAATTTAGAATTTTAAGACCCATTGAAGAGTAAACCAAATATATTAAAACAGTATTGAATGCTATTAGCCCATATACATGCATAGGACAACAGATAGTCCCCCCTTAAAAAATCAAAAGGAAGTTTGTTCTGAAGTGGCTATCATTGATCTGAGAGATATAAGACATATATATATATATATAATTTAAAAAAACATGTATTTAACTTCTTATTTTTGGCACTAAAACAGTCTCCCTATATATATATACACACACTACACTATATATATATATATCTATATCTATCTATATATACACATATATGTATATACATACATACATACACACAAGTATGTGGACATCCCTTCAAATCAGTGGATTCGGCAATTTCAGCCACACCCGTTGCTGACAGGTGTATAAAAATCGAGCAAACAGCCATGCAATCTCCATAAACAAACATTGGCAGTGGAATGACCCGTACTGAAGAGCTCAGTGACTTTCTTCCCTGCTAGAGCTGCCCCCGGCTCAACTGTAAGTGATGTTATTGTGAAGTGGAAATGTCTAGGAGCAACAACGGCTCAGCACTTGAAGTGGTAGGCCACACAAGCTCAGAGAACGGGACCGCCGAGTGCTGATGTGCGTAACGAGTAAAAAAAATTGTCTGTCCTCGGTTGCAACCCTCACTACCGAGTTCCAAACTGCCTCTGGAAGCAACGTCAGCAACAAGAACTGTTCGTAGGGAGCTTCATGAAATGGGTTTCCATGGCGAAGCAGCCGCACACAAGCCTAAGATCACCATGCGCAGCATCTGGCAGTCCGACGGATGAATCTGGGTTTGGTGGATGCCAAACGAACGCTACCTGCCTGAATGCATACTACACTACAAATGTGTAGTTCCAACTGTAAAGTTTGGTGGAGGAGGAATAATGGTCTGGGGCTGTTTTTCATGGTTCAGACCTGGTCCCTTAGTTCCAGTGAACTAAGGGACCACTGAGTACAATAACATTCTAGACGATTCTGTGCTTCCAACTTTGTGGCAACAGTTTGGGGAAGGCCCTTTCCTGTTTCAGCATGACAATGCCTCCGTACACAAAGCGAGGTCAATACAGAAATGGTTTGTTAAGTTTGGTGTGGAAGAACTTGACTGGACTGCACAGAGCCCTGACCTTAACCCCATCTAACACCTTTGGGATGAATTGGAACACCGATTGCGAGCCAAGCCTAATCGCCCAACATCAGTGCCCAATCTCTAATGCTCGTGACTGAATGGAAGCAAATCCCTGCAACAATGTTCTAACATCTAGTGGAAAGCCTTCCCAGAAGAGTGGAGGCTGTTAAAGCAGCAATGTTCCAACATCTAGTGGAAAGCCTTCCCAGAAGAGTGGAGGCTGTTAAAGCAGCAATGTTCCAACATCTAGTGGAAAGCCTTCCCAGAAGAGCGGAGGCTGTTAAAGCAGCAATGTTCCAACATCTAGTGGAAAGCCTTCCCAGAAGAGTGGAGGCTGTTATAGCAACAATGTTCCAACATCTAGTGGAAAGCCTTCCCAGAAGAGTGGAGGCTGTTAAAGCAGCAATGTTCCAACATCTAGTGGAAAGCCTTCCCAGAAGAGTGGAGGATGTTATAGCAGCAATGTTCCAACATCTAGTGGAAAGCCTTCCCAGAAGAGTGGAGGATGTTATAGCAGCAATGTTCCAACATCTAGTGGAAAGCCTTCCCAGAAGAGTGGAGGCTGTTATAGCAGCAATGTTCCAACATCTAGTGGAAAGCCTTTCCAGAAGAGTGGAGGCTGTTATAGCAGCAATGTTCCAACATCTAGTGGAAAGCCTTCCCAGAAGAGTGGAGGATGTTATAGCAGCAAAGGGGGGACCAACTCCATATTAATACCCATGATTTTAGAATGAGATGTTCGACGAGCAGGTGTCCACATACGTTTGGTAATGCAGTGTAACTGAACTAAATGATTATAGCTTCACTTCTGTTCCTTAAGGATCACATCACCGCCACCTTACCCAACCCACCGCAATTTGTATACCGTCCCAATAGGTCCACGAATGACGCAATCGCCATCGCACTGCACACTGCCCCATCCCATCTGGACAAGAGGAATACCTACAGTGGGGCAAAAAAAGTATTTAGTCAGCCACCAATTGTGCATGTTCTCCCACTTAAAAAGATGAGAGAGGCCTGTAATTTTCATCATAGGTACACTTCAACTATGACAGACAAAATGAGAAAAGAAAATCCAGAAAATCACACTGTGGGATTTTTTATGAATTTATTTGCAAATTATGGTGGAAAATAAGTATTTCCATCTCTTCGCTGGCAGAATACTGACAGTCCTGTCTGTAGGAAATCACGCACAGAACGAGCAGTATGGCTGGTGGCATTGTCATGCTGGAGGGTCATGTCAGGATGAGCCTGCAGGAAGGGTACCACATGAGGGAGGAGATTGCCTGCAATGACAACAAGCTCAGTCAGATGATGCTGTGACACGTACCGCCCCAGACCATGACGGACCCTCCACCTCGATCCCGCTCCAGAGTACAGGCCTCGGTGTAATGCTCATTCCTTCGACAATAAACGTAAATCCGACCATCACCCCTGGTGAGACAAAACCGTGACTCGTCAGCGAAGAGCACTTTCTGCCAGTCCTGTCTGGTCCAGCAATGGTGGGTTTGTGCCCATAGGCGACGTTGTTGCCGGTGATGTCTGGTGAGGACCTGCCTTACAACAGGTCTACCAGCCCTCAGTCCAGACTCTCTCAGCCTATTGCGGACAGTCTGAGCACTGATGGAGGGATTGTGCTGTCTGGTGAGGACCTGCCTTACAACAGGCCTACAAGCCATCAGTCCAGCCTCTCTCAGCCTATTGCGGACAGTTTGAGCACTGATGGAGGGATTGTGCGTTCCTGGTGTAACTCGGGCAGTTGTTGTTGCCATCCTGTACCTGTCCCGCAGGTGTGATGTTCCGATGTACCGATCCTGTGCAGGTTTTGTTACACGTGGTCTGCCACTGTGAGGACGATCAGCTGTCCGTCCTGTCTCCCTGTAGCGCTGTCTTAGGGGTCTCAGTTCAGATGTACCAATCCTGTGCAGTGCCTCTTTAGTGTACTAAGTTTTCATAACTGTGACCTTAATTGCCTACCATCTGTAAGCTGTTAGTGTCTTAACGACCGATCCACAAGTGCATGTTCATTCATTGTTTATGGTTCATTGAACAAGCATGGGAAACAGTTTTTAAACCCTTTACAATGAAGATCTGTGAAGTTATTTAGATTTTTACAAACTATATTTGAAAGACAGGGTGCTGAAAAAGGGCCTTTTGTTTACTGAGTTTAGTCTATACATCCCATCCCAGCCACACACACATTGCTCATCCAAATATTTATATTTCTCAATTCCACAATTTTACTTTTTAGATGTGTGTATTGTAAGATATTACTGAACTGTTGGAACGAGGAACACAAGCATTTCACTACACCCGCAATAACATCTGCTAAATATGTGTATTCCGACCAATACAATTTTATTTGATTTCATTAGCTAAATACGCTAATTGTGACAATGACCATAGAAGTTGTGTAGACAACACAAACAGATCTGGGACCAGGCTAATATTAAAAATGTCATGCTGTAGTATAGTATGTTAGTAGGTAATGCCTAGATAACAAGAAGCAGAATGAGCCAGAAGGAATCAACTGCATCTCAATTAGAGAAACAAAGAGAGCTCATTTACAGGCAATTGGGCTTTGAGGGGTAAGAGGGGACATTTTGTATGTCACTAACTGCACACGTGCAGATCTGAGTCATGTTCAGGGAGCACCAAATATAAGAAAACGGACTGAAATAGAGAGGGATTACAGGGTTATGTCCAATAAGAACTGTAGATTTTTCCTCATTGCAAAACATTTTAAAACATTTTTATTTGCTATAGTGTGCCCTAATGAACACAACCTACTGGTACAGTAGCTCCTTTCTCTTCGTTGTCTTTGGCTGAGAAAAGGGAAGAGTGATCGTCTGTCTCTCCCAGGCAGAGATCTGGGTTTAATGTGGTGTGATGTCTGTCTGTCTCCCCAGGCAGGGATCTGGGTTTAATGTGGTGTGATGTCTGTCTGTCTCCCCAGGCAGAGATCTGGGTTTAATGTGGTGTGATGTCTGTCTGTCTCCCCAGGCAGGGATCTGGGTTTAATGTGGTGTGATGTCTGTCTCCCCAGGCAGAGATCTGGGTTTGATGTCTGTCTGTCTCCCCAATGTGGTGTGATGTCTGTCTCCCCCCCTGGGTTTAACGTGGTGTGATGACAGAGATCTGGGTTTAACGTGGTGTGATGTCTGTCTCCCCAGGCAGGGATCTGGGTTTAATGTGGTGTGATGTCTGTCTGTCTCCCCAGGCAGGGATCTGGGTTTAATGTGGTGTGATCGTCTGTCTCCCCAGGCAGAGATCTGGGTTTAATGTGGTGTGATGTCTGTCTCCCCAGGCAGGGATCTGGGTTTAATGTGGTGTGATGTCTGTCTGTCTCCCCAGGCAGGGATCTGGGTTTAATGTGGTGTGATCGTCTGTCTCCCCAGGCAGAGATCTGGGTTTAATGTGGTGTGATGTCTGTCTGTCTCCCCAGGCAGGGATCTGGGTTTAATGTGGTGTGATGTCTGTCTCCCCAGGCAGAGATCTGGGTTTAATGTGGTGTGATGTCTGTCTCCCCAGGCAGGGATCTGGGTTTAATGTGGTGTGATCGTCTGTCTCCCCAGGCAGGGATCTGGGTTTAACGTGGTGTGGTGTCTGTCTCCCCAGGCAGGGATCTGGGTTTAATGTGGTGTGATGTCTGTCTCCCCAGGCAGGGATCTGGGTTTAATGTGGTGTGATGTCTGTCTCCCCCAGGCAGAGATCTGGGTTTAATGTGGTGTGATCGTCTGTCTCCCCCAGGCAGGGATCTGGGTTTAATGTGGTGTGATCGTCTGTCTCCCCAGGCAGAGATCTGGGTTTAATGTGGTGTGATGTCTGTCTGTCTCCCCAGGCAGGGATCTGGGTTTAATGTGGTGTGATGTCTGTCTCCCCAGGCAGAGATCTGGGTTTAATGTGGTGTGATGTCTGTCTGTCTCCCCAGGCAGGGATCTGGGTTTAATGTGGTGTGATGTCTGTCTGTCTCCCCAGGCAGGGATCTGGGTTTAATGTGGTGTGATGTCTGTCTGTCTCCCCAGGCAGGGATCTGGGTTTAATGTGGTGTGATGTCTGTCTGTCTCCCCCAGGCAGAGATCTGGGTTTAATGTGGTGTGATGTCTGTCTCCCCAGGCAGGGATCTGGGTTTAATGTGGTGTGATGTCTGTCTCCCCAGGCAGGGATCTGGGTTTAATGTGGTGTGATCGTCTGTCTGTCTCCCCAGGCAGGGATCTGGGTTTAATGTGGTGTGATCGTCTGTCTCCCCAGGCAGAGATCTGGGTTTAATGTGGAGGCAGAGATCTGGGTTTAATGTGGTGTGATGTCTGTCTCCCCAGGCAGAGATCTGGGTTTAATGTGGTGTGATGTCTGTCTGTCTCCCCCAGGCAGGGATCTGGGTTTAATGTGGTGTGATCGTCTGTCTCCCCAGGCAGAGATCTGGGTTTAATGTGGTGTGATCGTCTGTCTCCCCAGGCAGGGATCTGGGTTTAATGTGGTGTGATCGTCTGTCTGTCTCCCCAGGCAGGGATCTGGGTTTAATGTGGTGTGATCGTCTGTCTGTCTCCCCAGGCAGGGATCTGGGTTTAATGTGGTGTGATCGTCTGTCTCCCCAGGCAGAGATCTGGGTTTAATGTGGTGTGATGTCTGTCTGTCTCCCCAGGCAGGGATCTGGGTTTAATGTGGTGTGATCGTCTATCTCCCCCAGGCAGAGATCTGGGTTTAATGTGGTGTGTCTCCCCCAGGCAGAGATCTGGGTTTAATGTGGTGTGATCGTCTGTCTCCCCAGGCAGAGATCTGGGTTTAATGTGGTGTGATGTCTGTCTGTCCCCCAGGCAGAGATCTGGGTTTAATGTGGTGTGATGTCTGTCTCCCCAGGCAGAGATCTGGGTTTAATGTGGTGTGATGTCTGTCTCCCCAGGCAGGGATCTGGGTTTAATGTGGTGTGATCGTCTGTCTGTCTCCCCAGGCAGGGATCTGGGTTTAATGTGGTGTGATGTCTGTCTCCCCAGGCAGAGATCTGGGTTTAATGTGGTGTGATGTCTGTCTGTCTCCCCAGGCAGAGATCTGGGTTTAATGTGGTGTGATGTCTGTCTCCCCCAGGCAGAGATCTGGGTTTAATGTGGTGTGATCGTCTGTCTCCCCAGGCAGAGATCTGGGTTTAATGTGGTGTGATCGTCTATCTCCCCCAGGCAGGGATCTGGGTTTAATGTGGTGTGATGTCTGTCTCCCCAGGCAGAGATCTGGGTTTAATGTGGTGTGATCGTCTATCTCCCCCCCAGGCAGAGATCTGGGTTTAATGTGGTGTGATCGTCTATCTCCCCCAGGCAGAGATCTGGGTTTAATGTGGTGTGATCGTCTATCTCCCCCAGGCAGGGATCTGGGTTTAATGTGGTGTGATGTCTGTCTGTCTCCCCCAGGCAGAGATCTGGGTTTAATGTGGTGTGATGTCTGTCTCCCCCAGGCAGAGATCTGGGTTTAATGTGGTGTGATCGTCTGTCTCCCCCAGGCAGAGATCTGGGTTTAATGTGGTGTGATCGTCTGTCTCCCAGGCAGGGATCTGGGTTTAATGTGGTGTGATGTCTGTCTGTCTCCCCAGGCAGAGATCTGGGTTTAATGTGGTGTGATCGTCTGTCTCCCCAGGCAGAGATCTGGGTTTAATGTGGTGTGATCGTCTGTCTCCCTAGGCAGAGATCTGGGTTTAACGTGGTGTGATGTCTGTCTCCCCCAGGCAGGGATCTGGGTTTAATGTGGTGTGATGTCTGTCTCCCCAGGCAGGGATCTGGGTTTAATGTGGTGTGATGTCTGTCTCCCCAGGCAGGGATCTGGGTTTAATGTGGGTGTGATGTCTGTCTGTCTCCCAGGCAGAGATCTGGGTTTAATGTGGTGTGATGTCTGTCTCCCCAGGCAGGGATCTGGGTTTAATGTGGTGTGATGTCTGTCTGTCTCCCCAGGCAGAGATCTGGGTTTAATGTGGTGTGATGTCTGTCTCCCCAGGCAGGGATCTGGGTTTAATGTGGTGTGATGTCTGTCTCCCCAGGCAGGGATCTGGGTTTAATGTGGTGTGATGTCTGTCTGTCTCCCCAGGCAGAGATCTGGGTTTAATGTGGTGTGATGTCTGTCTCCCCAGGCAGAGATCTGGGTTTAATGTGGTGTGATGTCTGTCTCCCCAGGCAGGGATCTGGGTTTAATGTGGTGTGATGTCTGTCTGTCTCCCCAGGCAGGGATCTGGGTTTAATGTGTGATCGTCTGTCTCCCCCAGGCAGAGATCTGGGTTTAATGTGGTGTGATCGTCTGTCTCCCCAGGCAGGGATCTGGGTTTAACGTGGTGTGATCGTGTGTCTGTATCCCCCAGGCAGGGATCTGGGTTTAATGTGGTGTGATCGTCTGTCTCCCTAGGCAGGGATCTGGGTTTAATGTGGTGTGATGTCTGTCTGTCTCCCCAGGCAGAGATCTGGGTTTAATGTGGTGTGATGTCTGTCTCCCCCAGGCAGGGATCTGGGTTTAATGTGGTGTGATGTCTGTCTCCCCAGGCAGAGATCTGGGTTTAATGTGGTGTGATGTCTGTCTCCCCCAGGCAGGGATCTGGGTTTAATGTGGTGTGATCGTCTGTCTCCCAGGCAGGGATCTGGGTTTAACGTGGTGTGATCGTCTGTCTCCCCAGGCAGGGATCTGGGTTTAATGTGGTGTGATGTCTGTCTCCCCAGGCAGAGATCTGGGTTTAATGTGGTGTGATGTCTGTCTCCCCCAGGCAGAGATCTGGGTTTAATGTGGTGTGATGTCTGTCTGTCTCCCAGGCAGAGATCTGGGTTTAATGTGGTGTGATGTCTGTCTGTCTCCCCAGGCAGGGATCTGGGTTTAATGTGGTGTGATCGTCTGTCTCCCTAGGCAGGGATCTGGGTTTAACGTGGTGTGATCGTCTGTCTCCCTAGGCAGGGATCTGGGTTTAATGTGGTGTGATGTCTGTCTGTCTCCCCAGGCAGGGATCTGGGTTTAACGTGGTGTGATCGTCTGTCTCCCTAGGCAGGGATCTGGGTTTAACGTGGTGTGATCTCTGTCTCCCTAGGCAGAGATCTGGGTTTAATGTGGTGTGATGTCTGTCTGTCTCCCCAGGCAGAGATCTGGGTTTAATGTGGTGTGATGTCTGTCTCCCCAGACAGAGATCTGGGTTTAATGTGGTGTGATGTCTGTCTCCTAGGCAGGGATCTGGGTTTAATGTGGTGTGATCGTCTGTCTCCCTAGGCAGGGATCTGGGTTTAATGTGGTGTGATGTCTGTCTCCCTAGGCAGGGATCTGGGTTTAATGTGGTGTGATGTCTGTCTCACTAGGCAGGGATCTGGGTTTAATGTGGTGTGATCGTCTGTCTCCCTAGGCAGGGATCTGGGTTTAATGTGGTGTGATGTCTGTCTCCCCAGGCAGGGATCTGGGTTTAATGTGGTGTGATGTCTGTCTCCCCCAGGCAGGGATCTGGGTTTAATGTGGTGTGATGTCTGTCTCCCCCAGGCAGGGATCTGGGTTTAACGTGGTGTGATTGTCTGTGTGGCATCTGGGTTTAACTGATCTCTGTCTCCCCAGGCAGGGATCTGGGTTTAATGTGGTGTGATGTCTGTCTGTCTCCCCAGGCAGGGATCTGGGTTTAATGTGGTGTGATGTCTGTCTCCCCAGGCAGAGATCTGGGTTTAATGTGGTGTGATGTCTGTCTGTCTCCCCAGGCAGAGATCTGGGTTTAATGTGGTGTGATGTCTGTCTCCCCAGGCAGAGATCTGGGTTTAATGTGGTGTGATCGTCTGTCTCCCCAGGCAGAGATCTGGGTTTAATGTGGTGTGATCGTCTATCTCCCCAGGCAGGGATCTGGGTTTAATGTGGTGTGATGTCTGTCTCCCCCAGGCAGAGATCTGGGTTTAATGTGGTGTGATCGTCTATCTCCCCCAGGCAGAGATCTGGGTTTAATGTGGTGTGATCGTCTATCTCCCCAGGCAGGGATCTGGGTTTAATGTGGTGTGATGTCTGTCTGTCTCCCCAGGCAGAGATCTGGGTTTAATGTGGTGTGATGTCTGTCTCCCCAGGCAGAGATCTGGGTTTAATGTGGTGTGATCGTCTGTCTCCCCAGGCAGAGATCTGGGTTTAATGTGGTGTGATCGTCTGTCTCCCAGGCAGGGATCTGGGTTTAATGTGGTGTGATGTCTGTCTGTCTCCCCAGGCAGAGATCTGGGTTTAATGTGGTGTGATCGTCTGTCTCCCCAGGCAGAGATCTGGGTTTAATGTGGTGTGATCGTCTGTCTCCCTAGGCAGAGATCTGGGTTTAACGTGGTGTGATGTCTGTCTCCCCAGGCAGGGATCTGGGTTTAATGTGGTGTGATGTCTGTCTCCCCAGGCAGGGATCTGGGTTTAATGTGGTGTGATGTCTGTCTCCCCCAGGCAGGGATCTGGGTTTAATGTGGTGTGATGTCTGTCTGTCTCCCCAGGCAGAGATCTGGGTTTAATGTGGTGTGATGTCTGTCTCCCCAGGCAGGGATCTGGGTTTAATGTGGTGTGATGTCTGTCTGTCTCCCAGGCAGAGATCTGGGTTTAATGTGGTGTGATGTCTGTCTGTCTCCCCAGGCAGGGATCTGGGTTTAATGTGGTGTGATGTCTGTCTCCCCCAGGCAGAGATCTGGGTTTAATGTGGTGTGATGTCTGTCTGTCTCCCCCAGGCAGGGATCTGGGTTTAATGTGGTGTGATGTCTGTCTCCCCAGGCAGAGATCTGGGTTTAATGTGGTGTGATGTCTGTCTCCCCAGGCAGGGATCTGGGTTTAATGTGGTGTGATGTCTGTCTGTCTCCCCAGGCAGGGATCTGGGTTTAATGTGGTGTGATGTCTGTCTCCCCCAGGCAGAGATCTGGGTTTAATGTGGTGTGATCGTCTGTCTCCCCAGGCAGGGATCTGGGTTTAACGTGGTGTGATCGTGTGTCTGTCTCCCCAGGCAGGGATCTGGGTTTAATGTGGTGTGATCGTCTGTCTCCCCAGGCAGGGATCTGGGTTTAATGTGGTGTGATGTCTGTCTGTCTCCCCAGGCAGAGATCTGGGTTTAACGTGGTGTGATGTCTGTCTCCCCAGGCAGGGATCTGGGTTTAATGTGGTGTGATGTCTGTCTCCCCAGGCAGAGATCTGGGTTTAATGTGGTGTGATGTCTGTCTCCCCAGGCAGGGATCTGGGTTTAATGTGGTGTGATCGTCTGTCTCCCTAGGCAGGGATCTGGGTTTAACGTGGTGTGATCATCTGTCTCCCCAGGCAGGGATCTGGGTTTAATGTGGTGTGATGTCTGTCTCCCCAGGCAGAGATCTGGGTTTAATGTGGTGTGATGTCTGTCTCCCCAGGCAGAGATCTGGGTTTAATGTGGTGTGATGTCTGTCTGTCTCCCAGGCAGAGATCTGGGTTTAATGTGGTGTGATGTCTGTCTGTCTCCCCCAGGCAGGGATCTGGGTTTAACGTGGTGTGATCGTCTGTCTCCCTAGGCAGGGATCTGGGTTTAATGTGGTGTGATGTCTGTCTGTCTCCCCAGGCAGGGATCTGGGTTTAACGTGGTGTGATCGTCTGTCTCCCTAGGCAGAGATCTGGGTTTAATGTGGTGTGATGTCTGTCTGTCTCCCCAGGCAGAGATCTGGGTTTAATGTGGTGTGATGTCTGTCTCCCCAGACAGAGATCTGGGTTTAATGTGGTGTGATGTCTGTCTCCCTAGGCAGGGATCTGGGTTTAATGTGGTGTGATCGTCTGTCTCCCTAGGCAGGGATCTGGGTTTAATGTGGTGTGATGTCTGTCTCCCTAGGCAGGGATCTGGGTTTAATGTGGTGTGATGTCTGTCTCACTAGGCAGGGATCTGGGTTTAATGTGGTGTGATGTCTGTCTCCCTAGGCAGGGATCTGGGTTTAATGTGGTGTGATGTCTGTCTCCCCAGGCAGGGATCTGGGTTTAATGTGGTGTGATGTCTGTCTCCCCAGGCAGGGATCTGGGTTTAATGTGGTGTGATGTCTGTCTCACTAGGCAGGGATCTGGGTTTAATGTGGTGTGATGTCTGTCTCCCCCAGGCAGGGATCTGGGTTTAATGTGGTGTGATGTCTGTCTCCCCAGGCAGGGATCTGGGTTTAACGTGGTGTGATTGTCTGTCTCCCCCAGGCAGAGATCTGGGTTTAATGTGTGATCGTCTGTCTCCCCCAGGCAGAGATCTGGGTTTAATGTGGTGTGATGTCTGTCTGTCTCCCCAGGCAGGGATCTGGGTTTAACGTGGTGTGATGTCTGTCTGTCTCCCCAGGCAGGGCATGGTGGGGTACTGTAGTTTATTAATTTAGTAACATAACTCACTGTGACTGGCTGTCAGCCATATTACTTCCACATCACTGACTTAGACACGTGGGGTAAGGAGATTCAATTATGTTTCAAGGAATCCCTTACATAAGCATGCTCGCACATGCACAGAGATGTGTGTCTGCTTCTGCATTTTAGGAAATTCTCTCTCTCACACACGCACGCACGCACGCACGCACACACGCACACACGCACACACGCCTCTGCTCCTAGAAAATGATAAGCATGTCGCCAACATTTGAGGGCGAACGCAGTTAGTTTACTGAAAGGAGCGCAGTTTTAAAATGAAAATTCCCATTCTTGTAAAGTCTCAGCAAGTCTGATTTTCATTGGACAAAATCCAAAAGCAGAAAGGTCAAGGCATTGAGTTGTATTTTCAGATTTACAGGCATCACATTGAAAATGTCTATAGGCTTTAACTGAAAGAACAAGATAAGACATTTTATATTTTTTTTGCAGGGTTGGTGTCAATTCAAATTTAAAAGCAGAAAAACTAAAATTCCAATTCAATAATTGAACAAATGTAATCTATTTGAATGACTTTTCCATTAACAACAATAAAAGCTATTTATTTCAAGAGTTGTTATATATATATATATATTTTTTTTCTTTTGAAATTTAAATAACTTCTGGAACAGACTGCCTTCAATTCTAATTGAACCCAACCCTGTCTTCATGGATATTTTAATTTCATCTCTCACTTTCACCGGAAGCACTTAAAAACGACAGACAGAATGAGTGTAAAAGTATGAGATTTTGCAGACAAGCATCAAGCAGGTTCAATTCCATTTCAACTCAAGAAGTAAACTGAAATATCAATGCTTCTCAATGAGAACAATAGAATTAGAATTTTAGTCAACTTCCTGAATTAAATACATTTCGAATGGAACTGACCCCAAACCTGGTAAGCATAATATGAATACACTTTGGTTTCAGATACCCGTTATACAATTATTGGAAATATTAATGATTCATAGTATGAAACAGTAATGAAAATATATATTAGAAAATAAAAAGGAAAAACATTTTCAAAAACAAAATATTTGACACATATCCACTCTGCATACTTGTCTTCACATGAAAACGCGGACAAGCCTGGAAACATTAGACCTGGGTTTAAATACAATTCGAAATCTTTCAAATACCTAGACAAATTGCTCTAGCTTTCCTGGAGTGTTAAGTGGGTGTGGTTTGCAGTTACGCAATTTTCTATTGGTTCCGTCACGCCAGGCATGCTCAATCAAGCCCAGCTAAACTGATCTCAAATAGTGTTTGAACCCACGTCTGTTCTCCTAACTCAGACAGCTAGTGAAGACCTTCATGACGGCGTCCCTGGAGAAGAAGGGACAACAGAATTGTTAGGAGAATCGGTGATAAACCACAGACTTCATGAAGGGTGTTAAGCATGAACAATCCAGTAGGCTTTATTTATCTGAAAATCAGAAGAACAAAAACTTTAAAAAAGAATGAGGAAAGCAAGTGGATAACCCAGCTATTTCTCTCGTTCTATCTAGTATTTCAAATTATTTTTGGTACCCACCACAGACATTTTACCTTTTCTTGATAACAATTACAGTATATCACCTGAAAGGTACTTTACAGTATTGTGATTGCATTTTTTATTTTTTTGTTATAGGTGTGGCTCACGCATATTTAATTACGTTTTGGCGGGAAAGCAGCACATGTTCAGTGATGCCCCTCCCCTTTTCCACACTCCAGGTATTGGAATGATGCATGGCAACCAGAAGTTACCACAGCAACAGCAACACAAGGTCAGTCTTCCATCTTAATACTCTCTCTTCCGCTTCCCCCTCATTCTTTCTTTCTCTCCGTCAACCGCTCTCTCTCTCTCTATCTATCCATGTGTTGCTAGGCAGACTTTCCTTGGCTGCCACCCTCGTCACCTACTGATGGAGCTGTGAAGCTGAACCAGTAAAGGGTTAAAAGAGGGCGGGATGGAGGGAGGGGACAGAGAGAGGAAGTACGAGGGGGGTTGGTGGAAAAGACTGGTGACTCTCCTGCTTCTCTGACTTGGAGTGAGCTCACCCACTTCACATAAAGGCACACACACACACACACACACACACACACACACACACACACACACACACACACACAACCTTTCCTCTATCTTTATTGGCTCTACACTGGAGGCCACAGACTGCTATTTTAACAACCGGCTTCCTAAAACACACCGCATAAATAAATTATAATTGAAATGATGACACCCCGGTGCAAGTCTATTCTAGGAAACCCCAGATAAGGTACGTCTCAAAGGGCACCCTATTCCCTACAAAGTGCACTAACTTTGACCAGAGCCCTATGGGCCTTGGTGAAAAGTAGTGCACTATATTAGGGAAGAGGGTGCCGTTTAGGACACATTAATAGTTCCCTGAGCTGTCATTTAGAAAGAGCAGATACAGGTTCAACCAGGGACTGGGGAGAGCAGATACAGGTTCAACCAGGGACTGGGGGAGAGCAGATACAGGTTCAACCAGGGACTGGGGAGAGCAGATACAGGTTCAACCAGGGACTGGGGGAGAGCAGATACAGGTTCAACCAGGGACTGGGCAGATACAGGTTCAACCAGGGACTGGGGGAGAGCAGATACAGGTTCAACCAGGGACTGGGGGAGAGCAGATACAGGTTCAACCAGGGACTGGGGAGAACAGATACAGGTTCAACCAGGGACTGGGGGAGAGCAGATACAGGTTCAACCAGGGACTGGGGGAGAGCAGATACAGGTTCAACCAGGGACTGGGGGAGAGCAGATACAGGTTCAACCAGGGACTGGGGGAGAGCAGATACAGGTTCAACCAGAGACTGGGGGAGAGCAGATACAGGTTCAACCAGAGACTGGGGGAGAGCAGATACAGGTTCAACCAGGGACTGGGGGAGAGCAGATACAGGTTCAACCAGGGACTGGAGAGAGCAGATACAGGTTCAACCAGGGACTGGGGAGAGCAGATACAGGTTCAACCAGGGACTGGGGAGAGCAGATACAGGTTCAACCAGGGACTGGGGAGAACTGGGAGAGCGAGATGGCCTATATATAGTATCAACAGAGTAAAACACATTGAAGGAATAGCTTGGTCTACAGTAGTCTGGGGGAGTGATGTCCTCAGTCTGGTCTACAGTAGTCTGGGAGTGACGTCCTCAGCCTGGTCTACAGTAGTCTGGGGAGTGTTGTCCTCAGCCAAGTCTACAGTAGTCTGGGTTGAGTGATGTCCTCAGCTTGTTCTACAGTAGTCTGGGGGAGTGTTGTCCTCAGTCTGGTCTACAGTAGTCTGGGGGAGTGATGTTCTCAGCTTGGTCTACAGTAGTCTGGGGGAGTGATGTCCTCAGCCTGGTCTACAGTAGTCTGGGGGAGTGATGTCCTCAGCCTGGTCTACAGTAGTCTGGGGGAGTGATGTCCTCAGCTTGGTCTACAGTAGTCTGGGGGAGTGATGTCCTCAGCCTGGTCTACAGTAGTCTGGGAGTGTTGTCCTCAGTCTGGTCTACAGTAGTCTGGGAGTGATGTCCTCAGTCTGGTCTACAGTAGTCTGGGAGTGTTGTCCTCAGTCTGGTCTACAGTAGTCTGGGAGTGATGTCCTCAGTCTGGTCTACAGTAGTCTGGGAGTGTTGTCCTCAGCCTGGTCTACAGTAGTCTGGGAGTGATGTCCTCAGCCTGGTCTACAGTAGTCTGGGAGTGATGTCCTCAGCCTGGTCTACAGTAGTCTGGGAGTGACGTCCTCAGCTTGGTCTACAGTAGTCTGGGAGTGACGTCCTCAGCTTGGTCTACAGTAGTCTGGGAGTGACGTCCTCAGCTTGGTCTACAGTAGTCTGGGAGTGTTGTCCTCAGTCTGGTCTACAGTAGTCTGGGGAGTGATGATGATGTGACGAACACATATCAACACCAAAGTTAGCGTGACGGACCATAGTGACTGTAGAGTGACTGGAGTGGAGAGGAGAGGAGAGGTACTTCTGTAGGAGTCAGGGTCATCACCGCATTCTCTACCAGAATGTTGGTGGGCCCTCTGTGATGTCATCACCGCATTCTCTACCAGAATGTTGGTGGGCCCTCTGTGATGTCATCACCGCATTCTCTACCAGAATGTTGGTGGGCCCTCTGTGATGTCATCACCGCATTCTCTACCAGAATGTTGGTGGGCCCTCTGTGATGTCATCACCGCATTCTCTACCAGAATGTTGGTGGGCACTCTGTGATGTCATCACCGCATTCTCTACCAGAATGTTGGTGGGCCCTCTGTGATGTCATCACCGCATTCTCTACCAGAATGTTGGTGGGCCCTCTGTGATGTCATCACCGCATTCTCTACCAGAATGTTGGTGGGCACTCTGTGATGTCATCACCGCATTCTCTACCAGAATGTTGGTGGGCCCTCTGATGTCATCACCACATTGATACAGAATGCTGTGTTTTCATTTATTCATCAGCCCTTTTACAGAATGTTGGTCCACTGTGATGTCAACATCATTACCAAACCTTAGATGTCATCACCGCATTACTCACCCGGTCTCAGGGATGGATAACTCTGTCATCATCCATTCTCTACCAGAATGCTACTGGGTTAGTGTAAATCACCGCTTTCTACCAGAATTTCCTTTCAATCACCGACCACCAGAATGTTGGTGGGCACTCTGTGATGTCATCACCGCATTCTCTACCAGAAAGTTGGTGGGCACTCTGTGATGTCATCACCGCATTCTCTACCAGAAAGTTGGTGGGCCCTCTGATGTCACGTAGGTTGATACATTGCTGTGTTTTCATTTATTAAGCCCTTTTACAAATATCTCCACTGTGCCTAACATCATTACTAAACCTTAGATATAGGAGTTACCACACCCGGTCTCAGGGATGGATAACTCTGGAAATCCCTTTGGTCGCTACTGAGTTAGGTAAATCAGCTTTTAGTTTCCTTTCAATGACCAAGACGTGAGGAGCTCTTTCTAGCCATGACGACGACGTGAGGAGCTCTTTCTAGCCATGACGACGACGTGAGGAGCTCTTTCTAGCCATGACGACGACGTGAGGAGCTCTTTCTAGCCATGACGACGACGTGAGGAGCTCTTTCTAGCCATGACGACGACGTGAGGAGCTCTTTCTAGCCATGACGACGACGTGAGGAGCTCTTTCTAGCCATGACGACGACGTGAGGAGCTCTTTCTAGCCATGACGACGACGTGAGGAGCTCTTTCTAGCCATGACGACGACGTGAGGAGCTCTTTCTAGCCATGACGACGACGTGAGGAGCTCTTTCTAGCCATGACGACGACGTGAGGAGCTCTTTCTAGCCATGACGACGACGTGAGGAGCTCTTTCTAGCCATGACGACGACGTGAGGAGCTCTTTCTAGCCATGACGACGACGTGAGGAGCTCTTTCTAGCCATGACGACGACGTGAGGAGCTCTTTCTAGCCATGACGACGACGTGAGGAGCTCTTTCTAGCCATGACGACGACGTAAGGAGCGTTTTGTAGCCATGACGACGACGTAAGGAGCGTTTTGTAGCCACGACGAATGATTTCAAAAGATGCACATCTCCTTCTACTAACTTTAAAGCACTTGTTCAGTTTGTATCTTTCACTTTACGTTGATTGGAACCGATTAGTGGTCATTTTGTGATAACTACACTGTGATTCAAATTTTGTAAAAATGTTATATTTATTTAAACCTTCTTCGGGTTTAAATTATTATTTTAAACGTTAACAATTCGTTTAAAACGTTTACACCCGTAGGGCGTCTGTCAGCAGGGTCGAGGTATGGGGTGGGGGAGGAGAGACAGGCAGATCAGATGTAGACGCTGTTACTCTTCTATATGGGAATATTTCACATCACCATTGTGTCGTGCAGTGATGAATGCAGGAGGAGACCCATTTGAGCTGATTTTATGACCCATTTTTAGAGGGAGAGAAATCCCACTAAAGTGAAAAACACTAAAGGGAGAGAAATCCCTGACTCAGTAACAGCTGGGCTGAACAAGCCAAGCCTTTCGGGTTGAGGATTGGGGGGGGGTCGGCTCAGATTGCATGTGTTTAATCCTCCCAGAACTTAAGAGAGAGGGAATCCAAGACAGAAATCACCACAACAATCCCCCAAAAGCCAACTTGCAGGGCGGTCAATCAGAGGTTATCACTGATAATAACATGAATACTACACAACAACAAAGAAACATATTAGCAAGTTTTCAAAAACTGGAAGCCTGGGGCAGGGAAGGTGAGAACAAACCAATAGCTGAAGGGTGGGAAGGTGAGAACAAACCAATAGCTGAAGGGTGGGAGGGTGAGAACAAACCAATAGCTGAAGGGTGGGAGGGTGGGTGAGAACAAACCAATAGCTGAAGGGTGGGAGGGTGGGTGAGAACAAACCAATAGCTGAAGGGTGGGAGGGTGGGTGAGAACAAACCAATAGCTGAAGGGTGGGAGGGTGGGTGAGAACAAACCAATAGCTGAAGGGTGGGAGGGTGGGTGAGAACAAACCAATAGCTGAAGGGTGGGAGGGTGGGTGAGAACAAACCAATAGCTGAAGGGTGGGAGGGTGGGTGAGAACAAACCAATAGCTGAAGGTTGGGAGGGTGGGTGAGAACAAACCAATAGCTGAAGGGTGGGAGGGTGGGTGAGAACAAACCAATAGCTGAAGGGTGGGAGGGTGGGTGAGAACAAACCAATAGCTGAAGGGTGGGAGGGTGGGTGAGAACAAACCAATAGCTGAAGGGTGGGAGGGTGGGTGAGAACAAACCAATAGCTGAAGGGTGGGAGGGTGGGTGAGAACAAACCAATAGCTGAAGGGTGGGAGGGTGGGTGAGAACAAACCAATAGCTGAAGGGTGGGAGGGTGGGTGAGAACAAACCAATAGCTGAAGGGTGGGAGGGTGGGTGAGAACAAACCAATAGCTGAAGGGTGGGAAGGTGAGAACAAACCAATAGCTGAAGGGTGGGAAGGTGAGAACAAACCAATAGCTGAAGGGTGGGAAGGTGAGAACAAACCAATAGCTGAAGGGTGGGAAGGTGAGAACAAACCAATAGCTGAAGGGTGGGAAGGTGAGAACAAACCAATAGCTGAAGGGTGGGAAGGTGAGAACAAACCAATAGCTGAAGGGTGGGAAGGTGAGAACAAACCAATAGCTGAAGGGTGGGAAGGTGAGAACAAACCAATAGCTGAAGGGTGGGAAGGTGAGAACAAACCAATAGCTGAAGGGAGGGTGGGTGAGAACAAACCAATAGCTGAAGGGTGGGTGGGTGAGAACAAACCAATAGCTGAAGGGAGGGAGGGTGAGAACAAACCAATAGCTGAAGGGTGGGAAGGTGAGAACAAACCAATAGCTGAAGGGTGGGAAGGTGAGAACAAACCAATAGCAGAAGGGTGGGAAGGTGAGAACAAACCAATAGCTGAAGGGAGGGTGGGTGAGAACAAACCAATAGCTGAAGGGTGGGTGGGTGAGAACAAACCAATAGCTGAAGGGTGGGAAGGTGAGAACAAACCAATAGCTGAAGGGTGGGAAGGTGAGAACAAACCAATAGCTGAAGGGTGGGAAGGTGAGAACAAACCAATAGCTGAAGGGTGGGAAGGTGAGAACAAACCAATAGCTGAAGGGTGGGAAGGTGAGAACAAACCAATAGCTGAAGGGTGGGTGGGTGAGAACAAACCAATAGCTGAAGGGTGGGTGGGTGAGAACAAACCAATAGCTGAAGGGTGGGAAGGTGAGAACAAACCAATAGCTGAAGGGTGGGAAGGTGAGAACAAACCAATAGCTGAAGGGTGGGAAGGTGAGAACAAACCAATAGCTGAAGGGAGGGTGAGAACAAACCAATAGCTGAAGGGAGGGAAGGTGAGAACAAACCAATAGCTGAAGGGAGGGAAGGTGAGAACAAACCAATAGCTGAAGGGAAGGTGAGAACAAACCAATAGCTGAAGGGTGGGAAGGTGAGAACAAACCAATAGCTGAAGGGAGGGAGGTGAGAACAAACCAATAGCTGAAGGGTGGGAAGGTGAGAACAAACCAATAGCTGAAGGGTGGGAAGGTGAGAACAAACCAATAGCTGAAGGGAAGGTGAGAACAAACCAATAGCTGAAGGGTGGGAAGGTGAGAACAAACCAATAGCTGAAGGGTGGGAAGGTGAGAACAAACCAATAGCTGAAGGGTGGGAAGGTGAGAACAAACCAATAGCTGAAGGGTGGGAAGGTGAGAACAAACCAATAGCTGAAGGGTGGGAAGGTGAGAACAAACCAATAGCTGAAGGGTGGGAAGGTGAGAACAAACCAATAGCTGAAGGGTGGGAGGGTGAGAACAAACCAATAGCTGAAGGGTGGGAAGGTGAGAACAAACCAATAGCTGAAGGGTGGGAAGGTGAGAACAAACCAATAGCTGAAGGGTGGGAAGGTGAGAACAAACCAATAGCTGAAGGGAAGGTGAGAACAAACCAATAGCTGAAGGGAGGGTGAGAACAAACCAATAGCTGAAGGGTGGGAAGGTGAGAACAAACCAATAGCTGAAGGGTGGGAAGGTGAGAACAAACCAATAGCTGAAGGGTGGGAAGGTGAGAACAAACCAATAGCTGAAGGGTGGGAAGGTGAGAACAAACCAATAGCTGAAGGGAGGGTGAGAACAAACCAATAGCTGAAGGGAGGGTGAGAACAAACCAATAGCTGAAGGGAGGGTGAGTGAGAACAAACCAATAGCTGAAGGGAGGGTGGGTGAGAACAAACCAATAGCTGAAGGGAGGGTGAGAACAAACCAATAGCTGAAGGGAGGGTGAGAACAAACCAATAGCTGAAGGGAGGGTGATTACAAACCAATAGCTGAAGGGAGGGTGAGAACAAACCAATAGCTGAAGGGAGGGTGAGAACAAACCAATAGCTGAAGGGAAGGTGAGAACAAACCAATAGCTGAAGGGTGGGAAGGTGAGAACAAACCAATAGCTGAAGGGAGGGTGAGAACAAACCAATAGCTGAAGGGAAGGTGAGAACAAACCAATAGCTGAAGGGTGGGAAGGTGAGAACAAACCAATAGCTGAAGGGTGGGAAGGTGAGAACAAACCAATAGCTGAAGGGAGGGTGGGTGAGAACAAACCAATAGCTGGCCACCTTGACTATTTACACTGACCCCCTTCTTTTGTTTTTACACGGCTCGCTGTTTATCATCTACGCAGAGTCACTTTACAAATTACCTCAACTAACCTGTACCGGTACCCCAGCACAATGACTCGGTACCCCAGCACAATGACTCGGTACCCCAGCACAATGACTCGGTACCCCAGCACAATGACTCACCCCAGCACAATGACCGGTACCCCAGCACAATGACTCGGTACCCCAGCACAATGACTCGGTACCCCAGCACAATGACTCGGTACCCCAGCACAATGACTCGGTACCCCAGCACAATGACTCGGTACCCCAGCACAATGACTCGGTACCCCAGCACAATGACTCGGTACCGGTACCCCCTGTATATAGTCTTATTATTATTTTGTCATTTTCTTGTGTCACTTTCTGATTACATATTTATTTTAATTACTTTATTTATTAAATATTTTGCAAACTATATTTCTTGAACTGCATTGTTGGTTAATTAAAGGCTTGTAAGTAAGTCATTTCACAGTAAGGTCTACACCTGACAAATAACATTTGATTTGGAGAGGGCGGGGTGGGTGAGCTGCCATTTCCATGGCTCTGTATGGTGAGCTCCGTCGGGGTTAGGGCTTTGGGGCTGTGTTCGAAAATGGCACCCTATTCCCTATATAGTGCACTACTTTTGACCAGGGCCCATAAGCAGGCCCATGGGGTTACTAGTCTAAAGTAGTGCACGATGTAGAGAATAGACTTCCATTTGGGACACCTCCTAGAGGGGATTAAGCAACATATGGTGGAACCAAACAGCGGGGTGTTTAGAAGTAAATAAAAACATGTGTGTGTGGTGTGGTGTGGTGTGTTGTGTGGTGTGGTGTGGTGTGGTGCATTGTGGTGGTGTGTGGTGTGGTTGTGGTGGTGTGGTGTGTGTGGTGTGTGTGTGTGTGTGGTGTGGTGTGGTGTGGTGTGGTGTGGTGTGTGTGTGGTGTGTGTGGTGTGGTGTGGTGTGGTGATTTGGAGAGGGTGGTGGTGTTGTGTTGTGTGTGTGGTGTGTGGTGTGTGTGTGGTGTGTGTGTGGTGTGTGTGCCATTTTGTCCATGGCTCTATAAATCTGTGTGTGTGGTGAGATTGTGGTGTGGTGTGTTGTGTGTGGTGTTATTCCTGGTGTGTGTGTGTGTGTGTTGTGTGGTGTGTGTGTGTGTGTGTGGTGTGTGTTGTGTGGTGTTGTGTGTGGTGTGTGTTGTGTGTGTTCCTGGGGCTTAAACTGCTTCTCCAATAGAAATCTCCAATCACACTTGTAGGCGAAGTCATGGCATTACAACTCCCCCATTGATCCAAACCTAGCCCATAGGGCACGGGGTGGTGGCAGTCAAGGCCCTATTCCCAAATCACACCAGATACTTTTGGTTAGGCCTCACTAGGTAAAGTTGGTTATGCCTCACTAGGTAAAGTTGGTTAGGCCTCACTAGGTAAAGTTGGTTATGCCTCACTAGGTAAAGTTGGTTATGCCTCACTAGGTTAAGTTGGTTATGCCTCACTAGGTTAAGTTGGTTAAGCCTCACTAGGTGGGTTATGCCTCACTAGGTTAAGTGTTTATGCCTCACTAGGTTGTGGTGGGTTATGCCTCACTGGTTGTTGGTTATGCCTCACTAGGTTAAGTTGGTTATGCCTCACTAGGTTAAGTTGGTTATGCCTCACTAGGTTGTTGGTTATGCCTCACCAGGTTGTTGGTTATACCTCACTAGGTTAAGTTGGTTATACCTCACTAGGTTAAGTTGGTTATACCTCACTAGGTTAAGTTGGTTATACCTCACTAGGTTAAGTTGGTTATACCTCACTAGGTTAGGTTGGTTATACCTCACTAGGTAAAGTTGGTTATACCTCACTAGGTAAAGTTGGTTATACCTCACTAGGTAAAGTTGGTTATACCTCACTAGGTAAAGTTAGGTAAAGTTATATACTCACTAGGTAAAGTTGGTTAGACCTCACTAGGTAAACTTGGTTAGACCTCACTAGGTAAAGTTGGTTAGACCTCACTAGGTAAAGTTGGTTAGACCTCACTGGTTAGGTTGGTTATACCTCACTGGGTTAGGTTGGTTATACCTCACTGGGTTAAGTTGGTTAGACCTCACTAGGTTAAGTTGGTTATACCTCACTGGGTTAAGTTGGTTATACCTCACTAGGTAAAGTTGGTTATACCTCACTAGGTTAAATTGGTTATACCTCACTAGGTTAAATTGGTTATACCTCACTAGGTTAAGTTGGTTATACCTCACTAGGTTAAGTTGGTTATACCTCACTAGGTTAAGTTGGTTATACCTCACTAGGTTAAGTTGGTTATACCTCACTAGGTTAAGTTGGTTATACCTCACTAGGTTAAGTTGGTTATACCTCACTAGGTTAGGTTGGTTATACCTCACTAGGTTAGGTTGGTTATACCTCACTAGGTTAGGTTGGTTATACCTCACTAGGTTAGGTTGGTTATACCTCACTAGGTTAGGTTGGTTATACCTCACTAGGTTAAGTTGGTTATACCTCACTAGGTTAAGTTGGTTATACCTCACTAGGTTAAGTTGGTTATACCTCACTAGGTTAAGTTGGTTATACCTCACTAGGTTAAGTTGGTTATACCTCACTAGGTTAAGTTGGTTATACCTCACTAGGTTAAGTTGGTTATACCTCACTAGGTTAAGTTGGTTATACCTCACTAGGTTAAGTTGGTTATACCTCACTAGGTTAAGTTGGTTATACCTCACTAGGTTAAGTTGGTTATACCTCACTAGGTTAAGTTGGTTATACCTCACTAGGTTAAGTTGGTTATACCTCACTAGGTTAAGTTGGTTATACCTCACTAGGTTAAGTTGGTTATACCTCACTAGGTTAAGTTGGTTATACCTCACTAGGTTAGGTTGGTTATACCTCACTAGGTTAGGTTGGTTATACCTCACTAGGTTAAGTTGGTTATACCTCACTAGGTTAAGTTGGTTATACCTCACTAGGTTAGGTTGGTTATACCTCACTAGGTTAGGTTGGTTATACCTCACTAGGTTAAGTTGGTTATACCTCACTAGGTTAAGTTGGTTATACCTCACTAGGTTAGGTTGGTTATACCTCACTAGGTTAGGTTGGTTATACCTCACTAGGTTAGGTTGGTTATACCTCACTAGGTTAGGTTGGTTATACCTCACTAGGTTAGGTTGGTTATACCTCACTAGGTTAAGTTGGTTATACCTCACTAGGTTAAGTTGGTTATACCTCACTAGGTTAAGTTGGTTAGACTCATTAAGTTAGTTAGACTAACTGGATCCACAAAAGGGTTAATGTACTGTAGTTTGAAACATAATCCTCTTACCTGGCAAATGGAATGTAAGAGATGCTGTACCTGAAAGAGAAAACAAGAAAAACAGACTGAGTATAAACACCATACAGGTGAACCATCCAAGTATAGTACAGTATCAGGTAACCTATATTATACAGGTACAGTATCAGGTAACCTATATTATACAGGTGCAGTATCAGGTAACCTATATTATACAGGTGCAGTATCAGGTAACCTATATTATACAGGTGCAGTATCAGGTAACCTATATTATACAGGTGCAGTATCAGGTAACCTATATTATACAGGTGCAGTATCAGGTAACCTATATTATACAGGTGCAGTATCAGGTAACCTATATTATACAGGTGCAGTATCAGGTAACCTATATTATACAGGTGCAGTATCAGGTAACCTATATTATACAGGTGCAGTATCAGGTAACCTATATTATACAGGTGCAGTATCAGGTAACCTATATTATTATACAGGTGCAGTATCAGGTAACCTATATTATACAGGTGCAGTATCAGGTAACCTATATTATACAGGTGCAAATCAGGTAACCTATATTATACAGGTGCAGTATCAGGTAACCTATATTATACAGGTGCAGTATCAGGTAACCTATAAAAACAGGTGCAGTATCAGGTAACCTATATTATACAGGTGCAGTATCAGGTAACCTATATTATACAGGTGCAGTATCAGGTAACCTATATTATACAGGTGCAGTATCAGGTAACCTATATTATACAGGTGCAGTATCAGGTAACCTATATTATACAGGTGCAGTATCAGGTAACCTATATTATACAGGTGCAGTATCAGGTAACCTATATTATACAGGTGCAGTATCAGGTAACCTATATTATACAGGTGCAGTATCAGGTAACCTATATTATACAGGTGCAGTATCAGGTAACCTATTATACAGGTGCAGTATCAGGTAACCTATATTATACAGGTGCAGTATCAGGTAACCTATATTATACAGGTGCAGTATCAGGTAACCTATATTATACAGGTATATCAGGTAACCTATATTATACAGGTACAGTATCAGGTAACCTATATTATACAGGTACAGTATCAGGTAACCTATATTATACAGGTACAGTATCAGGTAACCTATATTATACAGGTACAGTATCAGGTAACCTATATTATACAGGTACAGTATCAGGTAACCTATATTATACAGGTACAGTATCAGGTAACCTATATTATACAGGTGCAGTATCAGGTAACCTATATTATACAGGTGCAGTATCAGGTAACCTATATTATACAGGTGCAGTATCAGGTAACCTATATTATACAGGTGCAGTATCAGGTAACCTATATTATACAGGTACAGTATCAGGTAACCTATATTATACAGGTACAGTATCAGGTAACCTATATTATACAGGTACAGTATCAGGTAACCTATATTATACAGGTACAGTATCAGGTAACCTATATTATACAGGTACAGTATCAGGTAACCTATATTATACAGGTACAGTATCAGGTAACCTATATTATACAGGTGCAGTATCAGGTAACCTATATTATACAGGTGCAGTATCATGGTATATTATACAGGTACAGTATCATGTAACCTATATTATACAGGTACAGTATCAGGTAACCTATATTATACAGGTACAGTATCAGGTAACCTATATTATACAGGTACAGTATCAGGTAACCTATATTATACAGGTACAGTATCAGGTAACCTATATTATACAGGTACAGTATCAGGTAACCTATATTATACAGGTACAGTATCAGGTAGCCTATATTATACAGGTACATTATCAGGTAGCCTATATTATACAGGTACATTATCCCTATATTATACAGGTACATTATCAGGTGCCTATATTATACAGGTACATTATCAGGTAGCCTATATTATACAGGTACATTATCAGGTAGCCTATATTATACAGGTACATTATCAGGTAGCCTATATTATACAGGTACATTATCAGGTAGCCTATATTATACAGGTACAGGTAGCCTCAGGTACATTATCAGGTAGCCTATATTATACAGGTACAGTATCATGTAACCTATATTATACAGGTACAGTATCAGGTAACCTATATTATACAGGTACAGTATCAGGTAACCTATATTATACAGGTACAGTATCAGGTAACCTATATTATACAGGTACATTATCAGGTAGCCTATATTATACAGGTACATTATCAGGTAGCCTATATTATACAGGTACATTGTCAGGTAGCCTATATTATACAGGTACATTATCAGGTAGCCTATATTATACAGGTACATTATCAGGTAGCCTATATTATACAGGTACAGTATCAGGTAACCTATATTACACAGGTACAGTATCAGGTAACCTATATTATACAGGTACAGTATCAGGTAACCTATATTATAATATACAGGTATAGTATCAGGTAGCCTATATTATAATATACAGGTACATTATCAGGTAACCTATATTATAATATACAGGTACAGTATCAGATAGCCTATATTATAATATACAGGTACAGTATCAGGTAGCCTATATTATAATATACAGGTACAGTATCAGGTAGCCTATATTATAATATACAGGTACATTATCAGGTAACCTATATTATAATATACAGGTATAGTATCAGGTAACCTATATCATAATATACAGGTATAGTATCAGGTAACCTATATTATAATATACAGGTATAGTATCAGGTAACCTATATTATAATATACAGGTATAGTATCAGGTAACCTATATTATAATATACAGGTACAGTATCAGGTAACCTATATTATAATATACAGGTACATTATCAGGTAACCTATATGATAATATACAGGTACATTATCAGGTAACCTATATTATATTATACAGGTACATTATCAGGTAACCTATATTATAATATACAGATATAGTATCACTGGATGTCATAAGGTGTATGCACCAATTTGTAAGTCGCTCTGGATAAGAGCGTCTGCTAAATGACTTAAATGTAATGTAAATGTAATGTATCAGGTAACCTATACAGGTATAGTATCAGGTAACCTATATTATAATATACAGGTATAGTATGAGGTAACCTATATATTATACAGATATAGTATCAGGTAACCTATACAGGTATAGTATCAGGTAACCTATATTATACAGGTACATTATCAGGTAACCTATATTATAATATACAGGTACAGTATCAGGTAACCTATATTATAATATACAGGTATAGTATGAGGTAACCTATATTATACAGGTACATTATCAGGTAACCTATATTATAATATACAGACATAGTATCAGGTAACCTATACAGGTATAGTATCAGGTAACCTATATTATAATATACAGGTATAGTATGAGGTAACCTATATATTGTACAGATATAGTATCAGGTAACCTATATTATAATATACAGATATAGTATCAGGTAACCTATATTATAATATACAGATATAGTATCAGGTAACCTATATTATAATATACAGATATAGTATCAGGTAACCTATACAGGTATAGTATCAGGTAACCTAGGTAACCTATACAGGTATAGTATCAGGTAACCTAGGTAACCTAGGCTCATGGAGTGCAAGTGAGGATACCTGAGGTAGGATAACATAAAGATTTAACAACGTGCTGCTGCTCCCGAGACCAGCAAGTCAATCTGGTCAAACCGATTGAGTTAGTCTGTAATAATCCATGTCAACGGCATCGCTACATTTATCCAGAGGTGTGATCAGTATTATACAGATTATGTTGTGAAGCATGACGAGAGGAATTTAAAAATAAATAAATAAATAAAATTTAAAAAAAGAAATCGGCATGAAAATGTTAGAAAATGAATCTTCCATAAACGGGAGTCTTTCCCGTGACATAGATAAAATAGGTGGAGTCAATATAAACTCAGCAAAAACAAAAAGACACGTCCTCTCACTGTCAACTGCGTTTATTTTCAGCAAATTTAACACGTGTAAATATTTGTATGAACAGAAGAGTCAACAACAGACAAGTTCCACAGACATGTGACTAACAGTGGTTAAACTATGTAAGATGTTAGTGTCTTAACGACCGTTCCACAGGTGCATGTTCATTCATTGTTTATGGTTCATTGAACAAGCCTGGGAAACAGTGTTTAAACCCTTTACAACAAAGATCTGTGACGTTATTTGGATTTTTTTGTCCCTGAACAAAGGGGGGTCAAAATCAAAAGTAACAGTCAGTATCTGGTGTGGCCACCAGCTGCATTAAGTACTGCAGTGCATCTCCTCCTCATGGACTGCACCAGATTTGACAGTTCTTGCTGTGAGATGTTACCCCACTCTTCCACCAAGGCACCTGCAAGTTCCCGGACATTTCTGGGGGGGGAATGGCCCTAGCCCTCACATCCAACAGGTCCCAGATGTGCTCAATGGGATTGAGATCCGGGCTCTTCGCTGGCCATGGCAGAACACTGAATGAGCAGTATGGCTGGTGGCATTGTCATGCTGGAGGGTCATGTCAGGATGAGCCTGCAGGAAGGGTACCACATGAGGGAGGAGGGCGTCTTCCCTGTAACGTGGAGCGTTGAGATTGCCTGCAATGACAACAAGCTCAGCCCGATGATGCTGTGACACACCGCCCCAGACCATGACGGACCCTCCACCTCCAAATCAATCCCACTCCAGAGTACAGGCTTCGGTGTAACGCTTATTCCATCGACCATAAACGCGAATCCGATCACCACCCCTGGTGAGACAAAACCGCGGCTCGTCAGTGAAGAGCACTTTTTGCCAGTCCTGTCTGGTCCAGCGACGGTGGGTTTGTGCCCATAGGCGACGTTGTTGCCGGTGATGTCTGGTGAGGACCTGCCTTACAACAGGTCTACCAGCCCTCAGTCCAGCCTCTCTCAGCCTATTGCAGACAGCCTGAGCACTGATGGAGGGATTGTGCGTTCCTGGTGTAACTCAGGCAGTTGTTGTTGCCATCCTGTACCTGTCCCACAGATGTGATGTTCGGTTGTACCAATCCTGTGCAGGTGTCGTTACACATGGTCTGCCACTGCGAGGATGATCAGCTGTCCGTCCTGTCTCCCTGTAGCGCTGTCTTAGGGGTCTCACAGTGAGTGTCTGTCCAGCTGAGAGACTATACAACACAGTGAGTGTCTGTCCAGCTGACAGACTATACAACACAGTGAGTGTCTGTCCAGCTGACAGACTATACAACACAGTGAGTGTCTGTCCAGCTGACAGACTATACAACACAGTGAGTGTCTGTCCAGCTGACAGACTATACAACACAGTGAGTGTCTGTCCAGCTGACAGACTATACAACACAGTGAGTGTCTGTCCAGCTGACAGACTATACAACACAGTGAGTGTCCAGCTGAGAGACTACACAACAACATCCTAATCAGAGTAGTATTGAGAAGACCATACATCTAATGAAGTATAAGAGCTCTGTCCATCTATCCCCATCACCAAATTGTACGTAAAACCGTCTATGAAACTGTAGGATGTAGGCCGAGTTAGAGAAATAAGATAGTAACAGCTGGTGTTCTACTTTGTAGTGGTTGAGCTCAACTCCAAACAGTCAGGTGGTATCCGGGGCAGCCAGGTGGTATCCGGGGCAGCCAGGTGGTATCCGGGGCAGCCAGGTGGTATCCGGGGCAGCCAGGTGGTATCCGGGGCAGTAGAATACAGGTGTGTGGTGATGTTATGATATCATGCAAATGTACTAAGGCAGCATCCCCTTTATGTGGCCGTAACCCCCCAAAACAAAAGAGCCATGCCTTTTGTGGCCGTTGTGCCCTTGGACTGGTTATAATAAATTATAAAAATTCAAAGACAACATTAAAATCAAGAATAGTCTGATTGGTGACAATAGTAGCCTGTCATTTGTGTAATGAAATATTATCACCTGTGAATGATGCCCAGCTTGTGTCCAGTATGGTAAATCATAGACGCACACCTCATGTAGCCTAGTCCATATGCCTGTATGTTTTGATAAGGTTTGTATCACAACTAAAGCCGGCCAAATAACTTCTTAAAATGAAGCACATTAATCCCCATCTCAGAATCGAATGGTTTTGACCATTTTTAACAGAGAGGAAGAGTAGCGAAGTCTTCCCCAGCAGGTGGGGTTGTTTCTTTTGCTCACCAAGCCAATAGTTTTTATATACGAGGTCAATGAGTGTCCAATCTGGTCCCCCCAAAAAAAAATGAAAAAAGAGGAGTGGCTTATTTTCTACGTGAGGTTTATAAATCGAAGATTCTGAATGCTTATGTTATTATGAGTAGGACACATGACACCCCGGTCAACTTGAACAAAAACTGGATTTTGGATTTGTCTCGAGATGGCCATAGATATTCATGGGTAGAGGTATTCATGGGTAGAGGTATTCATGGGTAGAGGTATTCATGGGTAGAGGTATTCATGGGTAGAGGTATTCATGGGTAGAGGTATTCATGGGTAGAGGTATTCATGGGTAGAGGTATTCATGGGTAGAGGTATTCATGGGTAGAGGTATTCATGGGTATAGATATTCATGGTTAGAGGTATTCATGGGTATAGATATTCATGGTTAGAGGTATTCATGGGTAGAGGTATTCATGGGTAGAGGTATTCATGGGTAGAGGTAGTCATGGGTATAGATATTCATGGTTAGAGGTATTCATGGGTATAGATATTCATGGTTAGAGGTATTCATGGGTATAGATATTCATGGTTAGAGGTATTCATGGGTATAGGTAAAGCATCTCGCTCCATTGAATACAGGTGGTTGATGATGTCGACAATCCTCAACGAATATTTTTTTACTTTTTTTAAATATTCAAATAAATGAGATGTATCCACCAACCCAAAGAGAAGGATTGTTGAGAGCCCTCTGTGCCGCTTTGTGCACAACGACTGCCATTGTTAGGGCGTAGAGACAAGCATCTTTGTCAGTACATCCATAAAAACGCTTCCCACTTTGGCCATACAGTGAGTCTCGCAGAAGTTCTTCCTCGTTATGAAGTGATCGAGTCAAAGCCTGTTTATTTCAAATGACCATATACACGGATTGTTTTAAAGCAAAACCATTGCTGATGCTGGTGAACAAACAAAAATATATATTGTAAGCCCTCTTTCAGCAGGCAGGTTATAGCCAGATTAGTATTAGTCTCCGTTTGCTTACTTTAATTCCAGTAAAACACTATTTTCAACAGTGCATAGTTTGAAAAAATAAAAAATAAAATAAAAGTTTTTTTTTTAAACATAGCAAATTACATAGGTTGTCACCCAACTAATAAAGCCTAATATCACGTAAGCCATTGTAGAATTTGAATGCTGCTGAATGTCAAGCGCAGATCAGTGCGAAGATCAGGGTGCCTAGCTCGTGTTGGTCAGCGCGCAAAGCTGGGCACATCTACAGACTGTCACGAGGCTCCTGATAATCCCTGGGGCTGTTAGTTAGGCATTCAACATGACTGATATTCCCTGGGGCTGTTAGTTAGGCATTCAACATGACTGATATTCCCTGGGGCTGTTAGTTAGGCATTCAACATGACTGATATTCCCTGGGGCTGTTAGTTAGGCATTCAACATGACTGATATTCCCTGGGGCTGTTAGTTAGGCATTCAACATGACTGATATTCCCTGGGGCTGTTAGTTAGGCATTCAACATGACTGATATTCCCTGGGGCTGTTAGTTAGGCATTCAACATGACTGATATTCCCTGGGGCTGTTAGTTAGGCATTCAACATGACTGATATTCCCTGGGGCTGTTAGTTAGGCATTCAACATGACTGATATTCCCTGGGGCTGTTAGTTAGGCATTCAACATGACTGATATTCCCTGGGGCTGTTAGTTAGGCATTCAACATGACTGATAATCCCTGGGGCTGTTAGTTAGGCATTCAACATGACTGATACTCCCTGGGGCTGTTAGTTAGGCATTCAACATGACTGATAATCCCTGGTGCTGTTAGTTAGGCAAAATGACTGATAATCCCTGGGGCTGTTCAAGACTAGTCATTCAACATGACTGATATTCCCTGGGGCTGTATAGTTAGGCAACATGACTGATAATCCCTGGGGCTGTTAGTTAGGCATTCAACATGACTGATATTCCCTCCACCTGTTAGTTAGGCAACATGACTGATATTCCCTGGGGCTGTTAGTTAGGCAACATGACTGATAATCCCTGTCTGTTAGTTAGGCATTCAACATGACTGATACCCCTGGGGCTGTCCTAGTTAGGCATTCAACATGACTGATATTCCCTGGGGCTGTTCAGTTAGCAGACAACATGACTGATATTCCCTGGGGCTGATGACCAGTTAGGCATTCAACATGACTGATAATCCCTGGGGCTGTTAGTTAGGCAAAATGACTGATAATCCCTGGGGCTGTTAGTTAGGCATTCAACATGACTGATATTCCCTGGGGCTGTTAGTTAGGAACATGACTGATACTCCCTGGGGCTGTTAGTTAGGCATTCAACATGACTGATATTCCCTGGGGCTGTTAGTTCATGCAACATGACTGATATTCCCTGGGGCTGTTAGTTAGGCATTCAACATGACTGATAATCCCTGGGGCTGTTAGTTAGCAAAATGACTGATAATCCCTGGGGCTGTTAGTTAGGCATTCAACATGACTGATATTCCCTGGGGCTGTTAGTTAGGCAACATGACTGATAATCCCTGGGGCTGTTAGTTAGGCATTCAACATGACTGATATTCCCGGGGCTGTTAGTTAGGCATTCAACATGACTGATATTCCCTGGGGCTGTTAGTTAGGGCATTCAACATGACTGATATTCCCTGGGGCTGTTAGTTAGGCATTCAAAATGACTGATATTCCCCCAATGGGGAACTGTCCCTAGTTAGGCAGGCAACATGACTGATATTCCCTGGGGCTGTTAGTTAGGCAGGCAACATGACTGATATTCCCTGGGGCTGTTAGTTAGGCAGGCAACATGACTGATATTCCCTGGGGCTGTTATTAGGCAGGCAACATGACTGATATTCCCTGGGGCTGTTAGTTAGGCATTCAACATGACTGATATTCCCTGGGGCTGTTAGTTAGGCATTCAACATGACTGATATTCCCTGGGGCTGTTAGTTAGGCATTCAACATGACTGATATTCCCTGGGGCTGTTAGTTAGGCATTCAACATGACTGATATTCCCTGGGGCTGTTAGTTAGGCATTCAACATGACTGATATTCCCTGGGGCTGTTAGTTAGGCATTCAACATGACTGATATTCCCTGGGGCTGTTAGTTAGGCATTCAACATGACTGATATTCCCTGGGGCTGTTAGTTAGGCATTCAACATGACTGATATTCCCTGGGGCTGTTAGTTAGGCATTCAACATGACTGATATTCCCGGTGGCTGTTAAGTTAGGCAAAATGACTTGTAGATCAATGACTGTCAACACTGTTTCAAGCCTAGTTTGACACTGAAGGAGAGGACTCATCAGTCGTCACAAAATAGGAGGTATTTTAGGAAGGTAGAAGGATAGTAACACGAGCAACAGATATACATCTGCAATTCGTAACGTCCGATTGAGACGACATACACGGATTGGATCAAGGCCTAAATTGCACTGTACGTGGAGTGTTACTTACCATGTCATAGCCAAGAACTGTAGAATGCAGAAGATGATGGCCAAACCCTTCTTTCCCCACTACAGAGAACAGAGAGAACGTCAAGTCTATTCTCAGACAGCGGTGTTGTAAATTTGTTATAGCGCATTAGGCCAGTGTGTCCCCCGCCAACTCAGTTCTGGGGTTCCCAAGGGGGTAGTTTGGGGGGGGGGTAGTACTACACAGAGGATTTAAATAAATCAATTCATTGTCAAGCTTTAATTTACAAGCATTCCGCTACACTACGCTGCATTAACATCTGTTAACCGCGTGTATGTAACAAATACAATTTGATTTGGATCAGCTGTGTAGTGCTACGGCAACAACAAATATACACACACACACACACACACACACATACACACATACACACATACACACATACACACATACACACATACATTTCTGCCCCCCAGTGGGGACCCCTAAAAATGAGTTTGGGAAACGCTGCCATAAGGTCACGATGTAGGCTACTGTTTCAGAGGCTTTCAGATACTTACCCAGAAAACTGCACAAAGTGTCAAAATGAGACAGAGCTGGAGGCAGAAAGAGAAGAAAATCAATTAAAACTACTTTTAAAAATATTGATTAAATTAATGAATTATCTGATTAATCTTCTGTGGAGGGATTTACTTCAGATTACCACTCAGCTTTGTGCCCTAAAGACAGATTAACTTTAAAAAGATCGAATCCTCTTTAGTGAAAACGCCCCCCCCCCCCAAAAAAAAGATGCAATGTAATATTTAACAGACACATTATTTTAAATGACACAACAACAATGTTTATCAATTCATTTTTGACATATATAGACTAACTTAAGAAATGCCTAGTGCTTAGCAACATCGATCCAGCCACATCCCTCAGTTATATACCATACTTGCAATGATTATGATGTGTGGTTGTTTAACTTACTTTAGTTGACTAGGACATTACACTTGTGTTTTGTATTTTTACCATGGCAAATAAAGTCTAATCGTTTACGATACATAATATTATTATTAATATAATGTATTTAATTATCTTGGTTGTTTAATTTACATTAGTTGACTAGGACACTAGAGTTCAGTATGTAGTTACCAGCTGACTAGGACACTAGAGTACAGTAGGTAGTTAGTTACCAGCTGACTAGGACACTAGAGTACAGTATGTAGTTACCAGCTGACTAGGACACTAGAGTTCAGTATGTAGTTACCAGTTGACTAGGACACTAGAGTACAGTATGTAGTTACCAGTTGACTAGGACACTAGAGTTCAGTATGTAGTTACCAGTTGACTAGGACACTAGAGTACAGTATGCAATACCAGCTGACTAGGACACTAGAGTACAGTATGTTTACCAGTGACACAGGACACTAAGTTCAGTATGTAGTTACCAGCTGACTAGGACACTAGAGTACAGTAGGTAGTTAGTTACCAGCCTAGGACACTAGAGTACAGTATGTAGTTACCAGCCACTAGGACACTAGAGTACAGTATGTAGTTACCAGTTGACTAGGACACTGATTCAGTGATGTAGTTACCAGCTGACTAGGACACTAGAGTTCAGTATGTAGTTGACCAGTTGACTAGGACACTAGAGTTTTGTATGTAGTTACCAGCTGACTAGGACACTAGAGTTCAGTATGTAGTTACCAGTTGACTAGGACACTAGAGTTCAGTTATGTAATATTATTTAATTATCTAGGACACTAGAGTACAGTAGGTAGTTAGTTACCAGCTGACTAGGACACTAGAGTACAGTATGTAGTTACCAGCTGACTAGGACACTAGAGTTCAGTATGTAGTTACCAGCTGACTAGGACACTAGAGTACAGTAGGTAGTTACCAGCATAACACAGGTGGCTATCAGTCTGGTGGGCTCAAACATTCTCTTCAGCTGCTTCAGAGGTCCCATCAGGAAACAGGTGCTGTAGACACACGAAGGGAACACACACCGGGGTTTTTTAAATGTATTTTTAAAATCGTAGAAATAATGTCACATGGATTTGAATTTCTATGATTTATAAAGTTGGAAAGAAGACTATATACCGAATAAAAGAGCCTGGGGAAATTTAAAAATGTTATCGGTTGTTGCCGATATTAAAATTGATATGAGAGACCTTGACAAAGATAAAACAGACCAGCACAAATAACGCCTTCTAATTTCAAATGTGAACAGATTTTCTGTGGCATTATATAATAAGTTGAACGTACTTTTGTGTGAAAAGTGCAAATCAATCCCAGAACAACAGTAAAATACCTTGTGAAGATGCTGGAGGAAACAGGTACAAAAGTATCTATATCGACTGTAAAACGAGTCCTATATTGACACAACCTGAAAGGCCGCTCAGCAAGGAAGAAGCCGCTGCTCCAAAACCGCCTTAAAAAGCCAGACTACGGTTTGCAACTGCACAGGAGGACAAAGATAGTTATTTTTGGAGAAATGTCCTCTGGTCTGATGAAACAAAAATAGAACTGTTTGGCCATAATGACCATCGTTATGTTTGGAGAAAAAAGGGGGAGGCTTGCAAGCCAAAGAACACCATCCCAACCGTGAAGCATGGGGGTGACAGCATCATGTTGTGGGGGTGCTTTGCTGCAGGAGGGACTGGTGCACTTCACAAAATAAATGGCATCATGAGGCAGAAAATTATGTGGATATATTGAAGCAACATCTCAAGACATCAGTCAGGAAGTTAAAGCTTGGTCGCAAATGGCTCTTCCAAATGGACAATGACCCCAAGCATACTTCCAAAGTTGTGGCAACATGGCTTAAGGACAACAAAGTCAAGGTATTGGAGTGGCCATCACAAAGCCCTGACCTCAATCCCATAGAAAATTTGTGGGCAGAACTGAAAAAACGTGTGAGTACAAGGAGGCCTACAAACCTGACTCAGTTACACCCGCTCTGTCAGGAGGAATGGGCCAAAATTCAACCAACTTATTGAGGGAAGCTTGTGGAAGGCTACCTGAAACATTTGACCCGCGTTAATCAATTTAAAAGGCAATGCTACCAAATACTAATTGAGTGCATGGAAATGTCTGACCCACTGGGAATGTGACGAAATAAATAAATCGTTCTCTACTATTATTCTGATATTTAAATTACTTAAAATAAAGTGGTGATCCTAACTGACCTAAGACAGGGAATCTTTACTAGGATTAAACGTCAGGAATTGTGAAAAACTGAGTTTAAATGTATTTGGCTAAGGTGTATGTAAACTTCTGACTTCAACTGTATACATGTGTCATGATGTTGCCCTGTTTTGGGTACAGCGAGCACCCTCCCCCTCTCTCTGCACCATCTCCCTCTTCCCCCGACACCAGGCTCTGTTAGGCAGGTCATACATTCCTGGAGGAGATTCTTCCTCATGGCCAGACAGTATAGAGAGAGAGAGAATGAGTTTTCATAGAGGAAGGAACCTCACAGAACTTGAGAACTGAACAATATTCATGTTCTGGAGAGTGTATAAAAGGTCGTTGAAGTAGCCAGCTACGAACTGGTCCGTTTGGTACAATTTTGTGAAACTCATGAGACACAATACAGCCACATTACCATAACCCTGTTTATACAAGAGTCTCAGTTGTGAGGCTTGCATCTAATTGTTGTATAAAATGAATGAGTAAAGATGAAACTATGCAAAATTATTTAATGTGATTTTAAACTGTTAAATGAAGGAAACTTCGTAGTGTCTCATCTCATCTATAGTTGTCATCTTTGTAGTGTCTCATCTCATCTATAGTTGTCATCTTTGTAGCGTCTCATCTCATCTATAGTTGTCATCTTTGTAGCGTCTCATCTCATCTATAGTTGTCATCTTTGTAGCGTCTCATCTCATCTATAGTTGTCATCTTTGTAGCGTCTCATCTCATCTATAGTTGTCATCTTTGTAGCGTCTCATCTCATCTATAGTTGTCATCTTTGTAGTGTCTCATCTCATCTATAGTTGTCATCTTTGTAGTGTCTCATCTCATCTATAGTTGTCATCTTTGTAGTGTCTCATCTCATCTATAGTTGTCATCTTTGTAGTGTCTCATCTCATCTATAGTTGTCATCTTTGTAGTGTCTCATCTCATCTATAGTTGTCATCTTTGTAGTGTCTCATCTCATCTATAGTTGTCATCTTTGTAGTGTCTCATCTCATCTATAGTTGTCATCTTTGTAGTGTCTCATCTCATCTATAGTTGTCATCTTTGTAGTGTCTCATCTCATCTATAGTTGTCATCTTTGTAGTGTCTCATCTCATCTATAGTTGTCATCTTTGTAGTGTCTCATCTCATCTATAGTTGTCATCTTTGTAGTGTCTCATCTCATCTATAGTTGTCATCTTTGTAGTGTCTCATCTCATCTATAGTTGTCATCTTTGTAGTGTCTCATCTCATCTATAGTTGTCATCTTTGTAGTGTCTCATCTCATCTATAGTTGTCATCTTTGTAGTGTCTCATCTCATCTATAGTTGTCATCTTTGTAGTGTCTCATCTCATCTATAGTTGTCATCTTTGTAGTGTCTCATCTCATCTATAGTTGTCATCTTTGTAGTGTCTCATCTCATCTATAGTTGTCATCTTTGTATCTTTGTGTCTCATCTCATCTATAGTTGTCATCTTTGTAGTGTCTCATCTCATCTATAGTTGTCATCTTTGTAGTGTCTCATCTCATCTATAGTTGTCATCTTTGTAGTGTCTCATCTCATCTATAGTTGTCATCTTTGTAGTGTCTCATCTCATCTATAGTTGTCATCTTTGTAGTGTCTCATCTCATCTATAGTTGTCATCTTTGTAGTGTCTCATCTCATCTATAGTTGTCATCTTTGTAGTGTCTCATCTCATCTATAGTTGTCATCTTTGTAGTGTCTCATCTCATCTATAGTTGTCATCTTTGTAGTGTCTCATCTCATCTATAGTTGTCATCTTTGTA
Organism: Oncorhynchus keta; assembly: GCF_023373465.1. Classification (NCBI taxonomy): domain Eukaryota; kingdom Metazoa; phylum Chordata; class Actinopteri; order Salmoniformes; family Salmonidae; genus Oncorhynchus; species Oncorhynchus keta. Next base: position 6,074,004 of record NC_068444.1, read on the forward strand.
GTGTCTCATCTCATCTATAGTTGTCATCTTTGTAGTGTCTCATCTCATCTATAGTTGTCATCTTTGTAGTGTCTCATCTCATCTATAGTTGTCATCTTTGTAGTGTCTCATCTCATCTATAGTTGTCATCTTTGTAGTGTCTCATCTCATCTATAGTTGTCATCTTTGTAGTGTCTCATCTCATCTATAGTTGTCATCTTTGTAGTGTCTCATCTCAGTTGACCCCCACTTCCCTTTTGTCCACCAAGCCGCGATACCGGTTTAGCCCACTAGGGAAACGCCGCTATCATTTCCTTGTGAATTACTTAGTAAATAAATGGTTTAAGACAATTAATGTATGGATGACTCATAGTGAAGACTGGGTTCGTGCAGATAAACCAACAATTTACGCCGTTTGGAATGAGACTAACGTGAGGCAAAGAATTATTCATTAATTAGAAGACTAATTGATCAGATATTAAAATATCTGAAAGTTATATTAGGAAAATTATAACTTTGTAATCTGAATATTTTCCTTGGTGGCCCGACTTCCTAGTTAATTACAGTTTGCATGATTAAGTTTGTTTAAATCACATAATAATAATTACAGAGAATTTATTTGAAAAATAGGTCTTCAGTTTAATGATGCCAAAGACACGACACATGTATTTGTATAATGGTTTTATAGGGACCTGCTGGTGGGCCTTGGTATAGATTATGCAACATGAAACGCATGGTTACTTATACACCTGCCTACCTGAATATACGACCTCAAATTGAAATATGACGGTCTGAGCACTTCATGTTACTGTGTGGACAAAAGCCCTTGTCTGCATTACAAATGGCACACTATTCCCTACGTAGTGTACAATAGGCCCTAGTCAAAAGTAGTGCACTACATAGGGAATAAGGTGCCATTTGGGGGAAAAGGCCCAGTGTAAACATGACACTACTGTTTGTGGTTCAGAACAGTAACCAGGAGTTAGGACACACTGAAGCAGTTTCTTTCTTTCGCTGTGGGACGACACAAAGAGATGTCACAGTTCACCGTCCGGTAGGAAAATGATAGCGTGTCAAAAGACAGCCACACAAGGTTGTGACGACGCGACACCTGTCTGTGATAACCAATCAAATTCATTTCAGCAAGTAGAAACATACGGGCATGGAAACACTCCCAAATAAGGAGGGGGAAAAAATAAAGAGAGAGGGGAGGAATCAGGCGAGAAGTGTTGGTCTCATGTTTCATGAGTTGAATCACAAAAAGCTTATTTCTCTCAACTGTTGAGCACAACTTTGTTTACATCCCTGTTTTGTGAGCATTTCTCCTTTGCCAAGACAATCCACCCACCTGACAAGTGTGGCATATCAATAAGCTGATTAACCAGCATTATCATTACATAGGTGCACATTGTGCTGGGGACACACAAAAAAGGCCACTAAAATGTGCAGTTTTGTCACAACAACACAATACCACAGATGTCTCAAGTTGAGGGAGCATGCAATTGGCATGCTGACTGCAGGAATGTCCTGACGAATATTTCTGTCTGTAATAGAGCCCTTTTGTGAGGAAAAACTCATTCTGATTGGCTGGGCTTGGCTCCCCAGTGGGTGTGCCTGGCTGCCAAGTGGGTGGTCCTATGCCATCTAAGGCCCACCCATGGCTACACCCCTGCCAGTCATGTAAAATCCATAGATTAGGGCCTAAAACTTAAAGAGAGAGGGTACCTCATGATAAGATGTAGACCACACGATCTACCAAGACTATCAATATTATTCGTGGAGGTCTAGTTACCACCACAAACCCATGCTGGCACTAAGACCAAACTCAATGAGCTGTATAAGGCCATAAGCAAATAATAAAATGCTCATCCAGAGGTGGCGCTCCTAGTGGCCAGGGACTTTAATGGAGGCAAACTTAAAATCCGTTTTACCTAATTTCTACCAGAATGTTAAATGTGCAACCAGAGGAAAAACAACTCTAGACCACATTTACTCCACACACAGAGACGCGAACAAAGCTCTCCTTCCATTTGGCAAATCTGACCATAATTCTAACCTACTAATTCCTGATTGCAAGCAAAAACTAAAGCAGGAAGTACCAGTGTCTCGCTCAATACGGAAGTGGTCAGATGACTCAGACACTACAGGAGTGTTTTGCAGCACAGACTGGAATATGTTCTGGGATTCATCAAATGGCATAGAGGAGTACACAACCTCAGTCATCGGCTTCATCAATAAGTGTGCTGACGACGTTGTCCCCACAGTGACCTTACGTACATATCCCAACCAGAAGCCATTGATTATAGGCAACATAAACACTGAGCTCAAGGCTAGAGCTGCCGCTTTTAAGGAGCGGGACACTAATCCGGATGCTTATAAGAAATCACGCCCTCAGACAAACCATCAAACAAGAAAATCATCAATGCAGGACTAAGATGGAATCCTACTACACCAGCTCTGACGCTCGTCGGATGTGGCAGGCCTTGAAAATGATTGCGGACTACAAAAGGAAACCCAGCCGCGAGCTGCCCAGTGAAGAGAGCCAACCAGACGGGCTAAATGCTTTTTATGCTCGCTTCGAGGCAAGCATGCAGCTGACATTTTCATTCTGATTGGCTGGGCTTGGCTCCCCAGTGGGTGTGCCTGGCTGCCAAGTGGGTGGTCCTATGCCATCTAAGGCCCACCCATGGCTACGCTGAAATTTTCAACCTCTCCCTGACCGAGTCTGTAATACCTACATGTTTCAAGCAGACCACCATAGTCCCTGTGCCCACGGAAGCAAACGTAACCTGCCTAAATGACTACCGCCCTGTAGCACTCACGTCGGTAGCCATTTAGTGCTTTGAAAGGCTGGTCATGGCACACATCAACAGCATCATCCTGGAAACTCTAGACCCACTCCAATTTGCATATCGCCCCAACAGATCCACAGATGACGCAAATCTCAAAGCTGTTCATTACCTACAGCTCAGCGATCAACACTATAGTGCCCTCAAAGCTCATCACTAAGCTAATGACTCTGGGACTAAACACCTCCCCCTGCAACTGGATCCTGGACTTCCTGATGGGCCGGCCCCCAGGTGTTAAGGGTAGGCAACAACACATCTATCACGCTAATCCTCAACATGGGGGCCCCTCAGGGGTACATGCTTAGTCTCTTCCTGTACTCCCTGTTCACCCACGACTGCGTGGCCAAACATGACTCCCAACACCATCATTAAGTTTGCTGACATCAACGGTGGTAGGCCTGATCACCGACAACGATGAGACGGCCAATAAGGAGGTGGTCAGAGACCTGGCCGTGTGGTGCCAGGACAACAACCTCCCCCTCAACGTGAGCAAGACAAAGGAGCAGATCACAGACTACAGGAAAAGGAGGACTGAACACACTCCCATTCTCAATCGACAGGGCTTGAGTAGAGCAGGTTGAGAGCTTCAAGTTGCTTGGTGTCCACATCACCAACAAACTATTAATGGTCCAAACACACAAAGACAGTCGTGAAGAAGGCACGACAACACCCCCCCCAGGAGACTGACAGATCTTCAAAAAGTTCTACAGCTGCACCATCGAGAGCATCCTGACCGGTTGCATCGCCGCCTGGTATGGCAACTGCTCGGCATCCAACCGTAAGGCGTGTACTGCTTACGGCCCTGTACATCACTGGGGCCTAACTTCCTGACATCCAAGACCAGGCGGTGTCCTTTAAGGCCCAAAACAATTGTCAGAGACTCCAGTCAACCTGCTACCACACGGCATGTGGTACCGGAGCGCCAAGTCTAGGACCAACTTGGCAAGTCAATCAAAAACAAATTCTTATTTACAATGACGGCCTACCCCGGCCAAACCCGGATGACGCTGGGCCAATCGCTGGCCCCAGGCGCCCTATGGGACTACCAATCACGGCCGAATGTGATGCAGCCTGGATTCGAACCAGGGACTGCATTAAGATGCAGTGTCATAGACCACTGCGCCACAAGGGAGCTGCCCAGAGGGGGTAACTGTTCATTCATTTTTTACTTTATTTAGTAAATATTTTCTTAACTGCATTGTTGGTTTAAGAGCTTGAAAGTAAGCATGTCACATCACTGCTGTATTTGGTGCATGTGACAAAATTGGATTTGATTTAATGAATTTATTTAAAAATGGACTGATTTCCTTACCAGTGAACTAACCCAGTAAAATCTTTGAAATTGTTGCATGTTGAGTTTATATTTTTGTTCAGTATTATAGTAAGTCAGCATTTGACAAGTTAGCCTTGTCTGAGCCAGAACGGCCCATAGGGGGCAGGAGCCCATCTCCTGATGTACAATTACACCCCCCCCTGGACATGACGCTAGCCTGTCGTAGGGCCTTATCCCCAATCAATCTCCTTTATGCTGAGTGCCAAGCAAGGCATTGGGTCCCATTTTCAGAGTCATATATATACACACACACACACACACACACACACACACATTACATACATTACATACATACTCGAATCTTGGAGAGAGTCATGTGTAATACATTTATCTGGCAGCTCTCAACCCTCTCTTGATTCTTAGATAGAGAACTAAACCCAACAGACCTGTTCCATCATCAGGAATTCAATCAAAAGACATTACTGAACTGTGCAAAAATGTCCTGAACCATAGAAACCCTATACCACAATGAATCCTAGACGGCTGTACATTGTGTACAAAGCTACTTACTTACAGTACAGTGAGTGCATGGGGACAAAAAAAATGGTGTGTGTGTGTGTGTGTGTGTGTGATCCCTGTGGGAAATGAACCTATGACCTTGGTGTTTGTTAGTGTCTTACCTACTGAACCACACAGGACTACTACACCAAGCTCAATGGGGAACCCGTCCACCATGCGTCTGTTCTGTCTCAACATTTAAAACATAGTATAGTATAGCATAGTATGACAGACAAACCAAGTGGTCTTACTGACACCTGAAACATAGAAATAGAACCGCTAGAACAGGGACAGAAGTCTAATTCTAGAACAGGGACAGAAGTCTAATTCTAGAACAGGGACAGAAGTCTAATTCTAGAACAGGGACAGAAGTCTAATTCTAGAACAGGGACAGAAGTCTAATTCTAGAACAGGGACAGAAGTCTAATTCTAGAACAGGGACAGAAGTCTAATTCTAGAACAGGGACAGAATTCTAATTCTAAAATCCGTGACTTGGATCAGCCCTCGACCATGAACTGAAATGAGACTTTGGCAGCTACTTTACGGACTGCTACTGAATACACTCCAAGCTGAGTGACGGGGACAGGAGATCAATAATTGGTAGGTCATTTGTAAAGTGTGGACAAGAAAAAAGGTTAGGCTCCCCATCAATCACGTTTGCGGAGTGGTATTTACCATTCACATCGACACACAGGTGTTAGAAAACACCAACAACTCCATGTGTCTGGGTCCAAGTCCATCCAAAGTCCAGTTAAATGGATAGGAGGGAACTTACAGTGAAATAACCTCACAATAAATTACAATTGAAGTGTAATGTCATTTTAAAAAATGTAAAAAAAAGTATGAAATAAGTATGCATTTAGCTTAATTCCTGAATTTCTTGTACTGGAAATAGCTTTGTCGCTAGCTCTGGCAGTAACAACGGTATTGGTAACAGACCATAAACAAAATGAGTGACTAGACTCACCTGGAGAGTGCAGCAAGGTTACCTAGTGTGTAGAACACAGCAAACAGCTTGGTGCCGTTGGGTAAGAACAGCAGTGCAGTGCCCTTGTTAAAACACACAAAAATGAAATGATTACTATGTCCACCTAGGCATCATCCTACCATCAGTTTGAATGAGCAGTCTGATCGGCTAACAAAACTCCTGGAAGACAAGAGAAGAGGTACGCTAGATCAATGTTACCTGGAATTAGGCTAATTGGTAAATATCGGGTAAGTCTAATCATTTAAAAATATAATATTTGTATTGCTTTTGTTGTTTATTTTGAACAAGAACGATCTGTGGGCCCAAGGAAAATGGTTCCCTGAAATGTTACACGTACAATGTTACATGATCGCCACCTAGTGGTGAAACACCATATCACTTTCTACACATGGACATGCTGGTTCACAAAAACAGGATCTTTGACTCATTTAGCTTTTTTTTTTTTTTAAGTTGATCATATAGTCCAGGGCTCTCCAACCCTGTTCCTGGAGAGGGACCCTCCTGTAGGAACAGGGTTGGAGAGCCCTGATGTAAACCTCCAGGAGGGTAACTCTACAGTAACAGGGTTGGAGAGCCCTGATGTAAACCTCCAGGAGGGTAACTCTACAGGAACAGGGTTGGAGAGCCCTGATATAAACCTCCAGGAGGGTAACTCTCCAGGAACAGGGTTGGAGAGCCCTGATGTAAACCTCCAGGAGGGTAACTCTACAGGAACAGGGTTGGAGAGCCCTGATGTAAACCCACAGGAGGGTAACTCTCCAGTAACAGGGTTGGAGAGCCCTGATGTAAACCCACAGGAGGGTAACTCTACAGGAACAGGGTTGGAGAGCCCTGATGTAAACCCACAGGAGGGTAACTCTACAGGAACAGGGTTGGAGAGCCCTGATGTAAACCCACAGGAGGGTAACTCTCCAGTAACAGGGTTGGAGAGCCCTGATGTAAACCCACAGGAGGGTTCCTCTACAGTAACAGGGTTGGAGAGCCCTGATGTAAACCCACAGGAGGGTAACTCTCCAGGAACAGGGTTGGAGAGCCCTGATGTAAACCTACAGGAGGGTAACTCTACAGGAACAGGGTTGGAGAGCCTGATGTAAACCCACAGGAGGGCAACTCTCCAGTAACAGGGTTGGAGAGCCTGATGTAAACCCACAGGAGGGTAACTCTCCAGTAACAGGGTTGGAGAGCCCTGATATAAACCTCCAGGAGGGTAACTCTCCAGTAACAGGGTTGGAGAGCCCTGATGTAAACCTCCAGGAGGGTAACTCTCCAGTAACAGGGTTGGAGAGCCCTGATATAAACCTCCAGGAGGGTAACTCTCCAGGAACAGGGTTGGAGAGCCCTGATATAAACCTCCAGGAGGGTAACTCTCCAGTAACAGGGTTGGAGAGCCCTGATGTAAACCCACAGGAGGGTAACTCTACAGGAACAGGGTTGGAGAGCCCTGATGTAAACCTACAGGAGGGTAACTCTACAGGAACAGGGTTAGAGAGCCCTGATGTAAACCTCCAGGAGGGTAACTCTCCAGTAACAGGGTTGGAGAGCCCTGATGTAAACCTACAGGAGGGTAACTCTACAGGAACAGGGTTAGAGAGCCCTGATGTAAACCTCCAGGAGGGTAACTCTCCAGTAACAGGGTTGGAGAGCCCTGATGTAAACCCACAGGAGGGTAACTCTACAGGAACAGGGTTGGAGAGCCCTGATGTAAACCCACAGGAGGGTAACTCTCCAGTAACAGGGTTGGAGAGCCCTGATGTAAACCCACAGGAGGGTAACTCTACAGGAACAGGGTTAGAGAGCCCTGATGTAAACCCACAGGAGGGTAACTCTCCAGGAACAGGGTTGGAGAGCCCTGATGTAAACCCACAGGAGGGTAACTCTCCAGGAACAGGGTTGGAGAGCCCTGATATAAACCCACAGGAGGGTAACTCTCCAGGAACAGGGTTGGAGAGCCCTGATATAAACCTACAGGAGGGTAACTCTACAGGAACAGGGTTAGAGAGCCCTGATGTAAACCCACAGGAGGGTAACTCTCCAGGAACAGGGTTGGAGAGCCCTGATGTAAACCCACAGGAGGGTAACTCTCCAGTAACAGGGTTGGAGAGCCCTGCTGTAAACCTCCAGGAGGGTAACTCTCCAGTAACAGGGATGGAGAGCCCTGATGTAAACCCACAGGAGGGTAACTCTCCAGTAACAGGGTTGGAGAGCCCTGATGTAAACCCACAGGAGGGTAACTCTACAGGAACAGGGTTAGAGAGCCCTGATGTAAACCCACAGGAGGGTAACTCTCCAGGAACAGGGTTGGAGAGCCCTGATGTAAACCCACAGGAGGGTAACTCTACAGGAACAGGGTTGGAGAGCCCTGATGTAAACCCACAGGAGGGTAACTCTCCAGTAACAGGGTTGGAGAGCCCTGATGTAAACCCACAGGAGGGTAACTCTCCAGGAACAGGGTTGGAGAGCCCTGATGTAAACCCACAGGAGGGTAACTCTCCAGGAACAGGGTTGGAGAGCCCTGATGTAAACCCACAGGAGGGTAACTCTCCAGTAACAGGGTTGGAGAGCCCTGCTGTAAACCTCCAGGAGGGTAACTCTCCAGTAACAGGGATGGAGAGCCCTGATGTAAACCCACAGGAGGGTAAATCTACAGGAACAGGGTTGGAGAGCCCTGATGTAAACCCACAGGAGGGTAACTCTACAGGAACAGGGTTGGAGAGCCCTGATGTAAACCCACAGGAGGGTAAATCTCCAGTAACAGGGATGGAGAGCCCTGATGTAAACCCACAGGAGGGTAAATCTACAGGAACAGGGTTGGAGAGCCCTGATGTAAACCCACAGGAGGGTAACTCTACAGGAACAGGGTTGGAGAGCCCTGATGTAAACCCACAGGAGGGTAACTCTACAGGAACAGGGTTGGAGAGCCCTGATGTAAACCCACAGGAGGGTAAATCTCCAGTAACAGGGATGGAGAGCCCTGATGTAAACCCACAGGAGGGTAAATCTACAGGAACAGGGTTGGAGAGCCCTGATGTAAACCCACAGGAGGGTAACTCTACAGGAACAGGGTTGGAGAGCCCTGATGTAAACCTACAGGAGGGTAACTCTCCAGTAACAGGGTTGGAGAGCCCTGATATAAACCTCCAGGAGGGTAACTCTACAGGAACAGGGTTGGAGAGCCCTGATGTAAACCCACAGGAGGGTAACTCTCCAGGAACAGGGTTGGAGAGCCCTGATGTAAACCCACAGGAGGGTAACTCTACAGGAACAGGGTTGGAGAGCCCTGATGTAAACCTCCAGGAGGGTAACTCTCCAGGAACAGGGTTGGAGAGCCCTGATGTAAACCCACAGGAGGGTAACTCTCCAGGAACAGGGTTGGAGAGCCCTGATGTAAACCCACAGGAGGGTAACTCTACAGGAACAGGGTTGGAGAGCCCTGATGTAAACCCACAGGAGGGTAACTCTACAGGAACAGGGTTGGAGAGCCCTGATGTAAACCCCCAGGAGGGTAACTCTCCAGGAACAGGGTTGGAGAGCCCTGATGTAAACCTCCAGGAGGGTAACTCTACAGGAACAGGGTTGGAGAGCCCTGATGTAAACCTCCAGGAGGGTAACTCTACAGGAACAGGGTTGGAGAGCCCTGATGTAAACCCACAGGAGGGTAACTCTACAGGAACAGGGTTGGAGAGCCCTGATGTAAACCTCCAGGAGGGTAACTCTACAGGAACAGGGTTGGAGAGCCCTGATGTAAACCTCCAGGAGGGTAACTCTACAGGAACAGGGTTGGAGAGCCCTGATGTAAACCTACAGGAGGGTAACTCTACAGGAACAGGGTTAGAGAGCCCTGATGTAAACCTACAGGAGGGTAACTCTCCAGGAACAGGGTTGGAGAGCCCTGATGTTAACCTACAGGAGGGTAACTCTCCAGGAACAGGGTTGGAGAGCCCTGATGTAAACCCACAGGAGGTAACTCTCCAGGAACAGGGTTGGAGAGCCCTGATGTAAACCCACAGGAGGGTAACTCTACAGGAACAGGGTTAGAGAGCCCTGATGTAAACCCACAGGAGGGTAACTCTCCAGGAACAGGGTTGGAGAGCCCTGATGTAAACCCACAGGAGGGTAACTCTACAGGAACAGGGTTGGAGAGCCCTGATGTAAACCCACAGGAGGGTAACTCTCCAGTAACAGGGTTGGAGAGCCCTGATGTAAACCCACAGGAGGGTAACTCTCCAGTAACAGGGTTGGAGAGCCCTGATGTAAACCCACAGGAGGGTAACTCTCCAGTAACAGGGTTGGAGAGCCCTGATGTAAACCCACAGGAGGGTAACTCTACAGGAACAGGGTTGGAGAGCCCTGATGTAAACCCACAGGAGGGTAACTCTACAGGAACAGGGTTGGAGAGCCCTGATGTAAACCCACAGGAGGGTAACTCTCCAGTAACAGGGTTGGAGAGCCCTGATGTAAACCCACAGGAGGGTAACTCTCCAGTAACAGGGTTGGAGAGCCCTGATATAAACCCCCAGGAGGGTAACTCTCCAGTAACAGGGTTGGAGAGCCCTGATGTAAACCTACAGGAGGGTAACTCTCCAGTAACAGGGTTGGAGAGCCCTGATGTAAACCCACAGGAGGGTAACTCTCCAGGAACAGGGTTGGAGAGCCCTGATGTAAACCCACAGGAGGGTAACTCTCCAGTAACAGGGTTGGAGAGCCCTGATGTAAACCCACAGGAGGGTAACTCTCCAGTAACAGGGTTGGAGAGCCCTGATGTAAACCCACAGGAGGGTAACTCTACAGGAACAGGGTTAGAGAGCCCTGATGTAAACCCACAGGAGGGTAACTCTCCAGTAACAGGGTTGGAGAGCCCTGATGTAAACCCACAGGAGGGTAACTCTACAGGAACAGGGTTGGAGAGCCCTGATGTAAACCCACAGGAGGGTAACTCTCCAGTAACAGGGTTGGAGAGCCCTGATGTAAACCCACAGGAGGGTAACTCTACAGGAACAGGGTTGGAGAGCCCTGATGTAAACCCACAGGAGGGTAACTCTACAGGAACAGGGTTGGAGAGCCCTGATGTAAACCCACAGGAGGGTAACTCTACAGGAACAGGGTTAGAGAGCCCTGATATAAACCTCCAGGAGGGTAACTCTACAGGAACAGGGTTGGAGAGCCCTGATGTAAACCCACAGGAGGGTAACTCTACAGGAACAGGGTTGGAGAGCCCTGATGTAAACCCACAGGAGGGTAACTCTCCAGGAACAGGGTTAGAGAGCCCTGATGTAAACCCACAGGAGGGTAACTCTACAGGAACAGGGTTAGAGAGCCCTGATGTAAACCCACAGGAGGGTAACTCTCCAGGAACAGGGTTGGAGAGCCCTGATGTAAACCCACAGGAGGGTAACTCTCCAGGAACAGGGTTGGAGAGCCCTGATGTAAACCTACAGGAGGGTAACTCTACAGGAACAGGGTTAGAGAGCCCTGATGTAAACCCACAGGAGGGTAACTCTCCAGGAACAGGGTTGGAGAGCCCTGATGTAAACCTACAGGAGGGTAACTCTACAGGAACAGGGTTAGAGAGCCCTGATGTAAACCTCCAGGAGGGTAACTCTCCAGTAACAGGGTTGGAGAGCCCTGATGTAAACCTACAGGAGGGTAACTCTACAGGAACAGGGTTAGAGAGCCCTGATGTAAACCCACAGGAGGGTAACTCTACAGGAACAGGGTTGGAGAGCCCTGATGTAAACCTACAGGAGGGTACCTCTACAGGAACAGGGTTAGAGAGCCCTGATGTAAACCCACAGGAGGGTAACTCTCCAGGAACAGGGTTGTAGAGCCCTGATGTAAACCCACAGGAGGGTAACTCTCCAGGAACAGGGTTGGAGAGCCCTGATATAAACCTACAGGAGGGTAACTCTCCAGGAACAGGGTTGGAGAGCCCTGATATAAACCTACAGGAGGGTAACTCTACAGGAACAGGGTTAGAGAGCCCTGATATAAACCTCCAGGAGGGTAACTCTCCAGGAACAGGGTTGGAGAGCCCTGATATAAACCTACAGGAGGGTAACTCTACAGGAACAGGGTTGGAGAGCCCTGATGTAAACCCACAGGAGGGTAACTCTCCAGGAACAGGGTTGGAGAGCCCTGATATAAACCTACAGGAGGGTAACTCTCCAGGAACAGGGTTAGAGAGCCCTGATATAAACCTCCAGGAGGGTAACTCTACAGGAACAGGGTTAGAGAGCCCTGATATAAACCTCCAGGAGGGTAACTCTACAGGAACAGGGTTAGAGAGCCCTGATATAAACCTCCAGGAGGGTAACTCTACAGGAACAGGGTTAGAGAGCCCTGATATAAACCTCCAGGAGGGTAACTCTACAGGAACAGGGTTAGAGAGCCCTGATATAAACCTCCAGGAGGGTAACTCTCCAGGAACAGGGTTAGAGAGCCCTGCTGCAGGCTATTAGATAAAGGCTCTGTTCTTGTGGAATTAACCCATGGTGGTTAACACCAACCTGATCTGATCCATCTCCTAATGAAAGACTAATGGTGAATACAAATACATGATTCATGTTAGACACATTCCTGAACTAGTAGAACCGATGATGAACGAGAGGGAAATATATATATATATTTATATAGCCTCTGTTATGAATGGCTGTTACCAGTGTTGTTAACACCGTGTGAATAATCAGTCTCCAGAGTTGTTATCAGTACACTCCTTCTGTAGGCCAGCCCATAACCACACTAACAGAGGAGACAACTGTTCTGTAGACAGGCCAGCCCATAACCACACTAACAGAGGAGACAACTGTTCTGTAGACAGGCCCATAACCACACTAACAGAGGAGACAACTGTTCTGTAGACAAGCCAGCCCATAACCTTATGGCTTGATAGAGGACACTGCTGTGGTTTACTGTAGAGTACAGTCACTGGTATCATGATGTGGTTTACTGTAGAGTACAGTCATCACTGGTATGATGATGTGGTTTACTGTAGAGTACAGTCATCACTGGTATCATGATGTGGTTTACTGTAGAGTACAGTCATCACTGGTATCATGATGTGGTTTACTGTAGAGTACAGTCATCACTGGTATCATGCTGTGGTTTACAGAGGTACAGTCATCACTGGTATCATGATGTGGTTTACTGTAGACAGTCATCACTGGTATCATGATGTGGTTTACCAGTCACCAACATGATGGGTTTAGACAGTCATCACTGGTATCATGATGTGGTTTACTGTAGAGTACTGTCATCACTGGTATCATGATGTGGTTTACTGTAGAGTACAGTCATCACTGGTATCATGCTGTGGTTTACTAACAGTCATCACTGGTATGATGATGTGGTTTACTGTAACTGTCATCACTGGTATCATGATGTGGTTTACTGTAGGCTGTCATCACTGGTATCATGATGTGGTTTACTGTAGAGTACAGTCATCACTGGTATCATGCTGTGGTTTACTGTAGACAGTCATCACTGGTATCATGCTGTGGTTTACTGTAAGTACAGTCATCACTGGTATCATGATGTGGTTTACTGTAGAGCCAGTCATCACTGGTATGATGATGTGGTTTACTGTAGAGTACAGTCATCACTGGTATGATGATGTGGTTTACTGTAGAGTACAGTCATCACTGGTATCATGATGTGGTTTACTGTAGGTACAGTCACCACTGGTATCATGATGTGGTTTACTGTACAGTCATCACTGGTATCATGATGTGGTTTACTGTAACTGTCATCACTGGTATCATGATGTGGTTTACTGTAGGTACAGTCATCACTGGTATCATGCTGTGGTTTACTGTAACAGTCATCACTGGTATGATGAGACTGGAGTACTGTCATCACTGGTATCATGATGTGGTTTACTGTAGGCTGTCATCACTGGTATCATGATGTGGTTTACTGTACAGTCATCACTGGTATCATGCTGTGGTTTACTGTAGAGTACAGTCATCACTGGTATCATGCTGTGGTTTACTGTAGAGTACAGTCATCACTGGTATCATGCTGTGGTTTACTGTAGAGTACAGTCATCACTGGTATCATGATGTGGTTTACTGTAGAGTACAGTCATCACTGGTATCATGATGTGGTTTACTGTAGAGTACAGTCATCACTGGTATCATGCTGTGGTTTACTGTAGAGTACAGTCATCACTGGTATCATGATGTGGTTTACTGTAGAGTACAGTCATCACTGGTATCATGCTGTGGTTTACTGTAGAGTACAGTCATCACTGGTATCATGCTGTGGTTTACTGTAGAGTACAGTCATCACTGGTATCATGATGTGGTTTACTGTAGAGTACAGTCATCACTGGTATGATGATGTGGTTTACTGTAGAGTACAGTCATCACTGGTATGATGATGTGGTTTACTGTAGAGTACAGTCATCACTGGTATGATGATGTGGTTTACTGTAGAGTACAGTCATCACTGGTATCATGCTGTGGACAGATACTTGTTTGTTGAGGTGGATGACAGAAGGAGAATACTGTAGTGTGCACGAGGAAGAAAATCTGATAAGAAAGTGCTTTGTGGACAGAAACAGCCGTGGGCATTGCAAGGGAAGGGGGGGGTGTGCAACCAAACTTTACAACAGAGAGTGAAACAATACTAAGTATTTTCTAGAACAAAGTTGCTTTACTAAAAAAAAAAAAAAAAAAGTCAACAACACACAAACTCATGAAACTACCGGCATGGTTCAGACAGACAGGCCAGGAGGTCCTGTAAAACTGTCTCAGAGTAGTATTGATCTCTGATCAGTTTGGCCTTTTAGATTACAATTTATGCGATTATATGGACGGGACGGGGGGTGCTCATTTTGGCTGGTCAGCTGACGTCGTCACCAGAACGATGCGTGCCGAAGCGGCAGAAGGCCGTGTGTGTTGTTATGGTTCCCGGATGGCCAGATAGCTGTCATGTTGGGAATGATAAGTGATCTCCTTCCAGCTCGTCTTGTTATTGATACCATGTCTTGTTTTGAATGATGTCACGTCTAAGCTAATATGGCTAAAATTAGCTAGCCAGTCAACTACTGTAACAATGTATTTGTTAAAGACAAGTAAGTAGTCATTGTCTAACTTTGTTTTCAATTAAAAACATTAGAAATGAAATAGTTTAAATTGGGGGCGGCAGGTGGTGGTTAGAGCGTTGGACTAGTAAACGGAAGGTTGATGGATCGAATCCCTGAGCTGACAAGGTTAAAGATCTGTCGTTCTGCCCCTGAACAAGGCAGTTAACCCACTGTTCCTAGACCAGTTAACCCACTGTTCCTAGACCAGTTGACCCACTGTTCCTAGACCAGTTGACCCACTGTTCCTAGACCAGTTGACCCACTGTTCCTAGACCAGTTGACCCACTGTTCCTAGACCAGTTGACCCACTGTTCCTAGACCAGTTGACCCACTGTTCCTAGACCAGTTGACCCACTGTTCCTAGACCAGTTGACCCACTGTTCCTAGACCAGTTGACCCACTGTTCCTATGCCATCATTGACTGATTTGAATGATTTGCTTAGTTAAACAAACGCATCAGTTTTGTTGCTAAACAACCAACCCATCTATAGGTCTATACAGGCCAGGTCAAAAATAGTGCACTATATTAGGGGAAACGGGCACCGTTACAGACTCACAATAACACTGAAATAGGGTGAAATCTCACCAGTATGGAGCACAGGATGCCTGACGCGAAGCATATGACGAACCACTTCACCCGGGTGCTGTAGCTGAGCGTCGAGGCATCCAGAACCTGAGGAGAGAACAATGGCAGGATGTCACGAGACAAGACGGGCAACGACCCAAAACACAGACCTCTCTTCCTACTGATGGCTCTACCACGCTGACCAGTGGCAAAGGAGATAAAGTTAGTAAAAGTAAGGCCCCTTTTTGTACACACAAAAACATCAAAATTACACAAACACAGTTACACAAAAACAACATAGTAGAAAAAAACAAAAAAAAACAAGGGTCGTAGGTTAACTTCTATGACACCAGCGCTAATCAATATTTGTTTCAAGACATCGGATAACACAAGACAGGAAAAAGGAAAGCCATGGTTATAATGTAAATCAGCGGAGTAGCATTGTTTTTTGAACCAATGTACTGTTTTTGAAGTGTGCATTACTAGTAAGGGGAAATAAACACAATGTCTGCACGTCTTCAACTAAGTGTATCACTAAGTGAATGAATTAGATATACAGCCGGTCTTCTTGTGGACGAAAACCAGTGTTCCAACACAAACCTTACCTCATCTGATCCACCATCTCCTTATGAAAGCATGTAAATGAGCAGGGATGCATACAAATACACAGGATTAACGAGAAGACATTATTAGTTGTCAAAGCCACACAATTCATTAGGATCTCCAAGGTCAAAACTCTAGTTTTCACCTGAGCAGCATCGGCGCATGCGCGGCTTTACTCCTACTACCTGGTCACCAAACTATTTCAGCACAGTCGACATACACTCAACATAATGTGTATCAATTATAACAAGGCATAGTGTTAGTTTAAATACTCGTGGCGACTAAGAACAGGAAAATTATGCATTTGATATCGTCCACGGAAATACACCGCTCGACTCATATGTCAAAGCCAATGTTTCGCATTTAGCAAGTTAGCTAGCTAGCAAGCTAATGTAAACCGAGGTAAAGTACAACAACATGCTGTGTTACCTGCGCCGTGAGCCCTGCTTCCTCGTTGTCTTCTCGTCCCCCTATCATACTACGAAGCTTGTCCATCGTTGACAATAAATATGTATAAGTGTATTATACTGTTTGGAGCTAAATGATATAGCTAACTAACTTCCGGAGACTTCCCGATTGGGCGTGTCTATGTGTTACCACCTGACAGGAAGCGCGTCCAGCGAAACAGACCGGTTCTTATTTTACCGCAGTGAGCCTGACCAGTCTTGGTTTTATTGTCTATCTATATGCTGTCACGAAAAGTGGCCTCTGCATTTTACACTGATCCAAGACTGGCAGTGGTGAATCGGAAACGTGAAAGTGGCATCGTTGCGACGTCCAATTCTGACGTCTGCCTGTTTACGTTGACGTTTAAATCCGTAGGGAAAGAGTTACGGGACAGGGACATATTTTTTTTCTTCTTCACGCCACTTCGATGAATAGTAATTTTCGTAGCACGTTATTAGAGAATTTTCGCTAACCCTAACCTCAGTCTCCTAACCTGCTACTTTAACTATACTATCCTGCGGCGTAAATTCTCCTAATTCTCCTACGAAAAATAGTGTTTTCCATTTATGGTTAAGGCAGAGAGGAAGAGGTGTATGGAAGCATTTAGGTGCTTATTGATAATTCCAATTTCCTTTCATCTTGTCAAGGCTGTATTGGGGGGTTCAGAATTTTCCCGCTGGAGGACACAGTATGGCATCTGAGCAGATCATCGTGAACTTAATCCGGTTACATCAGCCAATACAATAAAAAAAAATCTGCCTTTTTATTGGTGTGGGCATAATTCACAAAAAAACTCCTTTCCTGCTAACTGAAAGGCAGATGTAGAAAAGGCATAATGGCGAGGATACTACATGAATTGGTATGACAAATGGCCTGCTTTTCTTAATGTATACCTACCACCTTTCAGGGGAGCTGATGATCAATGATGCAGAGAAAGTCTGATATTACTTCATTTTGGAACTTGAAGCTTAAAGCCCATTTCCAGTTGGGTTGGGCTCAGTAAAACACACCGATCCCTCTCCTAATTTCAACAATGGGTACTAATGTGGTATATTTTGTATTTTTATTTTGTAGTAAATCTCTTGTGAGAATGGAAACAGGTCATATTTGTTTTTATTTTTTTAACACCTTTCCAACTTCAGTATCCAAAATGTTCTTGCTGCTCCCATAGGATATAGTAGTTACAAAAATGTATACCTCTGAAAGTAGTGCTTTGGTGTTTGTCATTATAATTTTGGTGAGCACTATGCTGGCCAGCCCAAAGGATCCATGGCCACAATCAAGCTACATTATGAATCAGAATGTCATGGGAATTTTCTAACACAATTAATTTGACCAAGAAAAGAGGACCGACTGCCAGATGCCTCTGGATCTGCAGATAGAGAAGATATTGGCTCAACACTCACCAGCCCAATGAGTAGGTGCAGGAGGTTTAGGCTTGAGATCCAAAAGCCTTGAATTCACACATGTGCCTCTAATCCAGTGTTTCCCAAACTCAGTCGTCTGGACCCCAAGGGCTGCACATTTTGTTTCTTGCCCTAGCACTACAAAGTTGATTCAAATAATCAAGCTTGGATAATTTATCAACTGTGTAGTTTTATGTAATTTAACTAGGCAAATCGGTTAAGAACAACTTCTTATTTACAATGACTGCCAAAACCAGACGACACTGGGCCAAATGTCTGCCACCCTATGGGACTCCCAATCACGGCCAGCTGTGATGCAGCCTGGATTCGAACCAGGGGATGCAGTGATACCTCTTGGAGCCGCAGTGCCTTAGACCACTGCGCAACTCGCCACTTAAGACAAACACCAAAACATGCACCCCCTTGGACCGAGTTTGGGAAGCACTGCTTTATCCATATGGAGCAGCACGAGAGCCATTTACAAAGTGTTGAAGTCATTAAACCCACAGCTTGAGGGTAATTTACTAAGTGTTGAAATCATTAAACAAAACAGCATGAGGGCCATTTACTAAGTGTTGAAGTCTTTAAACCTGCAGCTTGAGGGTCATTTACTAAGTGTTGAAATCATTAAACAAAACAGCATGAGGGCCATTTACTAAGTGTTGAAGTCTTTAAACCTGCAGCTTGAGGGCCATTTACTAAGTGTTGAAGTCATTAAACCCACATGCCTGAAACATTTTACCTGCTGTGCTCAGTTCACTATACTATCAACCTGAAGTCCAGCACATCCTCCTGTTTTGCAAAAATAACTTTGAACGCTGAGCAGTTTACCAAGCTACATGTAAAATATAACACCAGAATTGGATGATATCAAATCGACACAAAATTAAGAAAACACTATAGAACTGGAGAAAAAGTGACTTTGACAAATGAGACGTCTGTATGTAAACCTGCGTTGGAAACACTTCATTAATCATAACAGATAGTCACCATTCTGGATCTACAAGAGATATCAATGCGTTGTCAATACATCTTGATATGGTCTATAGTGGTGACAGAATGTACTGTCAAAGAAAGCAGAGAGAGAGAGACAGAGAGAGAGAGAGAGACAGAGACAGAGAGAGAGACAGAGAGGGAGACCGATTGAGAGAGAGACAGAGAGAGAGCGAGAGACAGAGAGAGAGAGAGACATAGAGAGAGAGAGAGACAGAGAGAGAGACAGAGAGAGACAGAGAGAGAGAGACAGAGAGAGAGACAGATTGAGAGAGAGACAGATTGAGAGAGAGAGAGAGAGAGAGACATAGAGAGAGAGACAGATTGAGAGAGAGAGACAGATTGAGAGAGAGAGAGACAGATTGAGAGAGAGAGAGACAGATTGAGAGAGACAGAGGGAAGGAGAGAGAGAGAGAGGGGGAAGGAGAGAGAGAGAGAGAGGGAAGGAGAGAGAGACAGAGAGAGAGAGACCGATTGAGAGAGAGAGAGACAGATTGAGAGAGGGGGAAGGAGAGAGAGAGACAGATTGAGAGAGGGGGAAGGAGAGAGAGAGAGAGAGAGAGAGAGAGAGAGAGATTGAGAGAGGGGGAAGGAGAGAGAGAGACAGATTGAGAGAGAGGGAAGGAGAGAGAGAGACAGATTGAGAGAGGGGGAAGGAGAGAGAGAGACAGAGAGAGAGAGACCGATTGAGAGAGAGAGAGAGACAGATTGAGAGAGAGACAGAGAGAGAGAGAGAGAGAGAGAGGGAGAGAGACTACTGAAGATGCAGCTTCATCCAACTCACTGTAGTTAGCCAGTAGGCTAACAGTAGTTAGGTTATCTTGTGCTGCCGTTGTTTAAAAGCTTTTATACTCTATGAAACATGGTTTGAAGTTGAACTGTGGTACTATACTGTACCGAGTCCACCGTCATATGGAATAAGGGTCTATTAGACGTACATGGAGTAAGTCATGGTCAGAGCTAACAAGCCACAACTGAATGATGCATGTCATTTTGTTATTAAACTCAATGGAGAAAAAAAAGGGGGGGGGGGTAAATGGCACAAATGGATCTACACACATCTGCGAGTGATGTCACAGAGCTTGTCACAAGTTGGAAATCTAAAAATTCAACAATGATTGGTTTGAAAGGAATCCGTGGCTAACTGCAAGCACTGCAAAGCAATCATTAGCCTGCTATTCAGTTGAGTGGCTGTGTGGTCCCAAATCTAAGATTAAGGGACTCTTTTCCAAGTTTAAAATGATAAACATTCAACATTGGCCAGGATTTCAGTTGTAACAAAAGGCAGTTTTAATGGTCAAAAGATATGTTGTCCTGCAGTTTTACGTGCACGGATCTAGTTCATATAACTCGGTAAGGAGTCAGGTGAAAAAGAGAACTTATACAAAGGTTACATTCATTTTTATACATAGAATAAGGTAGGTAGAGTCTTGTCGTGACGCCTTCTGAATGGTCCCGTAGGGTTGGAGGCGGACCCGCTCTAGCCAGAGTAGAAGCCCCCATTGGTGCACAGCAGTCTTCTGTTCTGGGCACCCGACCAGTAGAAGAGGAGAAGACTGTTTATTCTAGGAGATGTTTGTGTCAGGGGTTCGTGAGGTAGAGGGGCAGTTTTTATGGCTGGGTGTATGTGTTCATGCGATGGAATGTCTTTGTTTCCTGGGGTCGTAAGACAACAAAGCTGAGGAGATAGTGTTAGGGGCATAGTTTTATTGCAGGCTGTGTGAGCTAGTTCCGGTTTTAGCAGGGGTACGTAGATGACTTGAGTCAGGCGGTTTGGCTTGGCGCTGTATAATATATGAACTATGTATATGAATGTTTACATATATTTATGTAACACATCTCACTGCCACAACGACCTGGAAGAATCTACAAAGGACAATGGCAACCTCGACGGGGCAAACCAGAGCCTCGCACCACCAGCGCAACTATCGAAGCTAAGCTTCACGTAAATACAATGCATTACCTTTCTCAGAACGAGTGATCGTTAGTGGCATATGTATTTATGTGAGAATAGCTTCCCATGCCTGATAGAGACCCATTCCACCCCCCTCTCTGTTTTTGTTTAGTCCACTAGGGACCGTATTTATTGTATAATGTAATGCATTTTATATTCTGCAATTGTTTAATTAGTTAGTAAATAAATAATTGAGCCATTTGGTGTATGGGTGATTCATAGTAAAGGCTGGGTTCGTGCAGATAACCAAGAATTTTATGACGTTCAGATAAGACTGATATTAGGTAAAGAATAATGAATGACTGATTGACTGCTATTGATATAAAAGATCTTCAGATCTTTAACAGAGTGGATTCGGGAGATTGCCGCTCTATATAAACTAACTCTTCCGTGGTGCCCCAGGTTATTAACGAGTTAATTGGTGAATGGTTTCATTCAAATCACGTAATCAATCAAATGTTAGGCAAATTGATTTGACAAAATAGCTTGTCGACACGATGTATGCTTGGAATCAGCATAAAAGGGCTATTGACAACAACTCATCAATGTAGAAGTCATAAATGAGGACCGGAAAAAGGAAGTGGAGGAAAACTGTATTTACATTAAAACAATTGCAGATGTGCTGCTATTAACTTCCACTCAGAACATAGCGCAGAGATGATCTAGAGTCTGATGAGCAGAGAGGTGATCTAGAGTCTGATGAGCAGAGAGGTGATCTAGAGTCTGGACCTCTTATGGAGACACCCTTATGGACCTCACATTGAATTCTAGTGTAGTAACCCTTATGGACCTCACTATCTGTCACATTGAATTCTAGTGTAGTAACCCTTATGGACCTCACTATCTGTCACATTGCATTCTAGTGTAGTAATCCTTATGGACCTCACATTGAATTCTAGTGTAGTAACCCTTATGGACCTCACTATCTGTCACATTGAATTCTAGTGTAGTAACCCTTATGGACCTCACATTGAATTCTAGTGTAGTAACCCTTATGGACCTCACTATCTGTCACATTGAATTCTAGTGTAGTAACCCTTATGGACCTCACTATCTGTCACATTGCATTCTAGTGTAGTAACCCTTATGGACCTCACATTGAATTCTAGTGTAGTAACCCTTATGGACCTCACTATCTGTCACATTGAATTCTAGTGTAGTAACCCTTATGGACCTCACATTGAATTCTAGTGTAGTAACCCTTATGGACCTCACTATCTGTCACATTGAATTCTAGTGTAGTAACCCTTATGGACCTCACATTGAATTCTAGTGTAGTAACCCTTATGGACCTCACTATCTGTCACATTGAATTCTAGTGTAGTAACCCTTATGGACCTCACATTGAATTCTAGTGTAGTAACCCTTATGGACCTCACTATCTGTCACATTGCATTCTAGTGTAGTAACCCTTATGGACCTCACATTGAATTCTAGTGTAGTAACCCTTATGGACCTCACTATCTGTCACATTGAATTCTAGTGTAGTGACCCTTATGGACCTCACATTGAATTCTAGTGTAGTAACCCTTATGGACCTCACTATCTGTCACATTGAATTCTAGTGTAGTGACCCTTATGGACCTCACATTGAATTCTAGTGTAGTAACCCTCATGGACCTCACATTGAATTCTGGTGAAGTAACCCTTATGGACCTCACATTGAATTCTGGTGAAGTAACCCTTATGGACCTCACTATCTGGCACGTTGAAGATCTCCGGGTTTCAGTGAATTATCACTTCTACCTCTATTCAGCAATCAAAGGATTCATTCATGCTCCTTAGATGCCAGGTTAGGGTTACACACACATTTTCTGTCATGGTCTATGGAGCCCCTGAAGTAGAAAACTAGTTCCACCACTGCTTCCTAGGTTCTGGCCTTTGTAGGGAGTTTTTCCTAGCCACCATGCTTCTACACCTGCATTTCTTGCTGTTTGGGGTTTTAGGCTGGGTTTCTGTACAGCACTTTGTGACATCAGCTGATGTAAAAAGGGGCTTTATAAATACATTTGATTTGATTGAGATACCAACATAAAAAAAATGGTAGGTGTGTGGGGTCAGAAAACCAATCAGTGTCGGGTGTGACCACCATTTAGCCAGCAGCATACCACCCTGCATACCACTGCTGGCTTGCTTCTGAAGCTAAGCAGGGTTGGTCCTGGTCAGTTCCTTGATGGGAGACCTGCTGCTGGGAGTGGTGTTGGAGGGCCAGTAGGAGGCACTCTATCCTCTGGTCTAGAAAATATACCAATACCCCAGGGTAGTGATTGGGGACACTACCCTGGGCAGGGTGCTGTCTTTTGGATGGGACGTTAAACGGGTGTCCTGACTCTCTGAGGTCATTAAAGATCCCATGGCACTTATTGTAAGAGTAGGGGTGTTAACCCCGGTGTCCTGGCTAAATTCCCAATCTGGCCCTCAAACCATCATGGTCACCTAATAATCCCCAGTTTACAATTGGCTCATTCATCCCCCTCCTCTCCCCTGTAACTATTCCCCAGGTTGTTGCTGTAAATGAGAATGTGTTCTCAGTCAACTGCCTCATGCAGTGCGACTTCTCCATTGCATAAAGTTGATCAGGCTGTTAACTGTGGAATGTTGTCCCACTCCTTTTCAATGGTTGTGTGAAGTTGCTGGACTTTGGGGGAAACTGGAACACCATGTCGTACATGGATGATCCAGAATATATATATTTTTTTCCAATGGGTGACATGTCTGGTGAGTATGCAGGCCATGGAAGAACTGGGACATGTTCAGCTTCCAGGAATTGTGTACAGATCCTTGCGACATGGGGCTGTTCATTATCATGCTGAAACATGAGGTGATGGCGGCGGATGAATGGCACGACAATGGACCTCAGGATCACATCACAGTATCTCTGTGTACTCAAATTTCCAACTATAAAATGCAATTGTGTTCGTTGTTCGTAGCTTATGCCTGCCCATACCCTAGCCCCACCACGGGGCACTCTGTTCACAACGTTGACATCAGCAAACCCGCTCACCCACACAACTCCATACACACAGTCTGCCATCTGCCCGGTACAGTTAAAACCGGGATTCATCCAAGAAGAGCACACTTCTCCAGCGTGCCAGTGGCCATCTAAGGTGAGCATTTACCCACTGAAGTCAGTTACGACACCGAACTGCAGTCAGGTCAAGACCCTGGTCAGGATGACGAGCACGTAGGTATCTGAGGGATACAATATTGAAAGCATGATGTGCTTCTACACAGGAAGTTGCAGACACTTGTAGAATCTATGCCACATATGTCAGAGTCAAGGCCCGCGGGCCACATCCGGCCCGCGAGAAGGTTTTTTACGGCCCCTGGGATGATCTTGATTTATTATTAGAACCGGCCCGCAGACCGCAGCAAGCCGGCAGCCCGCAGATCTTTTACACGCACCAATACTACATTTCCCACAATGCAACGGTGACGCACCGAGCAGTAGGCTGCTTCATTTCAATATTTATTGGCACAGCAGTTGTCAGCATCACAGTAAAATTAACTTTCAGATACCCATCAAAAATGGCAAAACGGAAGGTGGACACTGAGAACCGGGGTTTCAAACAAGGTGCGAGTCGGAGTATTTGTTCACGGAGGTAGCTGGAAAACCTGTGTGTCTTCTGTGTGGAGAAAGTGTGGCGGTACTGAAAGAGTATAATCTGAGACGACATTATGAAACGAAACACGCGGACAAAAACAAGAATATGGACATGGAACAAAGGCTACAAAAGGCAGAGGAATTAAAACGAGGCCTCAAATCTCGACAGGCTCTGTTCAAAAGCCAAATCACAAGGCCAGGCTGCTGTCAAGGCCAGTTTTATTTTGGCAGAAGAGATCGCTAAATCAGCCCGGCCATTTACGGAGGGGATTTCATCAAAAACTGCATGATTAAAGTTTGTGACGAAGTTTGCCCAGAAAAAAGGCAACTCTTTTTAAATGTGAGTCTGAGCAGAAACACCATTGCCGAGAGAGTAGACCAGTTGTCCATCAATCTAAAAGAGCAGCTTGTGAAAAGGGAAAAGATTTCATTGCATATTCCTTGGCTGTGGATGAGAGCACCGACATTTCTGACATTGCCCAGTTGTCAATTTTCATCCGCGGAGTGGACTCCAGCCTAAGCGTGACAGAGGAGTTTTTGGCTTTACGTCCTATGCATGGCACAACTACGGGGCATGATTTGTATGAAGAGGTGTCAAGATGTGTAAATGAGATGGAGCTGCCTTGGGAAAAACTTGTGGGTTTGACAACCGACGGAGCACCTGCGATGTGTGGACACAGGAGCGGACTGGTGGCGAAGATACGGGAAAAGATGCAAGAGGAAAACGCGACAGGTGAGCTGACAGCTTATCATTGTATCATACACCAGGAAGCGTTGTGCGGTAAAGCCTTGAAAATGGAGCATGTAATGAGCATCATCACGCGCACAGTTAACTTTATCAGAGCCAAAGGTTTGAATCACCGCCAGTTCAAGGCATTTCTGACGGAGTTAGAAACGGAGCATGGTGATTTGCCTTATCACACAGAGGTGCGATGGCTAAGCCAGGGAAAGGTGCTTCAAAGATGTTTCGAGCTTCGTGAGGAGATTTGTCTGTTCTTGGACAGCAAAGGGAAAGACACAACACAACTCCGAGACGAAATGTTTCTGTGTGAAATGGCTTTTCTGTGTGACATTACGAGTCATCTGAATGCAATGAACTTGCAGCTGCAGGGTCGGGATCGTGTCATCTCTGATATGTACAGTACAGTGAAGGCATTTAAAACCAAACTGACTCTGTGGGAGACGAGATGCGGAAAGAAAATTTGAGCCACTTTCCCAGCTGCCAGACCATGAAAGAGAAGCTCTCTACCAGTGCGTTCCTGAGCGCACAGTTGGCTGATAAAATAGGTATGCTTGCCGCTGACTTTCGACGCCGATTTGCTGACTTTGAAGCACAAAAAGCAGGTTGGAACTGCTCGGTAACCCATTTGCTGTTGACGTGGAAAGCTCACCACCAAACCTCCAAATGGAGTTGATTGACCTCCAATGCAATGATGCACTGAGGGCAAAATATGCGGCAGTGGGTGCTGCGGAGTTCGCCCGTTTCCTCCCCGACACAATGCCCCAGCTGCGCATCCAGGCTGCTCAAACGTTGTCTATGTTTGGCAGCACATACCTGTGTGAACTTGAACAAAACATCACACAGAAGTCGACTTACTGCTGAACACCTCCACTCAATTCTGAGGATTTCCTCAGCTCAGAGCCTTACCCCGAACATTGATGAACTTGTGGAAAAGATGGGACACCACCAAGTATCACCCTCAACCTCAAACAAGTGAACATTACTGTGCAATCACATATTTAGAGTTTTTACTCAGTTCAAGTTTAAAAGTTAAAGTTTAATATTTGTTTTCACTGCATGTTACTTCTCCTTAAACAAAGTGTTGTTTTTGATTAATAGATTTTTGCACTTTATTTTATTGTATTTCAATCCAATTATATTTTAAAAATATTTCAGTTGAGTGGATGATAGAAAATTGCTATTATTGTTTTTTTCTTTGAAGTAAATTTAGCCCACTTTTGCTAAAATAGAAAATATAGGCTACTGATGGTGCCTTGAATACCGGTTTCTTTCATTTAATGTTCATGTTATGGGGATTTTTATATAAAGGAAATTTGTCTTTTGTGTCTGTTGAAAATTAAAGATTACTGACAGAGCCATAAGAAAATATTGCTTTATTTATCTGATCATATTGGAATATATTTGTTAGGTTTTCAGTAGGTTCAATTAGGTTCACTAGACTATATGCGTCATTTAAAAATGTTTCAATGAACATTCGAACAGTCCGGCCCTCGGCTTGTAGCTAAATTTTTTATTTGGCCCTCCGTCCATTTGACTTTGACACCCCTGATCTATGCTAAAGCGTATTGAAACTTTTCTCAATTAAGATCCAATCAAATTGTATTGGTCACATGCGCCGAATACAACAGGTGTAGACCTCACAGTGAAATGCTTACTTACAAACACTTAACCAACAATGCAGTTTAAAAAAACAATTATGGTAAAAATAAGAAATAAAAGTTAAACAAGTAATTAAAGAGCAGTAAAAATAACAATAGCGAGACTATATACAAGGGGTGTACCGGTACAGAGTCAATGTGCAGGTGCACCGGTTATTTGAGGTAATATGTACATGCAGGTAGACTTATTAAAGTGACTATGATGATAACAACAGAGAGTAGCAGCGGTGTTGTCTGGGTTGCCATTTGATTAGGTGTTCAGGAGTCTTATGGCTTGGGGGTAGAAGCTCTTCAGGAGCCTCTTGGACCTAGACTTGGCGTTCCGGTACCGCTTGCCGTGCGGTTGCAGAGAGAACAGTCTATGACTAGGGTGGATTGAGTCTTGATCATTTTTAGGGCCTTCCTCTGACACCGCCTGGTATAGAGGTCCTGGATGGCAGGAAGCCTGGCCCCAGTGATGTACTGGGTCGTTCGTACTATCCTCTGTAGTGCCTTGTGGTCAGAGGCCGAGCAGTTGCCATACCAGGCAGTGATACAACCAGTGCTCTCGATGGTGCAGCTGTAGAACCTTTTGAGGATCTGAGCACCCATGCCAAATCTTTTCAGTCTTTTCAGCACCACACGGCCAGGTCTCTAACCTCCTCTCTAAGACACTTTCACTTGGTGTTTCCTTTATTTTGGCTGTTACCTGTAGCAGCAGGCTACACAGAGAATGGAACAGCTGTATAGGGGAAACCGCTTGAGTCGCGCAAAGGGGAATATAACATTGCAGATAAAGTTTTGAATGAGACAATTGGTGTGTACAACATCTAAAGGTCTGCAGCACTATACTGAGAGCTTTGGTGTTTGTCCGATGGGCATTATGATCTGGTTGCATGCAGCTGTGCACTGAATTTATGATTTCTTGGGTTCTGCCAGCTGTGGCCATGTGGTCAGGATTAAACCCAGGGTAAACAGTTAGTGTATGGTACCCTTCATTCTGTGGTCAGGATTAAACCCAAGGTAAACAGTTAGTGTATGGTACCCTTCATTCTGTGGTCAGGATTAAACCCAAGGTAAACAGTTAGTGTATGGTACCCTTCATTCTGTGGTCAGGATTAAACCCAGGGTAAACAGTTAGTGTATGGTACCCTTCATTCTGTGGTCAGGATTAAACCCAAGGTAAACAGTTAGTGTATGGTACCCTTCATTCTGTGGTCAGGATTAAACCCAAGGTAAACAGTTAGTGTATGGTACCCTTCATTCTGTGGTCAGGATTAAACCCAGGGTAAACAGTTAGTGTATGGTACCCTTCATTCTGTGGTCAGGATTAAACCCAGGGTAAACAGTTAGTGTATGGTACCCTTCATTCTGTGGTCAGGATTAAACCCAGGGTAAACAGTTAGTGTATGGTACCCTTCATTCTGTGGTCAGGATTAAACCCAGGGTAAACAGTTAGTGTATGGTACCCTTCATTCTGTGGTCAGGATTAAACCCAGGGTAAACAGTTAGTGTATGGTACCCTTCATTCTGTGGTCAGGATTAAACCCAAGGTAAACAGTTAGTGTATGGTACCCTTCATTCTGTGGTCAGGATTAAACCCAGGGTAAACAGTTAGTGTATGGTACCCTTCATTCTGTGGTCAGGATTAAACCCAGGGTAAACAGTTAGTGTATGGTACCCTTCATTCTGTGGTCAGGATTAAACCCAAGGTAAACAGTTAGTGTATGGTACCCTTCATTCTGTGGTCAGGATTAAACCCAGGGTAAACAGTTAGTGTATGGTACCCTTCATTCTGTGGTCAGGATTAAACCCAGGGTAAACAGTTATGTATGGTACCCTTCATTCTGTGGTCAGGATTAAACCCAAGGTAAACAGTTAGTGTATGGTACCCTTCATTCTGTGGTCAGGATTAAACCCAGGGTAAACAGTTAGTGTATGGTACCCTTCATTCTGTGGTCAGGATTAAACCCAAGGTAAACAGTTAGTGTATGGTACTCTTCATTCTGTGGTCAGGATTAAACCCAGGGTAAACAGTTAGTGTATGGTACCCTTCATTCTGTGGTCAGGATTAAACCCAAGGTAAACAGTTAGTGTATGGTACCCTTCATTCTGTGGTCAGGATTAAACCCAGGGTAAACAGTTAGTGTATGGTACCCTTCATTCTGTGGTCAGGATTAAACCCAAGGTAAACAGTTAGTGTATGGTACTCTTCATTCTGTGGTCAGGATTAAACCCAAGGTAAACAGTTAGTGTATGGTACTCTTCATTCTGTGGTCAGGATTAAACCCAGGGTAAACAGTTAGTGTATGGTACCCTTCATTCTGTGGTCAGGATTAAACCCAAGGTAAACAGTTAGTGTATGGTACCCTTCATTCTGTGGTCAGGATTAAACCGTAGAATGTATGCACACATGACTGTAAGTCGCTTTGGATAAAAGCGTCTGCTAAATGGCATATATTATTATTATTATTAAACCCAGGGTAAACAGTTAGTGTATGGTACCCTTCATTCTGTGGTCAGGATTAAACCCAGGGTAAACAGTTAGTGTATGGTACCCTTCATTCTGTGGTCAGGATTAAACCCAGGGTAAACAGTTAGTGTATGGTACCCTTCATTCTGTGGTCAGGATTAAACCCAGGGTAAACAGTTAGTGTATGGTACCCTTCATTCTGTGGTCAGGATTAAACCCAGGGTAAACAGTTAAACCCTTCATTCTGTGGTCAGGTTAAACCCAGGGTAAACAGTTAGTGTATGGTACCCTTCATTCTGTGGTCAGGATTAAACCCAAGGTAAACAGTTAGTGTATGGTACCCTTCATTCTGTGGTCAGGATTAAACCCAGGGTAAACCCCTTCATTCTGTGGTCAGGATTAAACCCAAGGTAAACAGTTAGTGTATGGTACCCTTCATTCTGTGGTCAGGATTAAACCCAAGGTAAACAGTTAGTGTATGGTACCCTTCATTCTGTGGTCAGGATTAAACCCAAGGTAAACAGTTAGTGTATGGTACTCTTCATTCTGTGGTCAGGATTAAACCCAAGGTAAACAGTTAGTGTATGGTACCCTTCATTCTGTGGTCAGGATTAAACCCAAGGTAAACAGTTAGTGTATGGTACCCTTCATTCTGTGGTCAGGATTAAACCCAAGGTAAACAGTTAGTGTATGGTACCCTTCATTCTGTGGTCAGGATTAAACCCAAGGTAAACAGTTAGTGTATGGTACCCTTCATTCTGTGGTCAGGATTAAACCCAAGGTAAACAGTTAATGGTACCTTCATTCTGTGGTCAGGATTAAACCCAAGGTAAACAGTTAGTGTATGGTACCCTTCATTCTGTGGTCAGGATTAAACCCAAGGTAAACAGTTCGTGTATGGTACCCTTCATTCTGTGGTCAGGATTAAACCCAGGGTAAACAGTTAGTGTATGGTACCCTTCATTCTGTGGTCAGGATTAAACCCAAGGTAAACAGTTAGTGTCTGGTACCCTTCATTCTGTGGTCAGGATTAAACCCAAGGTAAACAGTTAAACCCTTCATTCTGTGGTCAGGTTAAACCCAGGGTAAACAGTTAGTGTATGGTACCCTTCATTCTGTGGTCAGGATTAAACCCAGGGTAAACAGTTAGTGTATGGTACCCTTCATTCTGTGGTCAGGATTAAACCCAAGGTAAACAGTTAGTGTATGGTACCCTTCATTCTGTGGTCAGGATTAAACCCAGGGTAAACAGTTAGTGTATGGTACCCTTCATTCTGTGGTCAGGATTAAACCCAAAACAGTTAGTGTATGGTACCCTTCATTCTGTGGTCAGGATTAAACCCAAGGTAAACAGTTAGTGTATGGTACCCTTCATTCTGTGGTCAGGATTAAACCCAGGGTAAACAGTTAGTGTATGGTACCCTTCATTCTGTGGTCAGGATTAAACCCAGGGTAAACAGTTAGTGTATGGTACCCTTCATTCTGTGGTCAGGATTAAACCCAAGGTAAACAGTTAGTGTATGGTACCCTTCATTCTGTGGTCAGGATTAAACCCAAGGTAAACAGTTAGTGTATGGTACCCTTCATTCTGTGGTCAGGATTAAACCCAAGGTAAACAGTTAGTGTATGGTACCCTTCATTCTGTGGTCAGGATTAAACCCAAGGTAAACAGTTAGTGTATGGTACCCTTCATTCTGTGGTCAGGATTAAACCCAAGGTAAACAGTTAGTGTCTGGTACCCTTCATTCTGTGGTCAGGATTAAACCCAAGGTAAACAGTTAGTGTATGGTACCCTTCATTCTGTGATGTATAATTTTTTCCTATCATCTCACCAATGTCTGTTTAGGATGAGACTGATTTGACAAATTACAATGCTTACACTTTATAGTCAATTTTAACACTAAAATAAATGTTTCTCGCTCATATTGATTCCATAAAGCCCATTTTAACACTAAAATATATGTTTCTCGCTCATATTGATTCCATATAGCCCATTTTAACACTAAAATAAATGTTTCTCGCTCATATTGATTCCATATAGCCCATTTTAACACTAAAATAAATGTTTCTCGCTCATATTGATTCCATAAAGCCCATTTTAACACTAAAATAAATGTTTCTCGCTCATATTGATTCCATAAAGCCCATTTTAACACTAAAATAAATGTTTCTCGTTCATATTGATTCCATATAGCCCATTTTAACACTAAAATAAATGTTTCTCGCTCATATTGATTCCATAAAGCCCATTTTAACACTAAAATAAATGTTTCTCGCTCATATTGATTCCATATAGCCCATTTTAACACTAAAATAAATGTTTCTCGCTCATATTGATTCCATAAAGCCCATTTTAACACCAAAATAAATGTTTCTCGCCCATATTGATTCCATAAAGCCCATTTTAACACTAAAATAAATGTTTCTAAATGAAAAGTCACTTTTTAGGGGCAGTCGCTCAAACTTAACTCTGGACCTCAGAGCTCGATCCACTATGTTTGTTCCTTTCCCCCCAGTAATCAGGGACTGATTTTGACATGGTTGGTGCAATGAATTATCAGGTAAAACAGAAAACCAGCAGGCTCCGGGCCTCGTAGGGTAAGAGTTGAATTCCCCTGCTCTAGGGTAGGGCTCTCCAACCCTGTTCCTGGAGAGCTACCGTGCATGTTTTCACTCCAAAGTTGTAACTAACCTGATTCAGCTTATCAACCAGCTAATTATTAAAATCAGGTGTAGTAGAGTGTTGGAGTGAAGAGCCACCGTCCTGTAGGTTTCAAAGAACAGGGTTGGAGCCCAGCTGGTTTAGGGGTTAGTTAGCGACGTCCCAAGGATTCCATAAAGCACTAACTTTGGTGAACCACATACATGTAATCTCTCTTTGCATAATCCTAGCTCCCTTTCCTCCTCTCCTTAGCTTTCCTAGAACCATTTCCTCATATCCTTGTGTAACAGTATAACTTTAGACCGTCCCTCGCCCATACCCGGGCGCAAACCAGCAGTCACCCACAAAGCATCGTTACCCATCGCTCCACAAAAGCCACGGCTCTTGCAGAGCAAAGGGAACTACTACTTCAAGGTCTCAGAGCAAGTGACGTAACCGATTGAAACGCTATTTAGCGCGCACCACCGCTAACTAGCTAGCCGTTTCACATCCGTAAACACTTGGCCTTCCTAGCTCGTGTTCTTATCTTAATTTCTAGCCTCCTTTCTTTTATCCCCCCCCCCTACCCTTTGCTCCGAGCTCAAAAATGTTCCAACACCCTTTCCTTTCCTCCTATTCTAGTTTCCTTTCCTTCTTCACTTTCTCCCTTCCCTAACTGTATTTTCTCTTCTCCTTCCCTTTCCTAGATCTCAATTCAAGATTGACTTAAAAATAAAAAAATATATTAAAAAAATATCGTGTTGATGCAGAGATTGAAGTCAATCATAGGAATGTGGGCGTATGGATAATATATTATTCAGAAATACATAGCTATCACACAAAATCACGAGATGCAAATGTTTGTTTGAAACAGAATCAATATTTGACAGCGTCTTCTATGAGCACTTCCGGTTAAAAACAAATCAGTGAGATCAGTCTCCCGATTGGTCGAATTTAAAAATGAGACCGGGACAGTTTTGGACGACAACAGAAGACGGAGTTTCGTTGCGAAACAAAAAAGAAGATCTGTCACGTAAGTAGACATTAAAAAACCCTAATATCATTTCCCCTCTCACCCTAATGATTAGAATATATTTGGGTAAGTTAGCGGTTTGCATGTATCTTCATTATGTTACAACAAAAAAAAAAGATATATTAACACCGCTACCTAGTCAAGTTAGCTGTGTTGCCGTGGCAATAGTAGTTAAGCCAACGTTAACTAGCTGTCAGTGTAGTTACCAAATAGTTTCGTTCAAGCCGACAAAAACATGTTCTACTCCGCCTGTTTTAGTGTTGTGATCTGCTTACGGTTTATTCATGTCGAAGGTGATTTGTTAGCTAGCGAGTTGCTAATGTGCGTTGGTAACTAACTAACTAACTAACTTTATAGCCAGTGTTTTTGCTCAACACCCTGTTTCTTTGTCCCCCAACCACATTATATGACACCAGGATGATAGAATCGGGTTGTCACAGCACACTGGAAAACGCAGAGGAGAGAGAAATGAACGTCGACGACCCGAGGAAAGATGTTTTATCAGAGGTTCACTCACAGGAGTCGTGCCTAGGAGAGAACGAGCACTTGCAGGTGTACCTCCGCATTCGACCGTTCGCATCCACTGAAAGAGAAAATGGCGAATCGCAGGTAATTTGAACACACTGTTCTGGTTTGAAATAGTTTTTTTTTTTTCACAAGAAGCACACACGCCAGGTAACATGAGCCTTTGGATAATAACTGTTGACCAAAAGTTTTTTTTTTTTTAAATTGACCATTGACTTGTTGACCTTTGCTGTACAAATTCAAGGACTGCGTTTCCATTGAGCCCCCAGACAAGGTGCTCCTCAAGGCTCCAAGGACTTCCCTCTCAGCAAGGCTTAGTGACAAATCAGTCCCTCAGACAGCTCAACGGTTCCAGTTCTCACAGGTCATTCAGCAGGGCCTGTCAGTGCCATCCAGGGACTATATATATATTTATTTATTGCCTGCCAACTAAATCTGACATATTTTCAGTAATGTTGATTTTAATGTGTCTCTGTATAAAACACATTTTAACAAGGTAGAACAACAACACACGAGAAAATAAATATATAACCACAATCCTTAAGGAAACAGAAGATGGATCTTCTAACAACGCTGTTAATTTATTTTGGTCCTCAGGTCTTGGGGCCAGAAACCTCTCAGAGGGAGATGTTTGATGGCACAGTGAGAAGTCTGGTCAAGGATGTTTTGGAAGGTGGAAATTCTCTTGTTTTCACATATGGAGTCACAAATGCCGGAAAGACATTCACATTTCTAGGTTTGATTTTCTATAAATATATATTTTTTTCTTGCCTTGCAGCTGTTTTGTCCTAACATCCTACTTGTACATTCATAATTGCCCAAAATATCAGAATTGGGCTGTCTGTGTAAACGCAGCCAATATAACCTAGCTAGCAAAAGTTACATGCACCTCTGCAATTCAAAGAGGCCTCAGATCACCATTTGAACAGCTGCCTTGACTATGTTGAAGCTGCCTCAGCTAACGTTACTACTACTAGTTAGCTAGTCACGTTCATTTATAGTTATTACAATAACGTAGCTGGCAAATTGACTGTAGTAAACCTAGTTTTATCAGGCCCACTGAATCACCTAACGTTTCTATATATATTTTTTTTTCTTGCCTTGCAGCTGTTTTGTCCTAACATCCTACTTGTACACAAGGGCTGGCCTGAGTTAGCTGTTGTACAGATTCACTGTTTAAATGACACTGAAATGCAATGCTTTTTATAGTCAAATCACATGTTGACCCTTCAACCCCTTGCTCTTTATGGCCAACTCTCATAAAAACACACTAAGACGACATGATTCACACATTTAACAAATCTTCAACACCTGTTGTGTTTTTTTGTAGGTCCAGAGACCAACGCAGGGATCCTCCCAAGGTCTTTGAATGTCATCTTCAACAGCATTGAGGGCCGTGTTTACGACCAGATGACTATCAAGCCACAGCGATGCAGAGAGTTCATCAGGCTCACTAAAGACCAGCAGAGTGAAGAGGCCACTAACAAGAGAAATTTCTTCAGGCTCCTCAAGGAGGTACAGGGTTGGTTTATTAACCCAAATTCATTTTTTTATTTATATATATTGTTTTAAGCCATTGCATTACTTAACAAGTTTTTCTTTGGGTTTAATCATTTATATTATATCATTGCTCTTCCCCCATAGAGTGATAACCCAAAAACCTCCACCAGCCAGACAAGCTCCACCAGCCAGACAAGCTCCACCAGCCAGACAGGCTCCACCAGCCAGACAGGCTCCACCAGCCAGACAGGCTCCACCAGCCAGACAGGCTCCAGCAGCCAGACAGGCTCCAGCAGCCAGACAGGCTCCAGCAGCCAGACAGGCTCCAGCAGCCAGACAGGCTCCAGCAGCCAGACAAGCTCCACCAGCCAGACAAGCAAGACAACCCTGCAAGGCAAGGAGATTCATCATTTATGTAGTCTTACATCACCATGCATGTTCATGTTTTGCATTTATACATGATTGTCACGTTGCTCTGTCTCTCTCTCTCTGTCTCTCTCTCTCTGGTAGTTTGGTGCATCGTTTGTCATCACAATAGACCTCTATCCAACAAGAGGGTTTGTAAACAGGCTAACCCCGCCACGTGTTTCTCTGACAGGGTCCGCACTAAGTGACATTGAAAGGACTGTGACTGAAGACTCTTTCAGTCTGGTTGTTGACGCACACACCAAGTTCTCCGTCTGGGTGTCCTTCTGTGAAATCTACAACGAGAATATTCACGACTTGCTGGAGCCCGTACCGATCGGGGCCCTGAAGAGATCCACCCTGCGGCTATCACAGGATGTCAAAGGCAACTCCTTTGTAAAAGGTAACAGATGCATTGGAGGTGTAAAATATATTATATATATATATATTGCTGTATAACAAGTTCTTTATATATCTATCCTGGGAATCGGACCCACAATCCTGTTGGAGAAGCACCATGCTCTACCAACTGAGTTGCAAAGGACCAAATGTTCCTGCATGTAATTTCAGATCTGAAGTGGGTACAAGTGAACAACGCGGAGGAAGCCTACAAGGTGATGAAGCTAGGAAAGAAGAACCAGAGCTTCGCCAGCACAAAGCTCAACCTCCTCTCGAGCCGGAGGTATGATCATTTAAATCACATCCATTTCCTTTTTCAATTATTAATTTGAATGTTTCTTTGAGCTGTTACTCACTTGCGTGAGCCAAGTTCACGCAGTAGAGTAGATTGACCACTGAGCTCTTATTAAAATGTTATTTTTTAAATCTGTTCCGTTCCTATGCTCAGCCACAGCATATTTTCTATTCGTATCCTGCGGATTGAAGATGCTCGGATTCCTCGCGTTAACTCTGTCAGCGAGTAAGTGAAATGCATATTTCAATTCATTTTTTTTTTTGCGCACAGTAAAAAATCTTATGAGCCCCGTGCAGTACTTGTGGGTGTCTAAAGGCAAGGCTGTTTTTGTCTTTCTGTTCAGGCTGTCCCTGTGTGACCTGGCTGGGTCAGAGCGGTGCGCTAAAACGCAGAATAAAGGGCAGCGTTTGAAAGAGGCTGGGAACATCAACACATCGCTGATGACGCTGGGCAAGTGCATCAACGCCTTACGCCAAAGCCAGCAATCCAAGTGAGCCTTGTCTGCTTTTTGACATATGTAATAGAGTCTACAAAACATTAGGAACGCCTTCCTAATATGGGGGGGGATACGTAATATTTGAGCTGAGTCTTCAACTCATTTCCCAGTGCTCTGAGAACTGTGTTTTCGTTGTACATCGTCCCTGTCCAAACGTAATAAATACAATTTATTTTCTGACCTGCCTCTTGTTTGCTAGGCTACCACAGCACATCCCTTTCAGGGAGAGCAAGCTCACCCACTACCTGCAGGGCTTCTTCTGTGGGTGGGGCAGAGCCTGCATGGTAGTCAACATCAACCAGTGTGCCTCCATGTACGACGAGACGATCAACGTGCTCAAGTTCTCCGCCGTGGCTCAGAAGGTGGTGGTGCTGACATCCAAGACCGTCCCCCATCTCGCCACCAAGACGTCGGCCCGGGAACTGTCCATGATCGTCGACCACGCAGACAGGAAGAACCTGTTGGGTCTGCGGAGAAGGAGCTCCCTGGTTGGCTGGGAGACCAGTCTGGAGGATGTGCAGGAGGATGTTGATGACATGGAAGAGGAGAGCACGGCAGAGGACAGTGTGATTGAGGAGACCATGCAAGAAGTGGACGATGACAAGTTTCTCATCGATAAAGATGCTTATGAGGTAAGGCTC
The DNA here is from genome assembly GCF_023373465.1 of Oncorhynchus keta. Taxonomy (NCBI): domain Eukaryota; kingdom Metazoa; phylum Chordata; class Actinopteri; order Salmoniformes; family Salmonidae; genus Oncorhynchus; species Oncorhynchus keta. The sequence continues at coordinate 6,111,093 of NC_068444.1, forward strand.
TCCCCCGAGCTACTAGAGCTGAGTGTTGCCAGGGATGTCATTACCCCAGGCCTCATTACACCATATTGAGGCATCTCATTACCCCAGGCCTCATTACACCATATTGAGGCATCTCATTACCCCAGGCCTCATTACCCCAGGCCTCATTACACCATATTGAGGGATCTCATTACCCCAGGCCTCATTACCCCAGGCCTCATTACCCCAGGCCTCATTACCCCAGGCCATCATTGAGGCCTCATTACCCCAGGCCTCATTACCCCAGGCCTCATTACCCCAGGCCTCATTACACCATATTGAGGCATCTCATTACCCCAGGCCTCATTACCCCAGGCCTCATTACCCCAGGCCTCATTACACCATATTGAGGCATCTCATTACCCCAGGCCTCATTACCCCAGGCCTCATTACACCATATTGAGGCATCTCATTACCCCAGGCCTCATTACACCATATTGAGGGGCCTCATTACACCATATTGACGGATCTCATTACCTCACCCCAGGCCTCATTACCCCAGGCCTCATTACACCATATTGAGGCATCTCATTACCCCAGGCCTCATTACCCCAGGCCTCATTACCCCATATTGAGGCATCTCATTACCCCAGGCCTCATTACCCCAGGCCTCATTACCCCAGGCCTCATTACACCATATTGAGGCATCTCATTACCCCAGGCCTCATTACCTCAGGCCTCATTACCCCAGGCCTCATTACACCATATTGAGGCATCTCATTACCCCAGGCCTCATTACCCCATATTGAGGCATCTCATTACCCCAGGCCTCATTACCCCATATTGAGGCATCTCATTACCCCAGGCCTCATTACACCATATTGAGGCATCTCATTACCCCAGGCCTCATTACCTCAGGCCTCATTACCCCAGGCCTCATTACACCATATTGAGGCATCTCATTACCCCAGGCCTCATTACCTCAGGCCTCATTACCCCATATTGAGGCATCTCATTACCCCAGGCCTCATTACCCCAGGCCTCATTACACCATATTGAGGCATCTCATTACCCCAGGCCTCATTACCCCATATTGAGGCATCTCATTACCCCAGGCCTCATTACACCAGGCCTCATTACCCCAGGCCTCATTACCCCAGGCCTCATTACACCATATTGAGGCATCTCATTACCCCAGGCCTCATTACCCCATATTGAGGCATCTCATTACCCAGGCCTCATTACCCATAGGGCATCTCATTACCCCATATTGAGGCATCTCATTACCCCAGGCCTCATTACCCCAGGGCATCTCATTACACCATATTGAGGCATCTCATTACCCCAGGCCTCATTACCCCAGGCCTCATTACCCCAGGCCTCATTACACCATATTGAGGCATCTCATTACCCCAGGCCTCATTACACCAGACTGAGGGGCATCTCATTAGAGCACCTCATTACCCCATAGTGAGGCACCTCATTAGAGGCCTCATTACCCCAGGCCTCATTGAGGCCTCATTACACCAGGCCTCATTACACCATATTGAGGCATCTCATTACCCCAGGCCTCATTACACCATATTGAGGCGCCTCATTACCCCAGGCCTCATTACCCCAAGCCTCATTACACCATATTGAGGCATCTCATTACCCCAGGCCTCATTACACCAGACTGAGGGGCCTCATTAGAGCACAACTCATAACACCATAGTGAGGGACCTCATTAGAGCACACCTCCTAACACCATACTGAGGGACCTCACCGTACCATATTATCACCATACTGAGGGACCTCACCATACCATATTATCACCATACTGAGGTGCCTCACCGTACCATATTATCACCATACTGAGGGACCTCACCATACCATATTATCACCATACTGAGGGGCCTCACCATACCATATTATCACCATACTGAGGTGCCTCACCATACCATATTATCACCATACTGAGGGGCCTCACCATACCATATTATCACCATACTGAGGTGCCTCACCGTACCATATTATCACCATACTGAGGGACCTCACCATACCATATTATCACCATACTGAGGTGCCTCACCGTACCATATTATCACCATACTGCGGTGCCATTATAATATGTATTGCGATTTGGTACTGTTATTCTCTTGCGTTCCGAACATATTGCTCACCACATGTCTGCTGCAGAGGGACAAGAGTCATGATAACTAGTTTTGATCCGTTGTGGAAATAAGTGCTGAAAACAAATTGGCTCCCTATTTTTAAAAAGTGGAGAACCAAGCCATGAAGGAAAAAATATTTTTTGTGCAGGGACGGCCAACAAGAGCAAAAATAATAGCGACATTGTCAAAAAAGACACAATATATTGTCAAAAATAATATCCCGATTATGTAACCAGATTGATTTGTTCCCCCATCACTACTAACCTCTGTTTAGTAGTCACCTACATTACCAGGCCCTGATTGGATTGTTCTGAAATTGGAGGAAGATTCAGGCCTACTAATAGTCTCGTAAAGAGACCTGAGTTTTGCCTGATCAGGTTACATTGTCAAAACTCTGGTCCCTTTTTTATGAATGTAAAGTTCACCCAGAACCAAAGTCTTGTGTAATTTGGTCAGATGCTTTATTTAAAATAAAATGTTTAAAAAAAAAATATATATATATATGTCTGTCCACAAGAGAGAAATTTGAAGTAAGTATTTTAATGGCTGTTAATTAACCCTTTCAGAGCCAACTCCTCCAACTCCGGGAACAGCTCCAGAAAGAGAGGTCTGAAAACCTGGCTCTGGAATCCCGGATCCGGGACGAGGTCACCAAGGAGTTCTCGGAGCTCTTCTCTGAAATGCAGACCGACTACAAGTGAGCTCTTCTCTGCCTGTTTAGTTTTTAACTAATACTTTTTTTAAGGCTGCTTTTTAAAATAATAATAGATTTGGATTTATATATTGCTTTTCTATAAACTGAGGTACTCAAAGCTTTAGTAAGGGGGATTTAAAGGTAAATGTTTTTAAATGCATAAAACTGAACAAGCTGTCGCTATAATAACTTGATTTCTTTGTCTTTTTAAAGGGAACGTCTGGCCAAAGAGAAGGAGATTGTCGAGGAGAGAGCGGAGAGGCGTCTAGAGATCCTGAAGAATCTAGTGAACAAGAACACCAGTCAAGAGGAGCTGGAAAGAACCGATGGAGAACTGGACAGAGCAGAGCGAGCCACGGTAATACGGCCAAACTAGACACGTTGGCCGTCGAGCAGTGTCAACCTCCATCGTATATAGCCTTGTCTCTTCCTCCACCCGACACTGACTTTACTGATAACTACTCTATTGAGGAATCACGTACCCACTATGACATGTGGTCTCACCTAGCTATCTTAAGATGAATGTACGTACTGTAAATCGCTCTGGATTACTAAAAAATGTGTATTGTCTCGTGTAGAAGGACAGCTCGTCGTTGGGAGGCATGTTTGACTCCATGTGCAGTGACCTGGCAGGCATAAAGATGGCGGCTGAGACGGCCAAGACATTTCTGGTGGTCGCCCACCCAAGTAGTGACACCGTCTCCAACCTCTCAGGGCAGCTGCCTGTCAAAACCAATGGTAACCAACTGGCCGGTCGCTTCATTTTAGCACGACACAATGGAGTCCACTAAGCGAAGGCTTGATGATGATGATGATTTTGAATGGGGTGTGTAATGTTAAAAAACCAAGATGTCGCACCCCCTTTTTTGGGATTATGAAACATTGGAGCACTCTGTCACATTCACCTTTCAGTAGAACTCTGTCAGCAATAACCTGTTAATCAGCAGTTTTCACTATCCATCAATGACCGAAGCAGACCGGTTAACCTGATTTAATTTAATTGTTTTCCGTGTCTGTGATGGAACATGCTGGGTTTCCTTCTGGTTGATTAGTCCGTTGTCTTCCGTTGATTTTCAGAACTGGAAAATTATTGCAGACGAGCACCGCAATCAAACGAACATCTTGACGAGGCTAGAAAGGTACTGGCAAATGTATTTTTTTTAATTTTGGATGGGGGTATTTTGCAGCAATGTGACTTATTTTTGGTTCTAACTAGTCAATCGTGGACAGACTACGTATACCACATGATGCTGCATTTTAGTTCTGTGTTAACTGGGAGTCGCACTGGGAGTCGCACTGGGAGTCGCACTGGGTCTTGTAGTCTGCACTGGGCTGAAGTTCTCCGCACTGGGATGTGATTTCGCACTGGGAGGTCAAAGACACTATCAAGGATGTAAGTTCATTTTAAATGACAAACCCTTTTTTTGTGTTTTGTCTTGTAGACTCTGGAGTCTCAGGAGCTGAAGTTCTCCGACCTCGTGGAGTTGTGTCATGAGAAGGATGAGATGATTTCCTCGCTTCAGAACACCGTGGACCAGCAGGTCAAAGACACTATCAAGGATGTAAGTTCATTTTAAATGACAAGCTATCAGCCTGTTCCATAGTTTAGTGATTCTCAAATCTTTTTTTTGGTCACATGGGGTTAGCTTTTGTGATAGCAAATTCATCAGGGACGACCCTCATCACAACACATCAAATGTTATTGGTCACATGCACGTGGTTAGCAGATGTTATTGGTCACATGCACGTGGTTAGCAGATGTTATTGGTCACATGCACGTGGTTTGCAGATGTTATTGGTCACATGCACGTGGTTAGCAGATGTTATTGGTCACATGCACATGGTTAGCAGATGTTATTGGTCACATGCACGTGGTTAGCAGATGTTAATGGTCACATGCACATGGTTAGCAGATGTTATTGGTCACATGCACGTGGTTAGCAGATGTTATTGGTCACATGCACGTGGTTAGCAGATGTTAATGGTCACATGCACGTGGTTAGCAGATGTTAATGGTCACTTGGTCACGTGGTTAGCAGATGTTAATGGTCACATGCACGTGGTTAGCAGATGTTATTGGTCACATGCACGTGGTTAGCAGATGTTATTGGTCACATGCACGTGGTTTGCAGATGTTATTGGTCACATGCACGTGGTTAGCAGATGTTATTGGTCACATGCACATGGTTAGCAGATGTTAATGGTCACATGCACATGGTTAGCAGATGTTAATGGTCACACGCACATGGTTAGCAGATGTTAATGGTCACATGCACGTGGTTAGCAGATGTTATTGCGAGTGTAGCGCAATTCTTGTGCTTCTAGTTTCGACAGTGCAGTAATATCTAACAATTCCACCACAACTACCTAATACACACATCTAAGTAAAGGAATAAGAATATATAAATGTATGGATGAGCAATGCAGAGCGACAGAGGCAAGATGCAATAGATGGTATGTAATGTACAGTTGAAGTTGGAAGTTTTACATACACCGTAGCCAAATACATTTAAACTCTGTTTTTCACAATTCCTGACATTTAATCCTAGTAAAACTCCCTGTCTTCGGTCAGTTAGGATCACCACTTTATTTTAAGAATGTGAAATGTTAGAATAATAGTAGAGAGAATGATTTCTTTCATCACATTTCCAGTGGGTCAGAAGTTTACATACACTCAATTAGTATTTGGTAGCAATGCCTTTAAATTGTTTAACTTGGGTCAAACGTTTCAGGTAGCCTTCCACAAGCTTCCCACAATAAGTTGGGTGAATTTTGGCCCATTCCTCCTGACAGAGCTGGTGTAACTGAGTCAGGTTTGTAGGCCTCCTTGCTCGCACATGATCTTTCAGTTCTGCCCACACATCTATGGGATTGAGGTCAGGGTTTTGTGATGGCCACTCCAACACCTTGACTTTGTTGTCCTTAAGCCATTTTGCCACAACTTTGGAAGTATGCTTGGGGTCATTGTCCATTTGGAAGACCCATTTGCGACCAAGCTTTAACTTCCTGACTGATGTCTTGAGATGTTGCTTTAATATAGCCACATAATTTCCCTTCCTCATGATGCCATCTATTTTGTGAAGTGCACCAGTCCTCCTGCAGCAAAGCACCCCCACAACATGATGCTGCCAACCCCCGTGCTTCACGGTTGGTATGGTGTTCTTCGGCTTGCAAGCCTCCCCCTTTTTCCTCCAAACATAACGATGGTCATTATGGAAAACAGTTCTATTTTTGCTTCATCAGACCAGAGGATATTTGTCCCCATGTGTAGTTGCAAACCGTAGTCTGGCTTTTTAAGGTGGTTTTGGGGCAGTGGCTTCTTCCTTGCTGAGCGTCCTTTCAGGTTATGTCGATATGGGACTCGTTTTACTGTGGATATAGATACTTTTGTACCGGTTTCCTCCAGCATCTTCACAAGGTCCTTTTCTGTTCTGGGATTGATTTGCACTTTTCGCACAAAAGTCCGTTCATCTCTAGGAGACAGAATGCGTCTCCTTCCTGAGCGGTATGACGGCTGCGTGGTCCCATGGTGTTTATACTTGCGTACTATTGTTTGTACAGATGAATGTGGTACATTCAGGCATTTTGAAATTGCTCCCAAGGATGAACCAGACTTGTGGAGGTCTACAATGTTTTTCTGGGGTCTTGGCTGATTTCTTTTGATTTTCTCATGATGTCAAGCAAAGAGGCACTGAGTTTGAAGGTTGGCCTTGAAATACATCCACAGGTACACCTCTAATTAACTCAAGCTAATTGACATTATTTATCAGAAGCTTCTGAAGCCATGACATTTTCTGGAATTTTCCAAGCTGGTTAATGGTACAGTCATCTTAGTGTTTGTAAACTTCTGACCTACTGGAATTGTGATACAGTGAAATAATCTATAGTGTGTAAACATTTGTTGGAAAAATTACGTGTCATGCACAGAGTAGATGTCCTAACTGACTTGCCAAAGCTATAGCTTGTTAACAAGAAATCTGTTAATGACTCCAACCTAAGTGTATGTAAACTTCCAACTTTAACTCTACATGTGAGATGAGTAATGCAAGATATGTAAACATTAAAGTGACTCGTGATCCATTTATTGAAGTGGCCAATGATTTCAAGTTTATATGTAGGCAGCAGCCTCTTTGTGTTAGTGATGAACATAATTGCAAATGAGTTCTGCTCTGACTTTTTGCAGTGCATCATGGCTGGACGAACCAAGTCTGACCCTGGGAAGCAACATTTTAAAAGCCCATGTCCTTGGCATCTGAGAGAATATAGCAATACGACACATTTTGTCATGGGGCAGAGTTTTTTTTATTTTTTTTTTATTTTTTAAATGTACTGTGGATACCAATATCCCTGTGAGCTGCCCAGGCCTGTCACTCAGAGTTGACACAGGCCTGGGCAAGCTCACGGATGTTTTCCAAAACTGTGTTTAATCTCTTAGTAGTATTCATTAACGATGTATTCTATTTTGACATCTGACCACCTGCGGTACGTAGCCGACCCCATTTTGAGTACCCCTGTCACACTCTGTATTTGACAATACCTCTTCCATTTTTATTTAATAGCTCACTGGTGCCAATTTCCCATCCAAATGTCACTTTTTTTTATTTTTAATGAATGCTCATATCCAGAACGTGACCAATTTTTATTCCAGCTTGAGTAGGCCATGCTAGATGTTTTAACACTTGTTGTTGTTGTGGGTTTCCCTTGTCAGAAGACGACATTCGACAGCATCAAGGATGAGCTCCGGCGTCTGAAGAGCAGTTGCACTTGCTCCGGCGGGGAGAAGCGCAGCTCTCGCACAGAGAGCCGCAAACGGCTGGTGGACCTCCAGCCGGACCTGGAGGAACAGCCCCCTAGAAAGAAAGGTATTGGTTCGGCTCCGAGCACTGCCGGGATGTCCCTCCCACCGTTTGTGTGTGTGTGTGGGGGGAGTAATGCTGGAGGTCGGAAAAACATCCGCTCGAAAAGGCGGCTGTCTGCGCTCAAGAAATAATGCTGCCTCAGACTTCCTTATGTATAAATGCTTCTATTTGGCATTTGTGTGTTTTTTTTAAAGTGGTTGTCGTATTCATGATTTTATTTGGTTTTCTGTACTCGGACATTTAAAAAAAAAACAGCTGTGGAAGGTATTATTGAGGTGTCGCATCATTAGAGACCCCATGTTCTGAGAAATGATCTTCACCAAGATGGGCTTAGAAATGTTTATTTTTCCTTATCAATTGCTGACCAAAATTGCAATGTGTCCAGTTGTTTGCTTGTTTAGCAAACCTCTAGCCCTAATCCCATTCCACTGGCTAAAGCTTAATGACAACACCAGATTCATTCAGTTATATACTGTTAAGCATCCCATTAAACTAACATCCCACCATACTGCTGACGATTCTATTATAATATACTTTGTTTGCAATGCCTTTTTGTTTATATATATATTTTTAGAGATGACTCATCACATATCCTGTTCTTTGTTAGGATTCCATGGGGAGGGTAGTGGAGAGGAAGAGGAGAAGATGGACAGATTGCGCTGGGAGCAGGAAGTGAAATCCTCAGAAGTGGCGCAACTAGTAGAGACTCTGCAGCTTGATCGGTTAGCACACGGAGAGGGTGACTGGAAAGTGCAGGAGAAGAATATCTCCTGTATGGAGGAACATGAGCTGAAAGCTGAGCTGGAGGCGCAGACGCGTGCTGGCGAGGAGGCCCTGTCCGCGGTGGTGGTGGTGGAGGAGGAGGAGGCGTGGAGGGAGAATGCCAGGCTACTCCAGGAACAGGGAGACTTGCAGCGGGAGATGAGCATACTCCGAGGGGAATCCCAGGATCTAACTGGGAAGCTGCAGGCAATGGAGAGGGAGGTCAGTCTGCAGACAGCCAGAGCAGAAAAAGCTGCCGAGGACCGACAGGCCACGCATGACCACGAGCTCAGAGAGAAAGCTGCCCTCATTGACTCCCTGAAACAGGAAGTAGCACGCCTAGGGCAGGAAGTCGTGGCCTCTCAAGCTGCGTCGGGAGTACAAAGGGACAGCAGGCTTCTCAGAGACAAGATGGCGGAACTGAAGAGGGAATGCTCAGAGGCCCTGGAGGAGAGGCTCCTGCTGAAAGAGAAACTGGCCCAACAGCAGAAAGAGAAACTGGCCCAACAGCAGATCTCAGAACAGGAGTTGAAGGAGCTGAAAGAGAAACTGTCCCAACAGCAGAAAGAGAAACTGGCCCAACAGCAGATCTCAGAACAGGAGTTGAAGGAGCTGAAAGAGAAACTGGCCCAACAGCAGATCTCAGAAGAGGAGTTGGAGGAGCTGAAAGAGAAACTGGCCCAACAGCAGAAAGAGAAACTGGCCCAACAGCAGATCTCAGAACAGGAGTTGGAGGAGCTGAAAGAGAAACTGGCCCAACAGCAGATCTCAGAACAGGAGTTGGGGGAGCTGAAAGAGAAACTGGCCCAACAACAGATCTCAGAACAGGAGTTGGAGGAGCTGAAAGAGAAACTGGCCCAACAGCAGATCTCAGAAGAGGAGTTGGAGGAGCTGAAAGAGAAACTGGCCCAACAGCAGAAAGAGAAACTGGCCCAACAGCAGATCTCAGAACAGGAGTTGGATGAGCTTAAAGAGAAACTGGCCCAACAGCAGATCTCAGAACAGGAGTTGGATGAGCTTAAAGAGAAACTGGCCCAACAGGAACTGACCTTGGAGCAGCTTAAGGCGGAAATGGAGGCTAAAGAAGAGGCCCACGTTGACAGCAAAAACTCTGTAGCTGAGAGAGAGACTGCTGAGGGGCTGAGGAAACTAAACTCTGATCTGGAGGTTGAGGTTGTGACCTTGAAGGGAAAGATGGCCTATCTGGAGGAAGAGGAGCGCACCCGCCAAACAGAGAGGGAGGTGGCTGTAACCGTGTCCCAAACGGAGAGAGTGACAGAGTTGGAGAAGATACTGATCGACAAGGAGGCGGAGGTGTCGGGCCTGCAGAGGAGCCTGAGGGAGGCGCAGGAGAGGTGGGAGGATGAGGAGGCCGCTGCGGTGCAGGAGGCTCGTAGGAGGGAGGTGGAGAGGAGGAGGGAGCTGCTGGCCGTGGCTGAAGAGGCCATCGCTCAGAAGGACGCTGAGCTGATGAAGAGAGCCCAGGACATCACCAGGTTAGTGGGCTGGCTGGCATCGTTCACTCTGACTAGTGGGGAGGCCCAAGGGCCAATCCCAAATCATCCTCTAAAAACCCTATGCACGTGTGGAGATCTGAGAGGATATGATTGGTGTAGGCTAGGTGGAACTGTCACCGTACTGCCTATCAGAGGACAAGGTGCAGCTAGTACAAGATTGATTACACATGACTTCTCAGATCTCTACAAGTGTACAGGGCACCGGGTTTAGGGGTTGTTTTGATTTCTTTATTTTCCCTGCTCATCCCGACTGCTAAACCTCTCTCTAATATAGCGGTGTTTTTAAATTAATCTCATGTGTTTGTGACCACAGATTGAAGGAGACCATTAAACTTGACTCAGACAAAGTGAAGAGTTTGAGCCTGGACCTTGAGAGGAAAGACGATGACGTTTCTGATCTCAAAGAGAAGCTGTCCGACTCTAAAAAACAGATCCAGCAAGTTCAAAAGGAGGTAAAGGCTGAAAAGATTTATATATTTCATTGTGGCAACAGGGTAGCCTAGCGGTTAGAGCGTAGAGGTGGCAGCAGGGTAGCCTAGCGGTTAGAGCGTAGAGGTGGCAGCAGGGTAGCCTAGCGGTTAGAGCGTAGAGGTGGCAGCAGGGTAGCCTAGCGGTTAGAGCGTAGAGGTGGCAGCAGGGTAGCCTAGCGGTTAGAGCGTAGAGGTGGCAGCAGGGTAGCCTAGCGGTTAGAGCGTAGAGGTGGCAGCAGGGTAGCCTAGCGGTTAGAGCGTAGAGGTGGCAGCAGGGTAGCCTAGCGGTTAGAGCGTAGAGGTGGCAGCAGGGTAGCCTAGCGGTTAGAGCGTAGAGGTGGCAGCAGGGTAGCCTAGCGGTTAGAGCGTATAGGTGGCAGCAGGGTAGCCTAGCGGTGACAAGGTACAAAATCTGTCATTTTGCCCCTGAACAAGGCAGTTAACCCACTGTTCCTAGGCCATCATTGAAAATAAGAATTTGTTCTTACAAATTGACAAGAACATTTTCACACTGATATTTAACCCTTCCTCATAGGCTGAGTCTCCTCCTTCACATCTGTACAAACATCATTCTTTATTGCTAGGCAGGACACTAAGTGATACGGGCCATAAACTTTTATTTCTCCCTTAAGATAAGATGACCTGACCTACCCCCCTCCATCACTAATACATGGCTCTCTCCCCTCATCAATGCCTGACACATGTAATCAATCCACTGCACTCAACACATTCCAAGTTTAATTGCACACACTATAACCATTCTGGTGTAGACCCTCTAAACCTCAGCCCCCTCCCTCAGTGACATGAATAAGTACATTTCCTTTTTCTCAGAACCCTACACAGTTGACCGTGGGGCAGCTCTAGCAGGGCAGAAATTTGACAACCTGACTTGTTGGCAAGGTGGCGTCCTATGACAGGTGCTATGTTGAAAGTCACTGAGCTCTTCAGTACGGGGCCATTCTACTGTCAATGTTTGTCAATGGAGATTGCATGTCTGTGCTTGATTAAAAAAAAAAAATTATAGACTTGTCAGCAATGAGTGTGGCTGAAATGGCAAAAATCCACTCATTTGAACGAGTGTCCACATACTTTTGTAATGTAGTTGGTGAATAATTCTACACTATTTCAATAACATATTAAACACTAGTAATACAATGTGAATAACACATTAAACACTTATTGAAGACTTGATAACATGTGTGCCCCTTTTTGTTATCCCTACTCAAGATCGTCTTGGAGAAATCTCTCAAACTGAAACTGCTGGACTTGGAGAAAGTGAGGAAACAGCAGCAGGCAGACTTGGCCAACAAAGACCGGACCATACAACAACTGAAATCTGTATGTTGTGTACTCTCTGGGGAATTTTCATTCTAACAAAGAGACCTGTATATATATATATATATATATATGTATATATATGTATATATATATGTATATATGATATGTATATATGTATATGTATGTATGTATGTATGTATGTATGTATGTATGTATGTATGTATGTATGTATGTATGTATGTATGTATGTATGTATGTATGTATGTATGTATGTATGTATGTATGTATGTATGTATGTATGTATGTATGTATGTATGTATGTATGTATGTATGTATGTATGTATGTATGTATGTATGTATGTATGTATGTATGTATGTATGTATGTATGTATGTATGTATGTATGTATGTATGTATGTATGTGTGTATGTATGTATGTGAGTATGTATGTGTGTATGTATGTATGTATGTATAGATAGGTCTGAGAATGTATATTATATATATATATATACCCTTGTTGTTGACCAGCTCTTCCTCTATCCAGGAACGTTCTGCTGACTCGAAGTCTGAGGAGAACCTAAAGCTGTATCAGAACGCCTGCAACGGTACCCATTGTTCCGTACTGTTCTACCCTGTGTGTCTGTCTTCCATACATCAGTCTGTGTGTTGAACTCTGTCTTCCCCGACTACTTAGTAAAACTGTGTATTAATCACACTATAGAACACTTTAGACACTATAGAACACTTTAGACACTAGAACACTTTAGACACTATAGAACACTTTAGACACTATAGAACACTTTAGACACTATAGAACACTTTAGACACTATAGAACACACTGTTCTAAAAAAATGTATTCCGTTTAACAACAAATATCAACATATGAGACTCGTACATACTGAGAATTCAGCGTTACTCGCACATACTGAGAATTCAGCGTTACTCGCGCATACTGAGAATTCAGCGTTACTCGCGCATACTGAGAATTCAGCGTTACTCGCGCATACTGAGAATTCAGCGTTACTCGCGCATACTGAGAATTCAGCGTTACTCGCGCATACTGAGAATTCAGCGTTACTCGCGCATACTGAGAATTCGGCGTTACTCGCGCATACTGAGAATTCGGCGTTACTCGCGCATACTGAGAATTCGGCGTTACTCGCGCATACTGAGAATTCGGCGTTACTCGCGCATACTGAGAATTCGGCGTTACTCGCGCATACTGAGAATTCAGCGTTACTCGCGCGTACTGAGAATTCAGCGTTTAATGCAGTGTGTCGTTTGTTTTTGGTACAGACCCCCTTTTCTGATTATTAGACAGCACACATTTTACTGTAGCTCTCTTCCTCCATTAGGATAAACTCGCCTGATTCAACTCTTCCTCCATTAGCATCCAGAGGGCTTGATGATGATTAGTATCTGGGGTTACAATAAAATGTGTACTGAGAATTATATTACTGTGGACTACTGGAGTTGGGATCTGAAACACTGATTTAATGCGCAATTGCATGTTTTCCTGTCGTTTGTTTTTGGTACAGACACCCCTTTTCTGATTATTAGACACACGTGGATCTGAAAAGGTGCTCTTCCTCATTAGCATCCAGAGAATTATATTACTGTAGATCTGAAAAGGTGCTCTTCCTCCATTAGCATTCAGAGAATTATATTACTGTAGATTTGAAAAGGTGCTCTTCCTCCATTAGCATTCAGAGAATTATATTACTGTAGATTTGAAAAGGTGCTCTTCCTCCATTAGCATCCAGAGAATTATATTACTGTAGATCTGAAAAGGTGCTCTTCCTCCATTAGCATTCAGAGAATTATATTACTGTGGACCTGAAAATTAGGTGCTCTTCCTCCATTAGCATCCAGAGAATTAGCATCCAGCAGAGAATTATATTACTGTAGATCTGAAAAGGTGCTCTTCCTCCATTAGCATCCAGAGAATTATATTACTGTAGATTTGAAAAGGTGCTCTTCCTCCATTAGCATTCAGAGAATTATATTACTGTAGATTTGAAAAGGTGCTCTTCCTCCATTAGCATCCAGAGAATTATATTACTGTAGATCTGAAAAGGTGCTCTTCCTCCATTAGCATCCATTAGCATCCAGAGAATTATATTACTGTAGATCTGAAAAGGTGCTCTTCCTCCATTAGCATCCAGATAATTATATTACTGTAGATGAAAGTCAAAAATGAGTTTGACATCCTGGCATTTTTAAAGCATTTACTTTTAAGTTTCAAAATTGCACATACTAGAGAACGTCCTATTTCCACATAACCAAAATGGCCACTATTTAGAATACGAGTACAAGTATTAGAACACGGTCATAGTGTTGACTGCACACGGTAGTTCAGGTATTGTGACATAGCCGTAGTGTTTTGACAGTACATACGGTAGTCTATTCCCATATGCTCTTCTCTGTGTGTCTCTGTCTTGGTTTAATGGGGTTCATTGTGCTTCCTCAGACCTTCAGGCTAAGGAGCGTTTGATCGAGGACATGCGTCTGGCTCTGACTGAGCAGGAGGACACCCAGACCCAACAGGAGCAGGTGCTGGAGGCTAAACTGGAAGAGATCGACGCCCTCACAGAAGGTGGGATTATCAAATCACTATTTAAAGTGCATTTAAACACTTGTCAATACACTTAACAAAACAAATATATATATATATATATATATATATATATTAAAAATGAATAATAACAATATAATATTTAAATATAGCCGCAAACACAAGCAGCAATGAACGGGGTTCACAGGATGACAAATGAAACAAGATATAGTCTATGTGTAATCAGTGAAAGCATTGCCACGTTAATAACAAATGTAATGAGTATTTGGTGACAGACCGTACTCAAGTGTTTGTTGTTATCATTTTCAGAGGTGGAGAAAGTGAAAGGGCTGTTACGCTACCAGGACAATAGAAAAGACACTGCGGCCCTGAGAGACGGCCAATCGGACGAAGCCAAATTAGCCAAACAGGAAGCCGTTCAGGCTCAAGTGACCTTGAAGGTAGACGTCTAACTATTTAGTTGATAAATGCATATTTCTGTTTTTTTTTTTTAGATTGGATTAATCCGTGTTTGTACATGTTTTTCCCCCAAGTAATCATATGTGTTAGCGTCTGGGATTATACAACCAAAAAAAGGACCGTGACGACTGAACAGACCTCTTATCGAGGACGTCTTTACTGATCTCGATAATTAGGATAAATAGTCTACAGCCTTCTAAATGTGATGTTTGACGTGAAATAAGTCTGCTAGTGTGGCTGGTTGGTAGATAGATTGGTCATTAATAAAAAATTGGTAATTGTTAGCTGCAACGTTCAAACTAGAAGTAGGAGTTTTTAAGGGTCATGTAAAAAGTCATTGAGGGGCACATTGTTAGAAATCAATCATTATTGCATATTTGTGTGTGTGTGTGTGTGTGTGTGTGTGTGTGTGTGTGTTTCTAGCTGTGCACTGAGAAGCACCAGGCTGACAGGAGGAAGTGGCTTGAGGAGAAGATGGTTCTGATCCGGCAGGCCAAGGAGGCCGAGGACAAGCGGAACCAGGAGATGAGGAAGTTCGCAGACGGCCGTGAGCGACACGCCAAACAGCAAACCCAAGTGGTAATAGAACTTCCTGTAGAAATGACCCCTTAGAACCTCTCCTCTGGGGACGACCCCCCACCCCCCAGCCGTTCTGTGTATTTGAACTATTCCACAACCATCTCATTTACACCTGATTTCAACTTGTCAACTAATCATCAATCACTTAAATATCTGAATCAAGTGGGCTACAACAAAATGGTGAAACGTCTAGGGGTCCCCGAGGAGAGGTTTTTAAAAACCCCTGCCCTTAAGAGTTCAGCCGCAAAACAGACGGCGCCTGCTAAGGAACCCCCTCTTGTCTGTCTGTGACCCTGTAGGAAGATCTCGTGGCCCAGCTCGGTGAGAAGGAGCAGGACCTAGTGAAGTGGAGGAAAGAGAGGGACTCCCTGGTGACAGCTCTGGAGGTCCAGCTAACCAAACTCCTCTCCAACATCGCAGACAAGGATGAACAGATAGCCAGTCTCCGCAGCAACGCCTCCTCTCAGCCAGCAGAGGTCAGTTCAAGCACACACATGATGGGACTGTTAGGTTAGTTGGGGCTGTCGGAGAATGTTCTCATTTGGGATGGTACATATTAGCACGATTAAGGTTGGCTGCAGGGTTGTTGCTCATTTTCCATTTGAACTTTGCATACAGAAGAAGTGATTTGGAGTTTGCACTGTTTAGAAAACCCTTTACTTTTATTTTTAAATAGTTGGCACTGATTTTATGCACAATGAGAATGCTCTCTACAAAGGTATTGTTACTGTAGGTTAATTTATTATCTATCATTTTGAAATGGAATTGTTTCAAACTCTGGATGGGGCACGGTTCACATCCCATTACGTTTTGTGGTACCGAAAATGAACACAACTTTGTACCGTGAGGCTGGATGCGAGTTAATTGGTCCATTATATCCTAATGGGTGGTTGTGTTGGTGGTGTTCGTCCTTCCTCAGAGGCACCATGGCCAGGTGGAGGTTGAGGAGCTGCAGAGCCTTCTGTCTGAGAGAGACGCTGAGATCCTGAAGCTGAAGGAACAACTGAAGGCTGCAGCCAAGGCAAGTGGAAACGTCTCATCCGCGCCTTCCCATAAGCCCAGAGAGACCGGCACTCTGGTGAGTGGCAACGTCTCATCCGCGCCTTCCCATAAGCCCAGAGAGACCGGCACTCTGGTGAGTGGCAACGTCTCATCCTCGCCTTCCCATAAGCCCAGAGAGACCGGCACTCTGGTGAGAGAGCCGTCTCCTTTATGACAAATACAAGTGTATGGGTCACGTGTACAGGATAGAGTGTAAAATACTTTACTTGCGAGCTCTCTACAGTACACATTGAATAAAGTTATATTTATGCTAATCTCCCACCTATATTTTGTAAGTTGGTCTTGTTGATACAAAGGATGATCTCACTCACTCTGCCTCTCACTCTCTCTGCCTCTCACTCTCTCTGCCTCTCACTCTCTCTGCCTCTCACTCTGTCTCTCTCACAGACTAAAGCAGAGGAGTGCCCTCCCCAAGTCAGTGAGAGAACTCTCCACGACGACAACAGTGAATTAGTACATGGAGTGAAGACTGAGCAGAGGACCAGTCAGGTAATCCGTTGTCTCTCTAGACATGTGGGTTTCCTCCCAACAATGTTCCCCGTGCCTTAACGCGTCTGTCTGTACGTAACAGAACATCAGTTTGGCAAAGAGGAAGTCTGTTATCGCCTTATCCGACCTGTTGCCCCCAGAATGGTAGTTATCAAGATGAAGAGATCACTGAGGAGTGCATTTCTGAAGTTTAGTCTAGTTTGCATCAATTATCTTCACTAAAAACCACTGCGAAGGTTTAGCCTGCAAACCTTTAGGTTTTTTTTCCCCGACTCGCTACGTTTTGTCATGTCTGCCTTGTGATTGGTTGGGAGTAGCTGCAGTTGCCTTGGGTCAGGTTTCCGGAGGTAATCGTGGACATTGTATCAGACAGAGCAGACAGCCAGACATGGTGCTGGGGTGAAGGTTAACGAATGGACACAAGGTTATGTGAGTTATTGAATCAATCCAATATGTAGGTATCCTTCTGCGCGTCAGGGTAGCTGGGGCGGCAGGGTAGCCTAGTGGTTAGAGCGTTGGACTAGTAACCGGAAGGTTGCAAGTTCAAACCCCCGAGCTGACAAGGTACAAATCTGTCGTTCTGCCCCCTGAACAGGCAGTTAACCCACTGTTCCCAGGCCGTCATTGAAAATAAGAATTTGTTCTTAACTGACTTGCCAAGTTAAATAAAGGTAAAATTAAAATCCTTCCGCGCGCCAGGAGACACTCCGAGTAAAGACTTTTCAGTTCTAAAAGATATTGGCCTCATTCACGCTCATTATTTGAAGTGCGATTTCTACTATTTTTCATGTGTCAATTATAAACTCTTCTGAACGAAGAGCTGTTTGGGAGCCAAATTAACGTCTCTTTTTAGGTGACCGGAGCCAAATGATCTGGCTCGCCAAAAAAAGCCTTG
Organism: Oncorhynchus keta; assembly: GCF_023373465.1. Taxonomy (NCBI): domain Eukaryota; kingdom Metazoa; phylum Chordata; class Actinopteri; order Salmoniformes; family Salmonidae; genus Oncorhynchus; species Oncorhynchus keta. Next base: position 6,128,843 of record NC_068444.1, read on the forward strand.
GCGTGTCCATCGCTCGTTCCACAGCTACTTTTAGTCATGGGAGAGTGCAGTGATTTTTTTTTTTTTTAAGAACTATTTTCACTCCGATGGAGAAAAATGTACACTGCTCAAAGAAATAAAGGGAACACTAAAATAACACATCCTAGATCTGAATGAATGAAATATTCTTATTAAATACGTTTTTCTTTACATAGTTGAATGTGTTGACGACAACCTCACAAACATGATCAATGGAAATCAAATGTATCAACCCATGGAGGTCTGGATTTGGAGTCACACTCAAAATTAAAGTGGAAAACCACACTACAGGCTGATCCAACTTTGATGTAATGTCCTTAAAACAAGTCAAAATAAGGCTCAGTAGTGTGTGTGGCCTCCGCCTGCCTGTATGACCTCCCTACAACGCCTGGGCATGCTCCTGTGAGGTGGCGGATGGTCTCCTGAGGGATCTCCTCCCAGACCTGGACTAAAGCATCCGCCAACTCCTGGACAGTCTGTGGTGCAACGTGGCGTTGGTGGATGGAGCGAGACATGATGTTCTCAATTGGATTCAGGTCTGGGGAATGGGCGAGCCAGTCCATAGCATAAATGCCTTCCTCTTGCAGGAACTGCTGACACACTCCAGCCACATGAGGTCTAGCATTGTCTTGCATTAGAAGGAACCCAGGGCCAACCGCACCAGCATATGGTCTGACAAGGGGTCTGAGGATCTCATCTCGGCTTCTCCAGACTGTCACGTCTGTCACATGTGCTCAGTGTGAACCTGCTTTCATCTGTGAAGAGCACAAGGCGCCAGTGGCGAATTTGCCATTCTTGGTGTTCTCTCGCAAATGCCAAACGTCCTGCACGGTGTTGGGCTGTAAGCACAACCCCCACCTGTGGACGTCGGGCCCTCATTACCACCCTCATGGAGTCTGTTTCTGACCGTTTGAGCAGACACATGCACATTTGTGGCCTGCTGGAGGTCATTTTGCAGGGCTCTGGCAGTGCTCCTCCTGCTCCTCCTTGCACAAAGGCGGAGGTAACGGTCCTGCTGCTGGGTTGTTGCCCTCCTACGGCCTCCTCCACATCTCCTGATCTACTGGCCTGTCTCCTGGTAGCGCCTCCATGCTCTGGACACTACGCTGACAGACACAGCAAACCTTCTTGCCACAGCTCACATTGATGTGCCATCCTGGATGAGCTGCACTACCTGAGCCACTTGTGTGGGTTGTAGACTCCGTCTCATGCTACCACTAGAGAGAAAGCACCGCCAATATTCAAAAGTGACCAAAACATCAGCCAGGAAGCATGGGAACTGAGAAGTGGTCTGTGGTCCCCACCTGCAAAACCACTCCTTTATTGGGGATGTCTTGCTAATTGCCTATAATTTCCACCTGTTGTCTATTCAATTTGCACAACAGCATGTGAAATGTATTGTCAATCAGTGTTGCTTCCTAAGTGGACAGTTTGATTTCACAGAAGTGTGATTGACTTGGAGTTACATTGTGTTGTTTAAGTGTTCCCTTTATTTTTTTGAGCAGTGTTAAAAAAAATATTTTTTTTAATGATTCCATGCTTTTGTAGTAGAGATGGCTTCTGGCAACGCGTGTCGCTTTAGAATCAGAACATGCTGAATGTTAACCCGACTGACTAGACGCTCCTGAAGGGTTAACCCGACTGACTAGACGCTCCTGAAGGGTCAACCCGACTGACTAGACGCTCCTGAAGGGTCAACCGGACGACTAGACGCTCCTGAAGGGTCAACCCGACTGACTAGACGCTCCTGAAGGGTTAACCCGACTGACTAGACGCTCCTGAAGGGTCAACCCGACTGACTAGACGCTCCTGAAGGGTCAACCCGACTGACTAGACGCTCCTGAAGGGTTAACCCGACTGACTAGACGCTCCTGAAGGGTCAACCCGACTGACTAGACGCTCCTGAAGGGTCAACCCGACTGACTAGACGCTCCTGAAGGGTCAACCCGACTGACTAGACGCTCCTGAAGGGTCAACCCGACTGACTAGACGCTCCTGAAGGGTCAACCCGACTGACTGACTGAAGGGTCAGACGCTCCTGAAGGGTCAACCCGACTGACTAGACGCTCCTGAAGGGTCAACCCGACTGACTAGACGCTCCTGAAGGGTCAACCCGGGTCAAGGGTCCCCGACTGACTAGACGCTCCTGAAGGGTCAACCCGACTGACTAGACGCTCCTGAAGGGTCAACCCGACTGACTAGACGCTCCTGAAGGGTCAACCCGACTGACTAGACGCTCCTGAAGGGTTAACCCGACTGACTAGACGCTCCTGAAGGGTCAACCCGACTGACTAGACGCTCCTGAAGGGTCAACCCGACTGACTAGACGCTCCTGAAGGGTCAACCCGACTGACTAGACGCTCCTGAAGGGTTAACCCGACTGACTAGACGCTCCTGAAGGGTCAACCCGACTGACTAGACGCTCCTGAAGGGTCAACCCGACTGACTAGACGCTCCTGAAGGGTCAACCCGACTGACTAGACGCTCCTGAAGGGTTAACCCGACTGACTAGGGTGAAGGGTCAACCCGACTGACTAGACGCTCCTGAAGGGTCAACCCGACTGACTAGACGCTCCTGAAGGGTCAACCCGACTGACTAGACGCTCCTGAAGGGTCAACCCGACTGACTAGACGCTCCTGAAGGGTCAACCCGACTGACTAGACGCTCCTGAAGGGTCAACCCGACTGACTAGACGCTCCTGAAGGGTCAACCCGACTGACTAGACGCTCCTGAAGGGTCAACCCGACTGACTAGACGCTCCTGAAGAGTTAACCCGACTGACTAGACGCTCCTGAAGGGTCAACCCGACTGACTAGACGCTCCTGAAGGGTCAACCCGACTGACTAGGTGCTCCTGAAGGTTAACCAACCCTCACTGTCATACTGTGTACCCTTGTCTTTAGGGGTCTGGGGGCTACCCGTCGGTGCTAGACTCCTCAGAGATCATAACGGAGGGAGGCAGGACCAGACGCTTCCCCAAGCCTGAGCTCGAGATCTCCTTTAGCCCGCTGCAGCCCAACAGGATGGCCCTGAAACGCCAGGGAGAGGACGTGATCAACGTCAAAATCACCCGCAAGAGGAAGAGCTCTGAGATCGACAAGGTAGACCGTGTTAAAGGGATAGTCCCCCCCCCCCCAAATTACCGAATGACATTTTTAGTTTCCTTTACCCAGTAAGAGCTGTTTGGATTTGAGCATGCTAATGCTCCCATGACTTGAATTGTGCCACAAATGCTAAAACGTTAGCATTTGCAAACCGTGCCAGTGTAACTGAACCAAAACATGGGTTGCTGCCACACCTTGTCCATACACTGCTTACAGGGTAAGCAAACCAATGTCATTTAGGTGAACTGTCCTGTTTTTAAAAAAATTAAATAAAAACTTTCAGCGAGGGCTTGGATGTTCAGTCTGGGGTACAACTGTGGTCCTCCTGCCACAGCACAGCACGCCTGTAGCATGGTGGGACCCTGTCCATCTTACCATTCAGGTGGTGGGCGTGTCTCTCTCCTGTCAGTCATCTTAAAGACATGCTCCGGAACTTATGGCGACTACTAAGTGTTTTGTTTTTTTAAACCTCCATTTGGGCTGGATGTGTCAATGTGTAGTTCATATATGCATATGAACCGTTTTATGAAGTGTTTTTAATAATTAGGTTCTACTTAAGAGAAAGTCGTTCAACATAATTACTAGTTTATTGCCCCTGTCTTACGTTATGCGTTGAAAATGGAAAAAGCTTGTGTTTCCATGACGTAGGAGCGAGTGAAGGCTGTGGGGCAGTATGGGTCTCTACTGCAGTGACGTAGGAGTGAGTGAAGGCTGTGGGGCAGTGATGTAGGAGTGAGTGAAGGCTGTGGGGCAGTGATGTAGGAGTGAGTGAAGGCTGTGGGGCAGTGATGTAGGAGTGAGTGAAGGCTGTGGGGCAGTGATGTAGGAGTGAGTGAAGGCTATGGGGCAGTGATGTAGGAGTGAGTGAAGGCTATGGGGCAGTATGGGTCTCTACTGCAGTGACGTAGGAGTGAGTGAAGGCTATGGGGCAGTGATGTAGGAGTGAGTGAAGGCTGTGGGGCAGTGATGTAGGAGTGAGTGAAGGCTATGGGGCAGTGATGTAGGAGTGAGTGAAGGCTATGGGGCAGTGACGTAGGAGTGAGTGAAGGCTGTGGGGCAGTGATGTAGGAGTGAGTGAAGGCTGTGGGGCAGTGATGTAGGAGTGAGTGAAGGCTGTGGGGCAGTGACGTAGGAGTGAGTGAAGGCTGTGGGGCAGTGATGTAGGAGTGAGTGAAGGCTGTGGGGCAGTGATGTAGGAGTGAGTGAAGGCTGTGGGGCAGTGATGTAGGAGTGAGTGAAGGCTGTGGGGCAGTGATGTAGCAGTGAGTGAAGGCTGTGGGGCAGTGGGTCTCTACTGCAGTGACGTAGGAGTGAGTGAAGGCTGTGGGGCAGTGATGTAGGAGTGAGTGAAGGCTGTGGGGCAGTATGGGTCTCTACTGCAGTGACGTAGGAGTGAGTGAAGGCTGTGGGGCAGTGATGTAGGAGTGAGTGAAGGCTATGGGGCAGTGATGTAGGAGTGAGTGAAGGCTATGGGGCAGTGACGTAGGAGTGAGTGAAGGCTATGGGGCAGTGACGTAGGAGTGAGTGAAGGCTATGGGGCAGTGACGTAGGAGTGAGTGAAGGCTGTGGGGCAGTGATGTAGGAGTGAGTGAAGGCTGTGGGGCAGTGATGTAGGAGTGAGTGAAGGCTGTGGGGCAGTGATGTAGGAGTGAGTGAAGGCTGTGGGGCAGTGATGTAGGAGTGAGTGAAGGCTGTGGGGCAGTGATGTAGGAGTGAGTGAAGGCTGTGGGGCAGTGATGTAGGAGTGAGTGAAGGCTGTGGGGCAGTATGGGTCTCTACTGCAGTGACGTAGGAGTGAGTGAAGGCTGTGGGGCAGTGATGTAGGAGTGAGTGAAGGCTGTGGGGCAGTATGGGTCTCTACTGCAGTGACGTAGGAGTGAGTGAAGGCTGTGGGGCAGTGATGTAGGAGTGAGTGAAGGCTATGGGGCAGTGATGTAGGAGTGAGTGAAGGCTATGGGGCAGTGACGTAGGAGTGAGTGAAGGCTATGGGGCAGTGATGTAGAGTGAGTGAAGGCTATGGGGCAGTGACGTAGGAGGTGAGTGAAGGCTGTGGGGCAGTGATGTAGGAGTGAGTGAAGGCTATGGGGCAGTGATGTAGGAGTGAGTGAAGGCTGTGGGGCAGTGATGTAGGAGTGAGTGAAGGCTGTGGGGCAGTGATGTAGGAGTGAGTGAAGGCTGTGGGGCAGTGACGTAGGAATGAGTGAAGGCTGTGGGGCAGTGATGTAGGAGTGAGTGAAGGCTGTGGGGCAGTGATGTAGGAGTGAGTGAAGGCTGTGGGGCAGTCATGTAGGAGTGAGTGAAGGCTGTGGGGCAGTGACGTAGGAGTGAGTGAAGGCTGTGGGGCAGTGACGTAGGAGTGAGTGAAGGCTATGGGGCAGTGATGTAGGAGTGAGTGAAGGCTGTGGGGCAGTGATGTAGGAGTGAGTGAAGGCTGTGGGCAGTATGGGTCTCTACTGCAGTGACGTAGGAGTGAGTGAAGGCTGTGGGGCAGTGATGTAGGAGTGAGTGAAGGCTATGGGGCAGTGATGTAGGAGTGAGTGAAGGCTATGGGGCAGTGACGTAGGAGTGAGTGAAGGCTATGGGGCAGTGATGTAGGAGTGAGTGAAGGCTATGGGGCAGTGACGTAGGAGTGAGTGAAGGCTGTGGGGCAGTGACGTAGGAGTGAGTGAAGGCTATGGGGCAGTGATGTAGGAGTGAGTGAAGGCTGTGGGGCAGTGATGTAGGAGTGAGTGAAGGCTGTGGGGCAGTGATGTAGGAGTGAGTGAAGGCTGTGGGGCAGTGATGTAGGAGTGAGTGAAGGCTGTGGGGCAGTGACGTGGAATGAGTGAAGGCTGTGGGGCAGTGATGTAGGACCCAGTGAAGGCTGTGGGGCAGTGATGTAGGAGTGAGTGAAGGCTGTGGGGCAGTCATGTAGGAGTGAGTGAAGGCTGTGGGGCAGTGATGTAGGAGTGAGTGAAGGCTATGGGGCAGTGATGTAGGAGTGAGTGAAGGCTGTGGGGCAGTATGGGTCTCTACTGCAGTGACGTAGGAGTGAGTGAAGGCTGTGGGGCAGTGATGTAGGAGTGAGTGAAGGCTATGGGGCAGTGACGTAGGAGTGAGTGAAGGCTGTGGGGCAGTGATGTAGGAGTGAGTGAAGGCTGTGGGGCAGTATGGGTCTCTACTGCAGTGACGTAGGAGTGAGTGAAGGCTATGGGGCAGTGATGTAGAAGTGAGTGAAGGCTATGGGGCAGTGATGTAGAAGTGAGTGAAGGCTGTGGGGCAGTGATGTAGGAGTGCGTGAAGGCTATGGGGCAGTGATGTAGGAGTGAGTGAAGGCTATGGGGCAGTGATGTAGGAGTGAGTGAAGGCTATGGGGCAGTGATGCGTCTGCTAAATGGCATTTATTATTATTATTATTATTATTAGGAGTGAGTGAAGGCTATGGGGCAGTATGGGTCTCTGCTGCAGTGATGTAGGATTGAGTGAAGGCTGTGGGGCAGTATGGGTCACTACTGCAGTTACGTAGGAGTGAGTGAAGGCTATGGGGCAGTGATGTAGGAGTGAGTGAAGGCTGTGGGGCAGTATGGGTCTCTACTGCAGTGATGTAGGAGTGAGTGAAGGCTATGGGGCTGTGATGTAGGAGTGAGTGAAGGCTGTGGGGCAGTATGGGTCTCTACTGCAGTGATGTAGGAGTGAGTGAAGGCTATGGGGCTGTGATGTAGGAGTGAGTGAAGGCTGTGGGGCAGTATGGGTCTCTACTGCAGTGATGTAGGAGTGAGTGAAGGCTATGGGGCTGTGATGTAGGAGTGAGTGAAGGCTGTGGGGCAGTGACGTAGGAGTGAGTGAAGGCTATGGGGCAGTATGGCCTCCATATAGGAGGAGTATTTCTGGTGTTTAAACCTCTGCAGTTAGAGACTCGAGAAATTCACTAATGACTTCCCTGCTGACTGTTCCAGTTGTATGATTGAGAGGGGAGGAGAGTGAGACTCGGGGTGAATATAAATTGTATTTCTTTGATTCCTCGCATCCTTACCTCCCTCTCAAAATGCTTTGGTGAAGGAAGTTCGAGGGGAGGAACCTCCTATCTTCTACTCCAATGTGCTTTGAGAATGAAACTGGGAGAGGAAACGAGGAGAGATTCAACTGAGGACTTGGGGAAAGTGAGTGATGACAGCCTCTGCAGAGGCTTTTGGTCGACAGACAGATTACCTTTACACCTGTAGCCTTGATCCAGAACAGCTCATAGAACAGGAGCCCATCACCTGTTTCTGTAGTGAGGCAGCTTGACGTATCAAGACACCTCCTGGACAGGACACTAGTCTGTCTCCTCTGTACACCCCCTGGACAGGACACTAGTCTAGCTCCTCAGTACACCCCCTGGACAGGACACTAGTCTAGCTCCTCAGTACACCCCCTGGACAGGACACTAGTCTAGCTCCTCAGTACACCCCCTGGACAGGACACTAGTCTAGCTCCTCAGTACACCCCCTGGACAGGACACTAGTCTAGCTCCTCAGTACACCCCCTGGACAGGACACTAGTCTAGCTCCTCTGTACACCCCCTGGACAGGACATTAGAATATCTCCTCAGTACACCCCCTGGACAGGACACTAGTCTATTGCAGGGTCTTACCTTCAATCTATCTCCTTAATGCTGAGTGCCAAGCAGTCCCATTTTATTTTTCCCCAGTCTGGTATGACACTGAGTAGGCCTTTTTAGACTGTACTTACCAACAGGGGAACTATTGTAACTAAAGCTCACACAGCCCAGCGGGGGAGCGCCTGGGAACTCTGAGGTTCCTAGTCCTGTTTTCTGTTATTCAGCCCCTCTGTTATATGACTCATTCACCTTTTTTGTGGGGACACAAAAACAAGACTGTTTTCCTTGTCTTATCACATTTGACTCCCCATTGTTGGGAATAAAATCACACACATGTTGAGGAGGGCGGGCGGGAGCACCCGACAAACCTGACCAGTGAGAGTCCAGACCCGGATAACTGCCAAAATAAAGGAAACCCCAACATAGAGCTTTTAATAGGCCGTTGGTCGACCACGAGCCGCCAGAACAACTTCAGTGTTCCTTATCAGATCGTCTGGAAGTCTATTGGAGGGATGTGAGGAATTCCATCATTTGGTGTTTTGATGATGATGATGATGGTGGTGGTAGAAAACCCAGTCCTCAGTTGGGTTGAGATCTGGTGACTTGAGACCCCTTTTTTAAAATATATAAATCACTGAGATCTCTTCTCGCCATGGGAGCCAAAATAATGTACAACTGGGCATTTTGAAACATGACCCTAAGCATGATGGGATGTTAATTGTTTAATAAACTCCAGAACCTGTGTGGAAGCATCTGCTTTTCAATATACTTTTGTGTCCTTAATTTAGTTAAGTTAATTTTAATGTTGAAGGTGACCTGTATCTTTACCGACATTCTCTATTTAGTCAGACACTTTTTAATGTTGAAGGTGACCTGTATCTTTACCGACATTCTCTATTTAGTCAGACACTTTTTAATGTTGAAGGTGACCTGTATCTTTACCGACATTCTCTATTTAGTCAGACACTTTTTAATGTTGAAGGTGACCTGTATCTTTACCGACATTCTCTATTTAGTCAGACACTTTTTAATGTTGAAGGTGACCTGTATCTTTACCGACATTCTCTATTTAGTCAGACACTTTTTATTGACCGAACAGTTTTCTCTCTGACTGTTTTAAAATGTTTTTAATATTGTTCACATCAAACACACCTAAACAGGGTAATGGTTTTTAGTATTAAGGATGAATGCATCTGAAGCACAACGAGCCTTCGGTGTAGACGACTCAGGTTATTCTTCTTCCTGATGGAAGTCTTGTTGATTTCTGCCTAAACGCGTCTTTGTGTAAATGTTGTTGTTCATCCTCGCTGCCAAGTGTTCCTCAGTTACTTCAGAAGAGGTTTCTTATTGTTTCCCACCACGTCTAACACCTCTTCTCTTTTCTCTAAAGAAGAAAGGTTGGCACAGTAGGGCTAAACAGAGAGCAACACGTGAGCTCTCATCTCAGGTATTCAAACCAGTCAGACCCATGTCTGTACTCATCAGTCCCATCGTACCATTTCAGCCATCTTGGGGGGTTTCCATTTTTACCCTTCTTCACTCCATGTTTTGTGATCATGCATGTTACTCCATCGTCATTCTTCTCCATTTTGTTTGTTGTATTACTTTGTTCAGGGATGTTTAGGTTGGCGTAAATGGCAAAACTATGTAAGTTCTCTGAGAGACGATATGGAAGGAATGGTTTTAAAATGACAAGTGTTTCAGCGCTGGGTATTTCCTGCTTTTGTGGTAATTTCTATAATACGTACCCTATTGATTTCTTGATGACTTATAACTTATAAAATGCAGAAACACAAACTCCAGAGATTGTGGATAGTTTGAAACAAACTCAATGATTTGAATATCTTTATGTAAAAGAAACCTATATCAAATTTAGCACCTGTTATCGCAGGTGACGCAAAATGCTTGTATTTCTATCTCCCATCAGTGGAGTAATATATCTAACAATACACACAATCTGAGAATATATAAATAAATATATATATATAATATATGGACGAGCGATGTCCGAGTGGTATAGACGAAGATTCAGTCGGCTAGAGTGTCTATACGTATGAGATGATTAATACCAAATATGTCAACATTATTAAAGTGACTAGTGTTTGCTTTTTTTATTTTTAATTAAAGTGACTAGTGTTTACTTTTTTTTTTTTTATTAAAGTGACTAGTGTTTACTTTTTTATTTTTTATTAAAGTGACTAGTGTTTTTTATTTTTAATTAAAGTGACTAGTGTTTACTTTTTTTTATTTTTTATTAAAGTGACTAGTGTTTACTTTTTAATATTTTTTTATTAAAGTGGCCAGTGATTTCACGTCTGTAAATACTGATACAATGTTGGACAGTTGTTACCAATTAACTTATTGAACATACTTTTATTTTGGAATACACATTTATTTATTTTTTTAGATCGGGTTTACTTTTGCCATGAGTTTCTGAACAATTCTGACTAGATTTGTGTCGGATAGCCTTCACTGGAGCTGTGAACCATGCATTTGTTAATCTACATCAATAATTGGAAACCTACTAACCTATTTCATCTGCTATTGCATGAGACTCTTGAAATGTTTGGCATTTCTTAATTGTATTTATTCAATTGATCTTTTGAAATCTATACATTCCTGAAATGAAATGAATATGTCCTCTCTAATCCCGATCATTAGAAAGGGGAAAACTCCCTCTGCTGTTTGTTGTTGCCTACATGTTAGATTCAATTTGACTTTGTTTTTGGCTCATACATAGGTAGCTTTAAAAAAAAAACACAGCATATGCATTTTAAATTTCTCTCCCTGGTCTGTCTCATCTCTCTCCCTCTCCGACATGTGCTGGTGTTTCTCAGGATGAGGTGAACAACGAGAACCGAAGGAACACCAGAACCCGGATGCATTCTAAACTGGCTGTACATCAAGAGGAGGTGAGGGAGACACTTTTTTTTTAAATGACTGCCCCCCCCCCCAACTCGTTTTAAATACGGCCTATGTGGCATCTCTAAAGATTCATCGGCATGGTGCTTGCAACGCCAAGATTGAGAGTTCGGGCTCCTGTGGGTCAACCATACATCACATTTGGTGTTTTATTAGGATCCCCATTGGCTGTTGGTGTTTTATTAGGATCCCCATTGGCTGTTGGTGTTTTATTAGGATCCCCATTGGCTGTTGGTGTTTTATTAGGATCCCCATTGGCTGTTGGTATCTTGGTGTTTTGTTAGGATCCCCGCTGGCTGTTGGTATCTTGGTGTTTTGTTAGGATCCCCTGCTGGCTGTTGGTATCTTGGTGTTTTGTTAGGATCCCCTGCTGGCTGTTGGTATCTTGGTGTTTTGTTAGGATCCCCGCTGGCTGTTGGTATCTTGGTGTTTTGTTAGGATCCCTGCTGGCTGTTGGTATCTTGGTGTTTTGTTAGGATCCCCGCTGGCTGTTGGTATCTTGGTGTTTTGTTAGGATCCCCTGCTGGCTGTTGGTATCTTGGTGTTTTGTTAGGATCCCCGCTGGCTGTTGGTATCTTGGTGTTTTGTTAGGATCCCCGCTGGCTGTTGGTATCTTGGTGTTTTGTTAGTATCCCCGCTGGCTGTTGGTATCTTGGTGTTTTGTTAGGATCCCCTGCTGGCTGTTGGTATCTTGGTGTTTTGTTAGGATCCCCTGCTGGCTGTTGGTATCTTGGTGTTTTGTTAGGATCCCCGCTGGCTGTTGGTATCTTGGTGTTTTGTTAGTATCCCCGCTGGCTGTTGGTATCTTGGTGTTTTGTTAGGATCCCCTGCTGGCTGTTGGTATCTTGGTGTTTTGTTAGGATCCTAGGCCATCATTGAAAATAAGAATTTGTTCTTAACTGACTTGCCTAGTTAAATAAAGGTAACATTTTTAAAAATAATAACGAGTCAAGCAAAAACATGTATAATTGAGAGGAATATATTAGTTAATGTGGAGACAAATGATTGTACATATATATATATTTTTTTTTTTGTGTGTCATAAAGTACATTTTACGAAAATCTCCTATTTAGCAAGGCTTTTTTTTCAGCCACATCCAATACCAGGTTTATCAAACGCACTCATTATACACTTCAACAGTGTTTACCACTCCTGCTCCTGGGACATCAGTGATTTACACATTGGAACTATGCAATAGACGAGAAACATCATTTAAGTAAAGGCAGATTTTTGAAATTCATAGATATAGATAGATATATATCTATATCTATAGATATAGATATACACAGAATAAAAATAACAGTTCATTCTGCCAGCACGCCCACAAGAGAGCCACTCAGGCAGAGAATGACGTGTGGAAAGGAGCGAGCAGCGAGATGAGAGTAACAATCCAGGCTATTTGCTCTGAGACCGGCATAATAATGTAATGAAACGAGCACGTTTCAAACCCTCAATATTCTAGCCCGAGGTCCAGCATGCTTAGCGATTGTGTCCAAATGTATTAATTGGGGTTGGGGATGATTTTGTGGCTAAAAAAACAATTTTATCAATTGGAATATTTAACATGTGGAAAGAGTGAAAAGGTATTTATTGTTAGTTTTTCACAAACATAGCAGGATGGGCTATTTGCTGAACAATAGATCATTCAACCTTTACTAAAGAATTTACTGAAGAGTTGTTATTAATAGCCGAGCTAGGTGTGAATCCCCCTGCCCAACGTGCAACAAATAATTTTCAGGACTACTGTATCTAGAAAAGGCAGCAATAGGTTTCTAAGAAGAGGCTATTCTCCACAATGTATGGATGAAGCTCTTCATTTGGTGTTGGGGGGGGCTGACCTGAGATGAACAGCCAGCCACAGAAAGATATCAGCCAGGCTCTTTTACACCCTGTTCCAAATGATAGCATAAAGGCAGAGGATGTGCACTATGCAACAATGTGATGACGTGTGAACATTTCTGCCACCCACATACAGGAAAACGCTTCCAAATAAATGACATTATTACGTGCTCCAACACCCGTGTTATCTACATGATTAACTATCCATGTGGGCTCTGCTACGTCGGTAAAACCTATTGTTTTCTCAAACAGAGAATTAGTGAACGCAAAAGTTAAATCGGGAGAAACAACAGGGATTATCCAGTACATTTTAATTACCTGAACCATGACATTTCTACCTTTTTTGAAATATTTTAGATTTTGTGGCATAGAGAAAGTCTAGATATCAGACAGGGGAGGTGATATCAATAATACTCTGAGTTAAAGGGAATGTTTTGGGGATTTTCACCCTCCACACATTATTTCCTAAAGGTCTTAATGATGAGATGCCGCAACGTCTTTCCGCAACGTTTCGTGCTGCTCTGACACCAAAATGTTCAAATATATTCTTAAGATATGTGTTGACTGAATATAAGCAAATTATCTTTGCTAAATAATCAAGTTAGGTTTCTCCAGATATAAATTAATTCTAAATAACTGGCTTTATTTCCCAAAAAATAGTGAGAATGCCTCACCCCATGTTCAAGAATTAACTTTTTTTTCTCGCTCACCCTAGTTTAAACGAAAACGAAATCTTCAAAATATTGGTACTTTTTTTTTAAACAAAGTGATTTTAATTCATTTAGATTTAAAAGCCCCTTAGGATCTGTGAGAATATCTAATGGAAAATGCCCCTTAGATATTACTATAGTCCTCTAATCCTCTAAATGTAATTATTGACGGAGAGTCAAGTCATTGGGGGGGGAAATGCATATTTTTCGATATACTGTAGGCCTACCATAGGTGAAATGAGTCTCACTAGTGTTGAGTAACGTGCTGTTAAAAATGGCGTGGGGCTTTATTTATTTAAAGAGCATATAAAAGTTAGAAACAAAAACTATTTTAGCACTGTTTTGCGCTGCTCTGAGACGAGCATGGGGACATGGTCTTGATAAATCAATGATGTTTTTATATTCAGTTCATCTCCATTTGGGTATTAATTAAGAAATAGACAATTAGGGTGTAGAAATGTTATGCTCTTAGGGTAACCTTTTTATTTAACTAGGCAAATCCGTTAAGAACAAATTCTTATTTAGAAGGAGAGCCTACTCCCTTCGTCCTAAATAGCCCAATACTGCACTGCCGACCGTCATTTTCCGTCCCAGTCAAAAGTCTGGACACACCTACTCATTCCAGGATTTTTCTGGATTTTTACAATTTTCCACATTGTAGAATAATAGTGAAGACATCACAACTATGAAATAACACACATGGAATCAGTTAAGAAGAAATGCATATTTACAAAGACAAGCGTACTCCTTCCTCCCCAACGGGGATTTGAAACCCGGTCTCCTGCGTCCCCCGCATTCTGTATTACAGATATGGCTATATGCTCTCCCTTCTGTAAGGAATTAGGCACTTTCACATGTTTACTACACTATGTATTGTAGACTGCACAGAAATATCTGATTTACAGAAATATTGGAACAAAGTTGTCAAATGAAGACAAACGATTTAGAATCCTCCAATCCTGTAGCCTACTGTCACGTTGTACAGCGCCATATTTTCCATTCCATCCGTTTTTCTCTGAATAGAAACACCATAATATTAAGCCCATATACTATGTTATTACAAAAAAGATTTTAATGGTAAATGCCAATACAGAATACTATCAAATGCTTCTCAAAGATGCCCTCTGGTGGTCAAACTAGAAATAACATGCAGTAACAGAAAAAAATGTCTGACAATTAGATAATGTGCCACAGAATGCTGCAGCAGCATGCAGGGTGTACCGCAGTATGACACAACTTTTAAAGGAGCCACCAATAAGTTGACTATGCAAACAATTTGGGATTTTCAACACATTCATGTTTCTTGTAAAAAAAAAAAAGAAGTGATGTCATCAATCTCTCCTCAACTCTTAACCAAGAGAGACTGGCATGCATAGTATTTATATCAGCCCTCTGATTACAATGAAGAGCAAAACGTGCCGCTCTGTTCTGTTCTCGCAGTCTGCGTTTTCATTTCATCCCAAAGGTGTTCGATGAGGTTGAGGTCAGGTCTCTGTGCAGGCCAGTCGAGTTTTTCCACATCGATCTTGACAAACCGTTCCTGTATGGACCTCGCTTTGTGCACGGGGGGCGTTGTCATGCTGAAACAGGAAAGAGCCTTCCCCAAACTGTTTTGTACTTCCACAAAGTTGGAAGTACAGAATCGTCTTGAATGTCATTGTATGCTTCAGTATTAAGATTTCTCTTCAATGAAACCATGAAAAACAGCGCCGGACTGTTATTCCTCCTCCACCAAACTTTACAGTTGGCACTATGCATTGGGTCAGGTAGCGTTCTCCTGGCATCCGCCAAGCCCAGATTCGTCTGTTGGACTGCCAGATGGTGCAGTGGGATTCATCACACCAGAGAACGTGTTTCCAGAGTCCAATGGTGGCGAGCTTTACACGACTCCAGCCGACGCTTGGCATTGCGCATGGTGACCTTAGGCTTGTGTGCGGCTGCTCGGCCATGGAAAACAATTTCATGAAGCTCCCGACGATCAGTGACTCTTACCCAGACACACTTGTCTAAATTGATGGGTCATGTGAAATAAGTTTTCTGCTTCACAATAACAGCACTTACAATTGACCGGGGAAGCTCTAGCAGGTCAGACATTTTACGAACTGACTTATAATAATAATAATAATAATAATAATAATAATATATGCCATTTAGCAGACGCTTTTATCCAAAGCGACTTACAGTCATGTGTGCATACATTCTACGTATGGGTGGTCCCGGGAATCGAACCCACTACCCTGGCGTTGGAAAGGTAGCATCCTATGACCGTGCCACGTTGAATGTCACTGAGCTCTTCATTACGGGCCATTCTCCTGCCAGTGTTTGTCTATGGAGATTGCATGGCTGTGTGCTCGAATTCAGCAACGGTTGTTTTGAAGGGATGTACACATACTTATTATTATTATTATTATAAACTGTCTGGTTTGAGCCCTGTATGCTGATTGGCTGAAAGCCATGGTGTATACCACGGGTATGACAAAACCATTTTATTTGTACTGCTCTAATTACGTTGGTAACCAGTTTTTATAAAAACAATAAGGCACCTCTGGTTTGTTTATATGGCCAGTATACCGCGGCTAACGGCTGCGTCAGCGTTGTGTCGTGCCTAAGAACAGTCCTTAGCCGTGGTATATTGGCCATTATACCACACCACCCTCTGGCCTCATTACTTAATTATATTCATGGTTTCGTAGACCTCTCCGGCGAGGGGCAGTAAAGACCCGGACTCCATTAAGCCCCAGGACTCCCAGTCCAGCCTTCGGAGCAGGAAAGAAGGGACGATGCAGAAGATCGGCGACTTCCTCCAGAGGTCCCCAACGTTTTTCGGAAGCAAGGGTAAGAGTTGCCACTAACGGTAGCACAGAATGTGCTGGATACTCTATAGCTAGATTACATCATCGGACCAAAGAGGCAGAAACACAGAAACCACACTGGAGCCAAAGTACCATTTGTACCACAGTCTCTCTATCTGTCCATCCACAGTCTCTCTATCTGTCCATCCACAGTCTCTCTATCTGTCCATCCACAGTCTCTCTATCTGTCCATCCACAGTCTCTCTATCTGTCCATCCAGTCTCTCTATCTGTCCATCCAGTCTCTCTATCTGTCCATCCACAGTCTGTCCATCCACAGTCTCCGGATCTGTCCATCCACAGTCTCTCTATCTGTCCATCCACAGTCTCAGCTCTATCTGTCCATCCACAGTCTCTCTCTATCTGTCCATCCACAGTCTCTCTCTATCTGTCCATCCACAGTCTCCTCTATCTGTCCATCCACAGTCTTGTCTCTCTATCTGTCCATCCACAGTCTCTCTCTATCTGTCCATCCACAGTCTGTCTCTATCTGTCCATCCACAGTCTCTCTTATCTGTCATCCACAAAGTCTCATCTGTCCATCCACAGAAACCACTATCTGTCCATCCACAGTCTCCATTTGTCCATCCACAGTCTCTCTATCTGTCCATCCACAGTCTCTCTATCTGTCCATCCACAGTCTCTCTATCTGTCCATCCACAGTCTCTCTATCTGTCCATCCACAGTCTCTCTATCTGTCCATCCAGTCTCTCTATCTGTCCATCCAGTCTCTCTATCTGTCCATCCACAGTCTGTCCATCCACAGTCTCTCTCTCTATCCGTCCTTTTACAGTCTGTCTGGCCTCGCCTGGCCCCAGAGCTCTTTGTGCTTTTACCTACTCCATAGTCCTTGTCAAGCATGGCAATTCCATAATAAGCTGGCAATAGAAGGGAAACAGACTGGAATCCCAGGCGGATTGTTTCTGGCCCACAGTAATGGCTTGACCCTTTTAGTGGCCTATGCTGCTCAGCTTTTTTTAAAAGCCCTTACGTCCCTCTTTCTCTTTGCAGCTAAAAAGATAATGGGATTGGTGAGTGGGAAATCCCCAGAGACGGAGGAGGGCGGGGCCTCCATGAACTTCAGACCCAAGAAGTCCAAGAGGAAGCTTTACAGACCAGAGATCTCCTCCCCCGTGGACTTCCCCTCCCACCCGGTGAGAACCCACCGCCAGCTGCCCATCCGTATGATTAGGCTTGGGCGACATGGCCACAACATAATAGCGCAATGTTTATCATTTTAATATAACTTTTTTATTTTTTTTCTGAATACTAGACTTTTTAAATATGTTTTATCGGTTGTGCAGGACGTTAGGATGGCTATAAATGTATTCTAAGTGGTTTTAATGGGCTTTATCCATTCTGATTTTTTTATACTCTACCAAAACTTGACAGAGAAGTAGTCCAATTTGGTTTAACTTTTCATTTATGTACCACTGGATCAACAAATTGTTGTCGAAGGTATTTTGTAATAAATCCCCAGCTGGATGTGTATCCATCCACCAACAATGATCTATTGGGACAGTGGGGCTTCCTGTTTAGAGTTATTCACCACCCAGGGTGCTTGATCAAAGTATTTAATTTTGGTTATGTTTTATCCCAGTGTGGCAGATGCGTTACCACATAGGAAGGTACGGACAACCCTATCAGTTCAGGTCTGATGCTGGGCAGCATTGCTCTATGGGTAATGATTCCCACTTATATGGTGGGTGTCATACAAGACAGACATGTTGATATTTTTCTTTTTTTTTTAATTTAAACTTCAGTTGTAAATAATGTAGTGAAACAGACGGCAGCATGTCTCGACCCCTCGACCTTCTAGTCCGAAGTCCAGGGTCGTTACAATATAGGTCAATCGTAAAGATGTGAGTTTTTTTACATGAAGGTTTTTGTATAATTTCAGCCACTTGTTTTAAAAGTAGCACTCGCGATGCCAAAATCGGGACGCCCGAAAATGATGCACAATTTGTGTACAACGTCGTCCGTTTCGTATGAAATGTTAATAGATCGTTCATTCGCTGCTCGAGAATGTAGTGAAGAACGGGTCAATTCAAGAGAGGGTGCTACTAAATCAACGTCTAAACCTAGTTTTTTTTATTTTATTATTTATTCTATGTCATTATGAGTCGCATTCAATTAATCGTTTAGATTGCTCCCTACAATATTACAACTTTAACACACTTTTGTAGTTGACCGTGTTGATGAAATAAGAACGTTAATTTGTAGTTTAGACTGCGCTGCTCTTGGCTGTGTCTCTTCCTTCGGCGTTAGGAGGTGGGTAAACATTTAGTGGGCATTTCTGCGCTTTGGACCAATCCAAAATCAGCTTGATACCCTCGTCATGTTCATCTCCAGATCTGTGGCTCTTTTTGTTTCTCTAACATGTGCTTTATGTATTGATTTGTTGTTAATAAAAAATAATAATAATAAAAAATAAATTGTTTCTCTAACCCCGGTCAATCGATGTTGAGAGGGCCGTTACCATGGCGATTTAAAAG
The DNA here is from genome assembly GCF_023373465.1 of Oncorhynchus keta. NCBI lineage: Eukaryota > Metazoa > Chordata > Actinopteri > Salmoniformes > Salmonidae > Oncorhynchus > Oncorhynchus keta. The sequence goes on from NC_068444.1 coordinate 6,147,361, forward strand.
GGACGACTCAGAAAATTCACAATGGAAACTAGGAACACATTATTATTTTCGGGGAGTGTATGTATATATTGAAATTTAGTCTTAACTTTTGGTAATTAATGTATACCCAGTATATAAGCTCCATTTAGATTTTTGTATTCTGGGGATATTATTAAGGGGAAAGCCCGTATCACACACTAACCTGCAGCCACTAGCTAGCTTGTCTGTTGACGTTGGACGTTAGCGCCGTTCTGCCCACGGAGGCAAAGTTTTGAGAAATGGTACAAATATTAATTTTCATAGTCTGCTGCCTCAGTTTGTATGATGCCAATTTGCATATTCTCCAGAATGTTATGAAGAGTGATCAGATTAATTGCAAAGTCCCTCTTTGCCATGCAAATGAACTGAATCCCCCCCAAAACATTTCCACTACATTTCAGCCCTGCCACAAAAAGGACCATCATGTCAGTGATTCTCTCGTTAACACAGGTGTGAGTGTTGACAAGGCTGGAGATCACTCTGTCATACTGATTGAGTTCTGCAAAAGGTACAGGGATTGGACTGCTGAGGACTGGGGTAAAGTCATTTTTTCTGATGAATCCCTTTTCCGATTGTTTGGGGCATCCGGAAAAAAGCTTGTCCGGAGAAGACCAGTTTAGCGCTACCATCAGTCCTGTGTCATGCCAACAGTAAAGCATCCTGAGACCATTCATGTGTTGGGTTGCTTCTCAGCCAAGGGAGCGGGCTCACTCACAATTTTGCCTAAGGACACAGCCATGAATAAAGAAAGGTACCAACACATCCTCCGAGAGCAACTTCTCCTAACCATCCAGGAACAGTTTGGTGATGAACAATGCCTTTTCCAGCATGATGGAGCACCTTGCCATAAGGCAAAAGTAATAACGAAGTAGCTCGGGGAACAAAACATTGATATTTTAGGTCCATGGCCAGGAAACTACCCAGACCTTAATCCCATTGAGAACTTGTGGTCAATCCTCAAGAGGCGGGTGGACAAACAAAAACCCCACAAATTCTGACAAACTCCAAGCATTGATTATGCAAGAATGGGCTGCCATAAGTCAGGATGTGGCCCAGAAGTTAATTGACAGCATGCCATCAGTCAGGATGTGGCCCAGAAGTTAATTGACAGCATGCCATCAGTCAGGATGTGGCCCAGAAGTTAATTGACAGCATGCCATCAGTCAGGATGTGGCCCAGAAGTTAATTGACAGCATGCCATCAGTCAGGATGTGGCCCAGAAGTTAATTGACAGCATGCCATCAGTCAGGATGTGGCCCAGAAGTTAATTGACAGCATGCCATCAGTCAGGATGTGGCCCAGAAGTTAATTGACAGCATGCCATCAGTCAGGATGTGGCCCAGAAGTTAATTGACAGCATGCCATCAGTCAGGATGTGGCCCAGAAGTTAATTGACAGCATGCCATCAGTCAGGATGTGGCCCAGAAGTTAATTGACAGCATGCCATCAGTCAGGATGTGGCCCAGAAGTTCATTGACAGCATGCCATCAGTCAGGATGTGGCCCAGAAGTTAATTGACAGCATGCCATCAGTCAGGATGTGGCCCAGAAGTTAATTGACAGCATGCCATCAGTCAGGGTGTGGCCCAGAAGTTCATTGACAGCACGCCATCAGTCAGGGTGTGGCCCAGAAGTTAATTGACAGCACGCCATCAGTCAGGATGTGGCCCAGAAGTTAATTGACAGCACGCCATCAGTCAGGATGTGGCCCAGAAGTTAATTGACAGCATGCCATCAGTCAGGATGTGGCCCAGAAGTTAATTGACAGCACGCCATCAGTCAGGATGTGGCCCAGAAGTTAATTGACAGCACGCCATCAGTCAGGATGTGGCCCAGAAGTTCATTGACAGCATGCCATCAGTCAGGATGTGGCCCAGAAGTTCATTGACAGCATGCCATCAGTCAGGATGTGGCCCAGAAGTTAATTGACAGCACGCCATCAGTCAGGATGTGGCCCAGAAGTTAATTGACAGCATGCCATCAGTCAGGATGTGGCCCAGAAGTTAATTGACAGCATGCCATCAGTCAGGGTGTGGCCCAGAAGTTCATTGACAGCATGCCATCAGTCAGGATGTGGCCCAGAAGTTAATTGACAGCACGCCATCAGTCAGGATGTGGCCCAGAAGTTAATTGACAGCACGCCATCAGTCAGGATGTGGCCCAGAAGTTAATTGACAGCATGCCAGGGCAGATTGCAGAGTTCTTGAAAATGAAGGGTCAAAACTGCAAATATTGACTCTTTGCATTAACTTCATGTAATTGTCAATAAAATCCTTTGACACTTATGAAATGCTTGTAATTATATTTCAGAATTCCATAGTAACATCTGACAAAAATATCTAAAGACACTGAAGCAACAAACTTTGTGGAAATGATTATTTGTGCCATTCTCACGACTGTGTATAAAGATAGATGTGTGTGTAGAGACAAGGGTTTGGACTATCGTTTTTCTGATGCATTTCTCTATTGAATGATGATAGAGGAATTCTAAATTCCTTTATGTTTTATTGCCAAAACCAATTCGCACTCATTTGTAATTCATTAATGAATTGTAAGTTCATTAATTATGCATGAAGTAGATTGAGACCAGTCTTAAAAGCCAAAAGTAACAGCGTTTATTACAAGAGAGTACTGAATGCTTACACACATTTCCACAGGTTATAAACTGAAAATGACGTCAGCGTTTTCCAAACGTTCCATTTCACAAACAGAGGGGCCCCTCTAGCTCTTGAGCCCTCGCGTTATCAGCACGAAGTCAAGGCCAGTCAGTATAAATCAACATTCCCGACAATCTGGAGATGGCCCGTTCCCACCACCTGGAGATTTGTACAACTGAATGAACTAAGGAACAGACCTTCATTGTTACTAACTCCTGACAACATTCTATACAATTGGGAAAGGGAGCAAGAGAGAATTCACATGTACAGTACATTATAGCATTTGGACTAGTCAGTTTCTGATTGGAATGTACACATAATTAGTCATTTCAACCATATTTTCCTCTATCAATGAACATAGTGTAATTGTTACGTCAGAAATGTGCTTAAGATCCCGTTCATCCGCCTGACCTGTTGACCTCTGTCTCAGATCATCAGTGGTAGTCCAGACGAGAGAGAAGGGGACCATCTCATCATCAAGAGGAAACTCCGGGCGAGGACGGCTAAATGACTCTTCTCTGTTCCACAGCGACGACGTCATCCACGCTGCTCTTGTGGTAACAAGGAAATGAAATAATCAATTTTGTTGGTGTAATGAAGGATATATTGAGGTTTTATTTTTTTTTAAACAACTTAATATCGGTTAGGTAGTTTTCATATAGCCTTCATTTATCACTTTAATTTATATTTGATTTTATTTCTATATATTTTTATGTTGCACATAGTGTGATTATTTCTTTTTCATTTGTGTGATTTATAACCCTATCATTTATGGACCAAGTATGTTTTATTCTCAGTCCAGAACATTTTGGTTATGTACTCCTCTGAAGATGTACACGTCAACGATACTCGTGTAAAAATAAACACAAGATGTTTTTTGTTGTGCATAATGAATGTCTTACTAGGGACAACCACTACCGAATCCTATTTTGGTGGTGAACGTGTCGATTAATGCATGGTGTAACATAGATCTAGAGCCCCTGTTGAATCAGTGTCGTATCTGGGCCAAGAAAGAACATCATTACGAACTGCTCTTTTCGTTTCACATGGTTAAACATTTCAATTACTACATTTAGTCTAAATACAGTAAATGTTTATCTCAGAATCTACCATTTTTTTTATTTAACCTGAACCCTTTGACTGCTATTTATATATAATACTGTACTGCTGACATTCCACAGTGAGTTAATAAAAAAACACTACTATTGCTCCAAATTATTCCAGTGTCTCGAGGATAACTTCAAGTAACAAACGATATTCTAACCACGTCATCTGTATTTATACTCTGAAATCACCTCAGAAGTCACTGTATTGCTTTTTCACTTACTCATAAAATATTTGAATTGCACCCGAATAAGCAAAAAATTATGACGTGAAAAATCAAGGCAAGGAAGCTGTCGATTGGGTGGGGGGGTGGGGGGGAGAAGGTTTGTGACACCCAGAGCTCTGTTCTGGAACGGACATCACCTTTATGACCTTTCAACAAGCAGGAACTAGGTGTTCTTGTGCTTTTTTTTTAACTTTCTCTGCAAAGGTGTTTTTTGTTGTTGTGTGGAAGTGATATAAGGAGCCTGACAATCATTGTCTTCACTGTGTTTTATTTAATGAGGAAGATGGTCATCTGGAAGAATTCTGGGTTTGTCAGTTGGCATCGGCTCAGAACTAGAGATACAGTCCTCAGTCAGCAAGTGATGTATTACAGCACAGTCGAGTACGATCTCAACCGGCAGATTTTCTGAGTGCTTCGTGACCCAGGAGAGGAGGAAAGGGGTGTAAAGGGATAGTTCACCCAAATTACATTTTGGCGTCCTTACCCTTTAAATCCAAAGCCCTCATTAGGAAGTGACACAATGGCACATGCAACACTGTAAAGATAAGACCGACAAGCTACACCACTGTAGAGGTAAAGAGACCGGCTACAGCGCTGTGGAGGTAAAGAGACAGGCTACAGCACTGTGGAGGTAAAGAGACAGGTTACAGCGCTGTGGAGGTAAAGAGACAGGTTACAGCGCTGTGGAGGTAAAGAGACAGGCTACAGCGCTGTGGAGGTAAAGAGACAGGCTACAGCACTGTGGAGGTAAAGAGACAGGCTACAGCGCTGTGGAGGTAAAGAGACAGGCTGTGGAGGTAAAGAGACAGGCTACAGCGCTGTGGAGGTAAAGAGACAGGCTACAGCGCTGTGGAGGTAAAGAGACAGGCTACAGCGCTGTGGAGGTAAAGAGACAGGCTACAGCGCTGTGGAGGTAAAGAGACAGGCTACAGCGCTGTGGAGGTAAAGAGACAGGCTACAGCGCTGTGGAGGTAAAGAGACAGGCTACAGCGCTGTGGAGGTAAAGAGACAGGCTACAGCGCTGTGGAGGTAAAGAGACAGGCTACAGCGCTGTGGAGGTAAAGAGACAGGCTACAGCTGTGGAGGTAAAGAGACAGGCTACAGCGCTGTGGAGGTAAAGAGACAGGCTACAGCGCTGTGGAGGTAAAGAGACAGGCTACAGCGCTGTGGAGGTAAAGAGACAGGCTACAGGCTGTGGAGGTAAAGAGACAGGCTACAGCGCTGTGGAGGTAAAGAGACAGGCTACAGCGCTGTGGAGGTAAAGAGACAGGCTACAGCGCTGTGGGAGGTAAAGAGACAGGCTACAGCTGTGGAGGTAAAGAGACAGGCTACAGCGCTGTGGAGGTAAAGAGACAGGCTACAGCGCTGTGGAGGTAAAGAGACAGGCTACAGCGCTGTGGAGGTAAAGAGACAGGCTACAGCGCTGTGGAGGTAAAGAGACAGGCTACAGCGCTGTGGAGGTAAAGAGACAGGCTACAGCTGTGGAGGTAAAGAGACAGGCTACAGCGCTGTGGAGGTAAAGAGACAGGCTACAGCGCTGTGGAGGTAAAGAGACAGGCTACAGCGCTGTGGAGGTAAAGAGACAGGCTACAGCGCTGTGGAGGTAAAGAGACAGGCTACAGCGCTGTGGAGGTAAAGAGACAGGCTACAGCGCTGTGGAGGTAAAGAGACAGGCTACAGCGCTGTGGAGGTAAAGAGACAGGCTACAGCGCTGTGGAGGTAAAGAGGACAGGCTACAGCGCTGGGGAGGTAAAGAGGACAGGCTACAGCGCTGTGGAGGTAAAGAGACAGGCTACAGCTCTGGGGAGGTAAAGAGGACAGGCTACAGCGCTGTGGAGGTAAGGATGACCTAGATGTGTGACTGGAGAGCATTTGTAAATCTTCCAATCAATGCTGCTTGAAGTCCCCCATGTACTCGGAGCCAAGTCAAAGACGACAAGTTTTCTCTCGATAATCACACGCCTGTACTGTTCGATTTAGCTATGCTATCACTTCCCCAAAGCTGTACCATCTGAAATGTCAGTTCCAGCTTTCTGTTCTCCAAAAATGGTGTGAGTGTCAATCTGGTACGACTCCAAACTGAGAAGTGGAGAAGCAGCTTCTGCTGACAGTACAAAAGATAATCGGGGCAAAGAGCGAGAAAGTCCACAATTAACCAAAAGAAAGATGCCCAGGGTCCCTGCTCATCTGCATGAACGTGCCTTAGCCATGCTGCAAGGAGGCATGAGGACTGCAGATGTGGCCAGGGCAATAAATTGCAATGTCCGTACTGTGAGACGCCTAAGACAGCGCTACAGGGAGACAGGAAGGACAGCTGATCGTCCTCGCAGTGGCAGACCACGTGTAACAACACCTGCACAGGATCGGTACATCCGAACATCACATCACATGGTTGAATCAGATTGAGTGCCTTCATGGTTCAAAACCCCTGCAGGAAGGTGACATTCAGGCGCATTAAGCAGGAAAGAGAGATGTCAGATTCGCTTTTCTCCTCCACTTGTTTCAGAGGAAACCACAGCTGTTTCTTCCCATCGATTCAGAAACATGCCTTTACCCTTTTTACACACAAAAAAAAGCTTATTTCTCTCATTTTTGTGAACAAATTTGTTTACATCCCTGTTAGTGAGCATTTCTCCTTTGCCAAGATTTTAATTTTTAATTTTACCTTTATTTTATTAGGCAAGTCAGTTAAGAACAAATTCTTATTTTCAATGACGGCCTAGGAACAGTGGGTTAACTGCCTGTTCAGGGGCAGAACGACAGATTTGTACCTTGTCAGCTCGGGGATTCGAACTTGCAACCTAGTCCAACGCTCTAACCAGGGCTGGCATATCAAGAAGCTGATTCAACAGCATGGTCTTTACACGGGTGCACCTTGTGCTGGGGACAAAAAGCCACTCTAAAATGAGCAGCTTAATCACACAACACAATGTCACATATGTCTGAAGTTTTGAGGAAGGAAGCAATTGGCATGGTGACTGCAGGAATGTCCACCATAGCTGTTCCCAGAGAACTTAATGTTAATTTCTCTACCATAAGCCGCCGCTTTCATTTCAGATAATCTGGTAGTACGTCCAACCGACCTCACAACCACAGATCACGTGTATTGCGTCATGTGGGCGAGCGGTTTGCTGATGTCAACGTTGTGAACAGAGTGCCCTGTGGTGGCGGTGGGGTTATGGTATGGGCAGGCACAAACTACGGACAACAAACACAATTTGCATTTTATTGATGGCAATTTTAATGGACCAAAATGCGGTGACCAGATCCTGACACCCATTGGTTTAAATATTTGCATTCCCAGGTAAGGGAAATCAATAGATTAAGGCCGAATGAATGTATTTCAATTGACTGATGTCCTCATACGAACTGTAACTCTGTAAAATCAAAGAAATTGTTGCACGTTGCGTTTTTATATGCCCAGCTAGCTCATAACGTTCTGAGAACCATACTGTGTGTTTCTTAGCTCAGTTGGTAGAGCATGGCGCTTGTAACGCCAGGGTAGTGGGTTCGATTCCCGGGACCACCCATACGTAGAATGTATGCACACATGACTGTAAGTCGCTTTGGATAAAAGCGTCTGCTAAATGGCATATATATATATTCTTAGAGCTTGGTGAGCGTGTGGTTGTCCTAATGGTTATTTTGCATACAACCTTCCCACAACCTTCTGGGAATGGTTTAGGATAGTTGCTTGGTTTGGGAACAGTCTCAGCACATTAAAGGTTTTGGTATTTTAAATACTTTTAACAGAACGTTTCCTAAATGTTCAAACATGGTTACATTTCATTTACATTTTGGTAATGCTCTATTAATGTCCAACTGGTTTGGCATTGGCAACGTTCTCAAATAGTTCAAAGAACGTTCTTCTGTGGGAATTTCAGTACTTCAGCATAACGTTTCCTACAGGTTTTCTCACGGTTCTATTTAAAGTCGTGTTGATGCCGTGCTGTGTTGACTTAGGTCTCTCTCTATGTAGTGTTGTGGTGTCTCTTGTCGTGGTGTGTTTTGTCCTATATTTTTATTTTTAATCCCAGGCCCCCGTCCCTGCAGGAGGCCTTTTGCCTTTTGGGAGGCCGTCATTGTAAATAAGAATTCGTTCTTAACTGATTTACCTAGTTAAATTACGGTTAAATAAAATTAAAAATTAAAAAACATTGTTTTAAGAACGTTAAGAAAACGTTCCAATAAAAACCACAAGAAAACTTTAACATTCAGAGAACGTCTAAGAATGTTATTTTAAAACATTCTCAGCACGCCAACAAAACTCTATTCTCTGTCTTGTTTGGTGTCTTCGGTTGTCTTGGCAGAGCCACTAATTGGTTAATTAATTAATTCAGGTGTGTTGACCACGCCCACTAATTGGTTAATTAATGAATTACACACCTGATCTTAATGAGTGTTTGTTTACTTTGACATTGGATCTGTTTTAATAGACTAAAATCAACAGCTTTGTATGAGTTAAAAACAACAACATGGCATGCTAGCTGCATCCTGGTGGTGCAGTGGACTAATTCCATGGACAGAGAACAGAAGATCATAGGTTTGAATCTCACTGACGCTGTGCCACAATAAAAGACAAATGTGAGAAATGTTCTCAGAAACTCCCTGTAACCAAAAAAAAAAAGAACTTTCCCAGAACAGTCAATATTTTCTCTTCCGTTCTCAGAACCTTTAAAAAAAAAAAAAAAACATTCAATTTTACTGGTCAGGAAAGTTATGTCTTCGTTCCCAGAACCAATGGGAAACCAAAAACCTACATTCCCACAACTTCGAAGGAACCAAATGTGCTAGCTGGGTGTAGATCAGCAGTGCAGCTGTAGGCCAAGGTTAGCAGGGAGCTACGCAACTCAAATGTCTTGACTTAAATGAGTACAGCTGCGGGCTAATTTCACTGTCTCGTGAAAAAAGAAAGAGACCAAGCCAGTTCTCCGAGGAGAAGCATGTGTTTGTCTACCAGCTGGCCACAACTGGGCTTTATTTCTACCACCACAACGAGGCAATTACTATTTTACTGTTATAAACACAATGATGCAATTACTGTGTTACTATCTTAAAGGGGATTTAAACCAACATGGCAGAAAATCAACAGAAACACTTTTCCTCCAGCCCAATGAAAAGACATGTTAATGACTCTGTGTTTGTATGACAGCTCAACTCAATGCTGTTTCTCAGGCCTACTGAGACCCGTTTTAGGGTGTGGGATTCCATTTTTTTTAATAGAATTTATTTGGGTCAAAAACAAGATGTACAATGTATTCCCAAGAGGATCGCACTTAAAAGTATTAATTCATTAAAAATCTTGTTTCCAAAGTGGTCCTCAATCAATGGTAAAAAAAAATAAAAAACATTTAGTGATCAAAAGACAAGACAACATTTCTAAACAACCATGTTATAATTCATATTGACAAACCAGAAGAAGTGGCACTATACATCTGATGAATCTGTTGAATGATAATACACAGATACAACCCAGCTAGCAGATAACGTTCTGAGAACCATTTGTTTCTTAGAGCTTGGTGAGAGCGTGGTTGTCCTAATGGTTATTATGTATACAACCTTCTGACAACGTTCTGAGAACCATGTTTCTTTGGTGGGAATTTCAGTACTTTAGCATTACATTTCCTACAGCTTTCGTCATTGTTCTACTTCAAGTAATGTTCTCAAATTGTTCCCGAGAACGTTAACAATGTTCTTCTGTGGGAATTTCAGTACTTCAACATAAAGTTTGCTACAGGTTTACTCATGGTTCTATTTAAAGTCATGTTCAGAGAACGTTAAGAGAACTTTCCATTAAAACCACAAAAAAACATTTGTAATGTTTGAAGGATGTTCTATAAAAATGTACGCTCCGTTCTCAGCGCCAACAAAACTTTTATCTTCTTAAGTGTGTTCAGGTGGGTTGGCCACACCCACTAATTGGCCACACCCACGAATTGGCCACACCCACTAATTGGCCACACCCACTAATTGGCCACACCCACTAATTGGCCACACCCGATTTTAATGAGCGCTTGTTTCCTTTGAAATAGGGTCTGTTTGAATTAACATCTTTGTATGAGTTTTTTAAAAACATGGCATGCTAGCTGCATCCTGGTGGTGCAGTGGACTCATTCCATGGACAGAGAACAGAAGATCATAGATTCAAATCTCACGGACTTTGTGACAAATTTAAAAAATGTGTTTGCACGATTTAATGCGTATCTGATTTGGAGATCAAATCAATTAAAATAAACGAGCTGTGTTATTAGAAGTCTTCTTGAAACATTTAGTGTTATTTAATTATCTTCAAATAACCTGTAATATCTATTATCAGAATGTTAATAAAATCGTCAAGGATTACTTTCAAGGAACCAATAGTAAAACATTCTCAAGTCCCGAGAGCAACTTAAAAATGTTCCCAGAACAGGCAGAGTTTAACCGGTCAAGGCACTTTTGGCTTCATTCCCAGAAGCAAAATGCCTTCCTCACCATCTTAAATAAGCATGCACCATTCAATAAATTTAGAACCAGGAACAGATATATATATAGATATATGGTTCTCTCCAGACCTGACTGCCCTTAACCAACACAAAAGCATCCTGTGGCGTTCTGCCATAGCATCGAACAGCCCCTGTGATATGTAACTTTTCAGGGAATTTAGAAACCAATATACACAGGCAGTTAGAAAAGACAAGGGTAGCTTTTTCAAGCAGACATTTGCTTTCTGGGACACTTTAAAGTCCATGGAAAATAAGAGCACCTCCCAGCTGCCCACTGCACTGAGGATAGGAAACTCTGTCACCACTGATAATTCCACTATAATTGAGAATTTCAATAAGCATTTTTCAATGGCTGGCCATGCTTTCCACCTGGCTACCCCGGTCAACAGCACTGCACCCCCTACAGCAACTCGCCCAACCATTCCCCATTTCGCCTTCTCCCAAATCCAGATAGATGTTCTGAAAGAGCTGCAAAATCTGGACCCCTACAAATCAGCTGGGCTAGACAATCTGGACCCTTTTTTTTTTCTAAAATTATCTGCCGAAATGATTGCAAACCCTATTACTAACCTGTTCAACCTCTCTTTTCGTGTCGTCTGAGATTCCCAAAGATTGGAAAGCAGCTGCGTTCATCCCCCTCTTCAAAGGGGGGACACTCTTGATCCAAACTGCTACAGACCTATATCTATCCTACCCTGTATTTGTAAGGTCTTTGAAAGCCAAGTTAACAAACAGATTACCGACCATTTCGAATCCCACCGTACCTTCTCCGCTATGCAATCTGGTTTCAGAGCTGGTAATGGGTGATCACGGGTGCACCTCAGCCATGCATTGATCTACCTCTATGCAGATGACACCATTCTGTATACTTCTGGCCCTTCTTTGGACACTGTGTTAACTAACCTCCAGACGAGTTTCAATGCCATACTACAACTCTCCTTCCGTGGCCTCCAACTGCTCTTAAATACAAGTAAAACTAAATGCATGCTCTTCAACCGATCGCTACCTGCCCGCCCGTTCAACATCACTACTCTGGACGGTTCTGACTTAGAATATGTGGACAACTACAAATACCTAGGTGTCTGGTTAGACTGTAAACTCTCCTTCCAGACCCATATCAAACATCTCCAATCCAAAATCTAAATCTAGAATCGGCTTCCTATTTCACAACAAATTACATTTAAGTCTTCACGCTCATGCTGCCAAACATACCCAGTGGAACAGCCACTTGCATCTAAATCTGACCATCCTATCCTAGGTATTCCTTGAAGAATACCTAAAAGCATCTTTGCTGCCAAACATACCCTCGAAAACTGTCCTAATTTATGTCATTTAAAAATAGCCTCCAATACCCTACTCAACAAATTGGATGCAGTCTATCACAGTGCAATCCGTTTTGTCACCAAAGCCCCATATACTACCCACCATTGCGACCTGTACGCTCTCGATGGCTGGCCCTCGCTTCATACTCGTCGCCAAACCCACTGGCTCCAGGTCATCTACAAGACCCTGCTAGGTAAAGTTCCCCCTTATCTCAGCTCGCTGGTCACCATAGCAGCACCCACTCGTAGCACACACTCCAGCAGGTATATCTCACTGGTCACCTCCAAAGCCAATTCCTCCTTTGGCCGCCTCTCCTTCCAGTTCTCTGCTGCCAATGACTGGAACGAACTACAAAAATCTCTGAAACTGGAAACACTTATCTCCCTCACTAGCTTTAAGCACCAGCTGTCAGAGCATCTCACAGATCACTGCACCTGTACATAGCCCATCTATAAATATCGCAAACAACTACCTCTTCCCCTACTGTATTTATTTATTTATTTTGCTCCTTTGCACCCCAATATTTCTACTTTGCACATTCTTCCACTGCAAATCTACCATTCCAGTGTTTTACTTGCTATATTGTATTTACTTTGCCACCCACCATGGCCTTTATTTTTGCCTTTACCTCCCTTATCTCACCTCATTTACTCACATCGTATATAGACTTATTTTTCTACTGTATTATTGACTGTATGTTTGATTTACTCCATGTGTAACTCTGTGTTGTTGTATGTGTCGAACTGCTTTGCTTTATATTGGCCAGGTCACAGTTGTAAATGAGAACTTGTTCTCAACTAGTTTACCTGGTTAAATAAAGGTGAAAAAAATAAAAAATAAAATGGGAAGCCAAAAAAACATACGTTTCCACAACTTCCTAAGGAACCAAATGTGTTAGCTGGGAATACTCTCAGCAGTCTGGGCTGTAAATGTGATTTATTGGGGATAACACTGCAGGGAGGAAAATTCACAATGTGGCTTATCAGTGTCCCCAGGTTGTCTGTGTTGATCGCCTTACAGTTCTTCGCTGTTGGAAAACTGAATACCCATAGTTCCACTGGCACTTGAATAAATGTGCCTACGTTTTCCTGAAAACTGAATACCATAGTTCCACTGGCACTTGAATAAATGTGCCTACGTTTTCCTGAAAACTGAATACCATAGTTCCACTGGCACTTGAATAAATGTGCCTACGTTTTCCTGAAAACTGAATACCATAGTTCCACTGGCACTTGAATAAATGTGCCTACGTTTTCCTGAAAACTGAATACCATAGTTCCACTGGCACTTGAATAAATGTGCCTACGTTTTCCTGAAAACTGAATACCATAGTTCCACTTTTCCTGGAATACCATAGTTCTTGAATAAATGTGCCTACGTTTTCCTAAAACTGTTTTCCTGGCAAATAAATGTGCCTACGTTTTCCTGAAAACTAATACCATAGTTCCACTGGCACTTGAATAAATGTGCCTTTTTCCTGAAAACTGAATACCATAGTTCCACTGGCACTTGAATAAATGTGCCTACGTTTTCCTGAAAACTGAATACCATAGTTCCACTGGCACTTGAATAAATGTGCCTACGTTTTCCTGAAAACTGAATACCATAGTTCCACTGGCACTTGAATAAATGTGCCTACGTTTTCCTGAAAACTGAATACCATCGTTCCACTGGCACTTGAATAAATGTGCCTACGTTTTCCTGGCACACGTCATAGGGAGGTACAGATAATCCTTTTGAGTTAAGGTACAATGGGGAATTTAAACAATGGCTCAATTTAATGAAGACCTACTGTATATCAGATAAGTTGCTATTTCCTTGATAATGGAGGCTGCTTTTTGAGCCTTTGTGATTTACATTTTTTTATGAGGATCCCCGTTAGCTGACGCCTGATTTCAGCTTATCTTCCTTGGGTCCCAACATAGAACTAAAAATGACATTACACACAATTATCAATTTATCTTTTGTAATGCATTACAAACATTTAACAAATAGACAGTCGATCAATGGCAAAAGAGTATGAAGTAATGGAAAGTTAGCTAAAGAGACGACTCTCAGGCTATTAGTCACTTGTTACTCTTAATCTACATTGTTGACACCAGACTGTTAACTCTTCCCTTACCTTAGGTCAACTCCCACTATTGAGGTTGTAGTTTGCACACTGGGAATAAGAATCATTAGTGTCCACAATTGGTTTGAGAATATAAAACTAATAGCTTGATGAGTTGTTTTTGTTGATTCAGCTTTGCTAACTTTTTGGCACTCGGAATGAGGTGAATTGCGCAAAGGGATTTTTTTGTTGTTGTTATTGCTGAGCCTCCTCTTCATTTGCCATGCTCTGCAGAGCGTGAATGAGGATAAATATTCAATACAGACCAGTAAAAGGCTATTTATGGCCCTTCATATTGTATTTTCTTAAGGTCAAACAATAAAAAGCTCATATGGAATTCTAGTTTTAAGGGGGAAGGGCTTCAGGAGCAGACAGGAAGAGAGGCGGGGTTGGACTGCTCCATGGAAACCAAGCAACCATGGCAACAGAAGTTTGCTAGAAAGGCACTGCTATATTACAAATTTCAATTAAACTCAGTTCACTTTTGAAGTGTGATGGTTTTTACTACGCTACTGCCTCAGCTCCCTTAGCAGAGGCAACAAATCCACCCAAACCAACCCTCAAAGCAGGCTTTGATCAACAACGGCAAGGACAAACTACTACATGTTTGAAAGACAAAATGAAGACACCTTGAATACTGTGTACTGTATGTTTCATTTAATGAATAGAATAGTGGCTCTTTGAGTGCTGACCAGGACAGGTCCATAAATCTACAAGGTGATTTTCAGGTGTTTAAATCATTATCTTCCAGACAGCGACAGCAATCATCATGCTGTGAAGACTGGAAATAAAATATAACTTTAATGCTAAATTATTTCAAAGAATTAACCTTATTATAAATCATCTTGGAACATTGTGCTATTGCAGTCACATCCCCCCCTTCTGACATATTGGAGAGAAAATAGTCTATTATTGTGCAACACTTAGCAAATCCAACAACACTTAGCATATCTATTTAGCAAACCCACCAACACTTAGCAAACCCACTTAGCAAATCCAACAACACTTAGAAAACCCACCAACACTTAGCAAACCTACTTAGAAAACCCACCAACACTTAGCAAACCCACTCACAAACCTACTTAGCAAACCCACCAACACTTAGCAAACCTACTTAGCAAATACACTGACACTTAGCAAACCCACTTAGCAAACCCACCAACACTTAGCAAACCTACTTAGAAAACCCACCAACACTTAGCAAACTCACTTAGCAAACCCACTTAGCAAATACACCGACACTTAGCAAACTCACTGAGCAAACCCACCAACACTTAGCAAACCTACTTAGCAAATCCAACAACACTTAGCAAACCTACTTAGCAAACCCACCAACACTTAGCAAACCCACCAACACTTAGCAAACCCACTTAGCAAATCCAACAACACTTAGCAAACCTACTTAGAAAACCCACCAACACTTAGCAAACCCGCTTAGCAAATACACCGACACTTAGCAAACTCACTTAGCAAACCCACTTAGCAAATACACCGACACTTAGCAAACTCACTTATCAAACCCACCAACACTTAGCAAACCTACTTAGCAAACCCACCAACACTTAGCAAACCCGCTTAGCAAATCCAACAACACTTAGCAAACCTACTTAGCAAACCCACCAACACTTAGCAAACCCACTTAGCAAATCCAACAACACTTAGAAAACCCACCAACACTTTGCAAACCCGCTTAGCAAATACACCGACACTTAGCAAACTCACTTAGCAAATCCAACAACACTTAGCAAACCCACTTAGCAAATACACAAACAACTAGCAAACCCACCTAACACTTAGCAAACCAGCTTAGCAAACCCATCAACACTTAGCAAACCCGCTTAGCGAACCCACTAACACTTGGCAAATAAACTTAGCAAATCCACCAACTCTTTGCACACCCACCAACATGCAAAAGTAAGAAAAATAAGAATCAACAAAGGGTTGTAATTGGGTACATATAAAATATAAATGAAATAATTATCTATTTTTATTTTATTGATTCAGTTTGATCAGCTTATATTCATAGCTATCCGTTTTTACCTAAGCATACACAAATCAATGTAGTCTCAGGGTAAGTTGTATTATTCTGTACAAAAATCTGTGACACTCCATTTAGTTTGAGATGTTACTTTAGGTTACATTACGAATGGAATAGCGGTCGTACAATATAAAAATTGATTAGAGGACGTATAGTATCATACGTCTTACCCAATCGTACAATAGCATACGAATTGGAAGATGTAATTTATCATATTTCTTGGAGGATGTATATTATTGCATGTCTTTATGTGAGACCAGGTTGCTTGTTGCGCTGCAACAACAAAGGATTAATATCGTACAATAGCATACGAATTGGAAGATGTAATTCATCATATGTCTTGGAGGATGTATATTATTGCATGTCTTTATGTGAGACCAGGTTGCTTGTTGCGCTGCAACAACAAAGGATTAATTACTGGGAGAATTGATGAACTAATGAAAAAAGGTCAGGAAAAAAGTTAGGTGAATTTATGTAGCAGGTTGGGTGGATTGGTTTAAGTTTAGAATAAGGGTTCGGGGTAAAATGCTACAGTTGTTCCTGACGCAACTCGAACTTGCAACCTCTGGATTACTAGACTGTCGTGGATTACGCTCACCCATCCTCCCCAACCAATGTCCCTACTTTCTGTCGTTTCTGTCTCAGAAATTCGTAAAGTATGTTTCATATGGCTCTGAGGCCAGGCTGGTATCTGAAATTCTTGACATAACTGTTAAAAATACGTAATAGTTGACCACTCTCAAGTGCTGTTGCTGTGAAGTGTAAACGTCTAGTGGCAAAAACGGCTCAGCCGTGAAGTGGCAGGCCGCACATAGCTACACACAAGCCTAAGATCACCATGCGCTATGCCAAACGTCGGCTAGAGTGGTGTAAAGCTTGCCGCCATTGGACTCTGGAGCAGTGGAAACACGTTCTCTGGAGTGATGAATCACGATTCATCATCTGGCAGTCTGACAGACGAATCTGGGTTAGGCGGTTACCAGGAGAACGCTACCTGCCCGAATGCATAGTGCCCACTGTAAAGTTTGGTGGAGGAGGAATAATGGTCTGGGACTGTTTTTCATGGTTCGGGCTAGGTCTCAGTGAAGTGAAATCGTAACACTTCAGCATACAATGACATTGTATACGATTCTGGGCTTCCAACTGTGTTGCAACTTTCCTAATTCAGCATGACAATGTGGCTGAAAGGACTCAAGTCCACACAGCAATGTTCCAACATCTAGTGGAAAGCCTTCCCAGAAGAGTGGAGGCTGTTATAGCAGCAATGTTCCAACATCTAGTGGAAAGCCTTCCCAGAAGAGTGGAGGCTGTTATGGCAGCAATGTTCCAACATCTAGTGGAAAGCCTTCCCAGAAGAGTGGCGGCTGTTATAGCAGCAATGTTCCATCATCTAGTGGAAAGCCTTCCCAGAAGAGTGGAGGCTGTTATAGCAGCAATGTTCCATCATCTAGTGGAAAGCCTTCCCAGAAGAGTGGAGGCTGTTATAGCAGCAATGTTCCATCATCTAGTGGAAAGCCTTCCCAGAAGAGTGGAGGCTGTTATAGCAGCAAAAGGGGGGACCAGCTCCATATTAAAGTCCATGATTTTGGAATGAGATGTTTGGACGATCAGTTATCCATATACTTTTGGTCATGTAGTGTACCTCGTGTTTGACCATCCTCAAAAGGTGCCACAAATTTAAACAGAATTTGATATCCTCAATTGCCATCAGCTTTTGATATATGGAGATTGGATTTTGGAAGTAGATTTGAACTTAGATGTGGTTTAGGAGTGCTGAGATCAGCTTCTTCCCCTTCTCCACTATTCATGCAAGCCAAGTGGAGAGAGGAGGGAGGGAGGGAGTCAATTGATGGAAAGATCTAACAGCTCAATAAAGCTGTCAGTAGTGGAACTAAATGTACACGTTGTCATGGTGTCCACGTTCCCCCAGACAGAGAGAGAAAGGGAGCTGGGGAACACATTTGGATGTCCCAGACGGAGAGAGAAAGGGAGCTGGGGATCACATTTGGATGTCCCAGACAGAGAGA